>NC_087457.1:25629847-25971097 GCF_036321535.1 Camelus dromedarius
CCTTTCATATTTAAAAGAAAAATAAATTAGTTGTCTCTTATTTACTTTTCTTTTTTTAAAGGTAAGCTTCCTAGTCTCATTTCCAGAAACAAACCGTAACTAGCATAAATAAAACTGCTGGACTGTAAATATTAAACATTTTGGGTGTTATTTTCTACATCAGGCACTTGCCTAAAAGAGGGAAGTATTGTGTTTGAATGTGAATCCTTTTCGTTTTGAAGGCTACTGAAAATTTAACACATTTTCATTGTGAAGGTTTTAGCACTTCTAAATGTGTAATAATTCTTTTTACTATGCAGTGGTATTTTTTTCAATTAATTCTTTTAAGCAATGAGAAATATTCTACATCTGATATAAACCCCTCTCCATTATATATTCTGCACACATAAATGAGCCAGCTCAAGATTCTGAACTAAAAAAATATAGATTTGGGAGTGGGAAGGCAGATGTGTGGGGGAGTGGGGCTCTTGGCCAAAGTAAGTACCCTCCAACAAGATAAAATTGTGGAAGCAAAATAACATGGACACAATTACCTGGAGGATGAAGCCATGAAAAACTGAAGCAGTGAGGGTGAGAATTTAGGCATAAATGATTCCTGATGAATAATGCCTTTATAACCTAAAATTAAATACCCAAATTTACCCACTGTCTCCTTAGAAACAGCCAAAATGGAAAAGGATAGTTAATGTCTTGAAAATATTTTTATTTTTAAAAAACAAAAGATGTAAAGGAGGCCACAAGCAATCTGTGCATGTCTTTGCACTTTAAACACATTTGTCTCTGTGACTGTCGTCAATAATACTGTATTGCATAATTGAAAGCTGCTAAGAGAATAAACCTTAAAGGTTCTCAGCACAAGAAAAACAATTTGTAGCTACGTGTGGTGACGAGGGTTAACTTGACTTCTTGTGGTGATCATTTTGCAATAGATACAAATATTGAACCATTATGTGGTACACCTGAAACGAATGTAATGTTACATGTCAACTATACTTCAATTAAGAAAATGTTTATCTTTGTGCCTCACTGAAAAATAAAAGTACAAAATCTCTTCTGTTTCACAAAATAAATTCATTATCAAGACATTCTACTTAAATGCCTGTCAACCAGCTTCAAGGATCCACAAATAAAACTTTTTCTCAAGTTGGCACTTCTGTGCTAAGGCTAAATGATATTGATTTCCCTACTGTAAGCTTCAGCATATCAAAAGAAGACAGAAAGAGAGAGAGAAGTGAGTAACTAGCTAACTAGTGCAGCGTAACGAGTAATCAGTGCAGAATGAATCTATTACTATGTCAAGCTTCACAACTCCTATACTACACACCAATGAATAGTTAGCAATAGTCTGTCCCCGCCTTTAAATTTCATATTAATCTGCCTGTGATTTAAATCAGACGTGACATTTATACTTGTCCTTTATGAAATCATTTCCTAAGTTAAAATGGTACAAGTGAATTCTAAAAATGTTCAAGAAAAATCCTTATCTAATTGGGCTTGACAGATTTTTCAATATCAGAAGTATATTTCCCAGCCAAAATACAGATCTAGTGCAAATACTGATCTTAAGAATAATTGCTATACATCAAGAAAAACATTTAAACGTATTTCTTCCAGGGAGCTGTCATTTAAGAAAGGAGATACTGTCTACATCCTCAGGAAAATTGATCAAAATTGGTATGAGGGAGAGCACCACGGGAGAGTGGGCATTTTCCCAATCTCGTACGTGGAGGTAAGTCCTTTCCCCTTCCCTGTTACGTGGTGGTTTCCAGAGTCACCACAGGTCGAGAATAAATAACTGTTCTCCTTTGTAGAAACTCACACCTCCTGAAAAAGCGCAGCCAGCGAGACCACCTCCCCCAGCCCAGCCCGGAGAGATCGGAGAAGCTGTAGCCAAGTACAATTTCAGTGCTGACACAAACGTGGAGCTCTCGCTGAGAAAGGTAGCCTGCTCTCTTCATTGGTGCATTTGGGAGGCTGTGTATTTTCAAAACTAAAATAGGTCGTTTCTGCCTTAGACGTGTTTGTGTCTTCCTCATTTTCTGCAAAGGAGTCTGTGAGGCTGCCCCGAGTCAGTTACCTACCGCTCCTTCCCGATGAGGCCGCCTTGGGAGGCACAGCTTCTCAGAGACACCTTCCCTCCATGGTTTAGCCTGGGAGGCTCCAAAGCCTGTCGAGGGGAGCCACGGGGTGAATGTCAGGAGCTGCACATGTGAAAACAGCAAAAGAAATAGCACTTTAACACACTTCCAAGTATTTTTGTTCTGCTGCCTTATTTTCAAAGTTTAAAAAAAGAGATGTCCCAACATTTACTTCTCTTTTATCTTGGAATCAAATGGTCCTAAAGTAAAGAAGACATTTCTTTCTGGGGAGAATAGAAAAGAGTTTTATTTGAGCCAAACTGAGGACTAGCCCAGAAGCCAGCTTCCTGGGTTGCTCTGAGGCGCTGCTCGGGAGAAGCATGGTTTCCAGCACAGTCTTCTATCTTGTTACCACAAAGAACATTAACAAGTCAGTACATTCCTTCAAGGTTTCAAAAAAGAAAACCCAGAGATCAGCACACATACGGCGAGTCAGCGTGGCCTTGGCACCTGGGAAGGGGGTCTTATCGTCAGGGGAGGACTAGCATTGGCGTCCTCGGAAGAGACATTTAATCTTTTTTTTTTTTTAACCACTACTCTGTCCTCCGTATCTACACATTTGTTTTTGTGTGGTTTGTTTATTTATTTTTTTGCATATGTCAATAATTTTATTTCTTAAAAGAAAGATTTTTAAATGCTAACATTTTACCATAATGCTTCAAATTTTTGAAGAAATAAAATGTTACTAGGTAATTTTATTCCATAAATACCCGCAATATACTCATGCATACCTACACAGATACATATTTTTATATTTAAATATATACATTATTCAATGAGTAAAATTACAGAAAACTTTTATCATTCAGCAACTTTATTCTTTTCCTTAACATCTATTTTTATAATTTCTGTATATTGATACATGTAGGCCTGATTCACTCTGTCTAGTTTCTGTATAATATTCCATTATATGAATAATGCATTAATCTACGTAATATATGCATGTATGTGTCTATCTTGATCAAAATCTTTAGTTTAACATGTACATTCTTCTAGTCAATGTGCCCTTTTCTTTAATAATTAAAGCAGATGTACAACGTATGTCTGATGGGCCAAAAACACACTGTTTTTAGTTAGCATAAAAATCAAGTTAACGCATGTGCAAGCCAGAACAACGTCCCTAAATTTCAATATGTGAAAACAAAACAAAACACCGGAGGTATAAGACTTTCCCAGGTGGAAAACTATTGTTTATTAGAAAACATCGACAATTATAATTTTTATGTTATCATATCTCTATTTATAATGCATTTTCCTAATATTCATTACAGGGAGACAGAGTTATTCTTCTTAAAAGAGTTGATCAAAACTGGTATGAAGGTAAAATTCCAGGAACCAACAGACAAGGCATCTTCCCTGTTTCCTACGTAGAAGTCATCAAGAAGAACACAACCAAAGGTGCTGAGGATTACCCGGACCCGCCAATACCCCACAGCTATTCTAGTGATAGAATCCACAGCTTAAGTTCAAACAAGGTAAGAAGACATCCTAGAATATTAATATAATATTTAGGAGCTTGCAGTAAGATCATCAGTATGTGATTTTAGAGCATTAGACTACAACATCGTTACCTACCGCAAAGCGAAGATTTACACGTTATGTTTCTAGGTGTGAGTGCCGGGTCACGTCAGTATACTCTGTTTTTTCTTATGGGTGCTGGCATAAAGGTTTAAGCTACAGAAAGGGAAACTACCTAAAGAATCTACTATCTAAAGAGAAGCATTTTCTTTTAAAAGGGCTAAGGCTAGCCTTTTTATTTATTCTATTTTTCTTTGAAGACTGGGTTTCAGGTGCTGGGTCATTACTCTCAATCCTTTATCACTGGATAATGGAACAGTTTGGGGCTTTCCAACTTTGTTTGCTTGCTTATAAACTTTTCCAGAATCATGCTTAGTATATTTGCTTCTCTACCAGAGCTCAGCATTTAGAGATCAGCATCTTTCCTTTAGTAGTTCCTACTGATAAACAGGAAAGAATCTTCATCCATAGATTTGTCTTATATATGACCATTGTATGACCATGCAGTCATCTTAAAAGAACTACCAGATAAATCTCAAAGCAACTGTACTTTCAAATAAAAGTTTATAAGAAAGAATAAGCACATATCTACAAAGGCTTATTTAAAATTTAAGAAATTCTTCCATAATGTCCTAATTAATATTGGCAATGTAACATCTTAGATCACAATGTTTTAATCTTTGTTGTGAATATGATTTAAATGTATTTTCAGTTGCCTAAGTCTTTTCTTAGAATACCAGATTTTACATTTTATAAACAGAGAAATGTACAAATGTCACTAATAACTAATTAGTGTTTTAGTCTCACTGCTGGGGAAAAAATATGTTGAAAAGCTTATGTCCATAAATTGAAAAAAAAAAAACACTTAACGGTTGCATCCCAACTGGTAATCTATGCTATGATGTCATTGGCTTAATGAAGGAAACCTCTTGGTAGTGTTGAACTGAATCATTTTCAGAAAAAGAACTGTAAGGTACTTCTAAACCATGACACCCAAAGTACACTAAATCTTAAATATCCTATTTTCTAACCGATATTTGCAAACAGAGGAAGGAATTCATTGTAATTTATGAATCACTCTTGGGCACACATCATGTTTCTTGACATACGATCTTTATGTACATACATATATGAGTTGATATTGTTTCTAATTTTTCTGCTTTTAGTCTAGTAGAATCCAATTCTCATGCTCTGGGAAGACAAGATAATTATCTGATGTTTGTATTAAAGGTATATTTTTGTGATAGAGGTTATCTCAGGATACTTAATTTAACTTTCAGCAGAACCAAGCCCCATTGTAAAGCTGAGCACTTCGAACCTGTTAACATGTTTGTTAGTGACTGTGGCGGTAAAAGCTCTGAGCAGTAGCAGCGGCAGGTGTCATGTCTGTAATGGGGTTTAAAGACCCTTCTCCCTCAGCCGCAGGATATTGCCAGCACTAGATGTGCTATGCAGCCTGTAGTATGGAATCTTCTGTAAGGATGCTCACATGAGTTTTGCGACACTTCGTCTCATTTATCTCACCCCATGGTGACGTGACATCACATTTCCTTCTTTAAAAAGCTAAATAAATTCCATTAAAGTCCCATTCCCATCATGGGAGACAGAAATCAAAAGTGAGGTGGAGAATGCGCTTTGCACAGACACTTACCAAGGTCCTCCGACCAAGAGTGCTGAGGGCACGAGTGAAAGCTCACCCTAAACCATAAGCTAGGAAGTGCATCTCCAAATCTTTCTTGAAGATCTTTTCTTTCCCAACCCAAACCATCTACCTGCAAAGGACGAAAGTAAAATGTCTTCCACCACCAGCCTCGTTCAAGGCCTTCACATGTGTGGCGTGTCGCATTGGTCCTGGTCCACCAGCAATAGATAAATGTATTAGAAGGTTACTAGGCAGCACGTCTGGAGCTGCTTTTAATAAGTTTACATGAAAATTCTGTTTTGTTCAATATATTCAAAATACAGCAATAATATTAAAATATACAGAAGTATGTTTCATGTTCAGGAGATGAAACTTCATAATTTAGACCTCCACTGGTTTACACAAAACGTCAGGCTCGAGAAAGAGGGCGTGGAAGTCCTAGCAGAAGTTTACCCCCATTCACATCACAGGCTCCGTTTCTACGTTATCAGTGACTTCCAAGTCTTTTTTTTTTTTTTTTAACGTTGAAGTGGTGGTTCTATAAGTTCAGTCTCATTTTGATCATGGGTTTCTGTTCTTGAAATTTTTTTTCAGAACTTACTCATTTAGAAATGTGTCAACGTATAATGACGTAGAAATATTTTATGCCCTATGTTAGACAACCACCTTGCAAAACGTAAGTGAGAAAATGATGGCAGGTCAAAAGATTTAGCACAGGAAGAAAGAACACTAAACAAATTCTGGGAATAAAAAAGGTTTAGTTATTGGTTTTCATTCTACATTCACATTATTTCAGAGTCATTTGTACTAAATCAATATCTGGAAACCTAGTTTCAAAGAGGTAGTCTATTAAATTAAATCTCTTAAGATTTTGCTGTCTGTTCTTACAATCTCTATGACAGCTTTATCTTGTCATCTAGCATTTAAGACTTATTCCAAATACTAGTAGAGTTTCATTTCTACAGTTAGCTCTCTAATTACCATGCTAATGTTTTTATGTATTTAAATCTAGCAAAATATCATCAAATCTAGACCACAGCATAAAATATTTTTTATATTCACTATCATACATTTCTGCATTTGTCTGTCTCTGTGTTTTGATGCATTATTATTATTTTCATGGGTTTTTTTAACTTCATAATCCCTGCTCATTTCTAAGTTGGCTTCCAGTGAACCTGTCCCCCTTCCCCTGCACAAAGTTTCATCTGGCCCAGATAGAGGTGCTTTCCAGGGACTCGCCCAGGGGTGGCTGTCCCTGACAGCCAAGTGTCCACCGGCAAAGCCTTTGGCCCCAACACCACCTTCTTTTCTGGACAACTTCTTGGAAGAATTAGAGAAGCTTGCTGCTGTAGCTTTATCAGCTGACCAAGCCAAACCAAATCTCCTAGAGGAGATCAGCCTTGAAATTAAGGAGGAACCCTCTGTTCTCCTCCCATTGCCTCCCGCATCTGCACCGGCCAAATCACCTTCCTCTCCGCTGCCTTTCCCCCAAGCGGGTGTGACCTCAGCTGCGGTCCTGCCTCCTGCAGCAACGCCACTTCAGGATCCGAGAAAGACTCCTCTAAACAAGTTTGCGGATCTGACAAAAGTGAGAAAGGGCTTTGCAAGCCCTGAAAAAGTACCTGAAGTCCTAGGTGATAAGTTTGTGAGCCTCGCACATACTCATCTGGGTCCCTTGTCCAAAACCCTCCCTGTCATTGGAGAGGAAGATGAGGAGATGTCTGAGGGGGTTACGGCAGGCATCCGAAGAGGGCCGGAATCTCAAGGACCAGACGCCTTGTGGTGCGGCCATGATGGCACAGAGGTGACAGCATGCCTGCACATTGAAGAGGAGGAAGAGGAAAGGGAACCTGACCGCATAAAATATCCAGTAGCCAGCCCCACATATCCTAGGACCCCTCAGGAGGACAGCAATGCAGCAAAAACCAGTACCGAGGTATTCTAATTTTGCCTAACTCCTGAAGAACTAACCATTCTCACTACAGTTAGCTAGTAGTTAACCATATCAACAAACATCAACTCTGACATGGCCTTAGAAGTCTTCCAGGCAAGAAACACAAGCCTTATATAAGGTGAGGGGGGAGGGATGGAGAGCAACACACCAGACTTCAATAAGATGATGTAAATACGTGATAGAGTCCATTATTTACTTATTACTATCAATCCAGATTTAAACATTCTTTATAATTTAAAGTCTTTCTAATTTTAAAATGAATCATAATAGTTAATAGTTGAGCTCTTACTGAGTTTCAGTTTTCTAAGAACGCTACCATGTTTTACTTTTCAAAACTCAACAGGATGGGTTAGACATTATCAGACATTATCCCCACTTTAGAGATGAGGAAATTGATACACACAAAGAGAAGTTCACCTCCAGGAGGAGAAAACTATGTAGTATATCCTTGATATAGTAGCAGAAGAAAGAAAGAGAGGGAGAAAGGGAGAAAGAAAGAAAGGGAGAAAGAAAGAGCGAGCAGAAAGGAAAAATCATACCCTAGTTCCCTTTCAACTGTTTCTGAAGAAGTCATTTCTTGATGCTGGGGACTACTTAAGAGTTGAGTCTTGCATTTTCACTTTACAAAGAACCTTGGGCAATGATTTTAATCAATAAAGAGGGAAAATACTCTGAATCTCTAGCTCTAGAGGGTCTCTCTCTTTAAAAAAACAACAACAACAGAAGAAAACCCCTTGATATCTCAAACACATAATCTGTGAATTAAAAAGCAAATATGATTACTGGCAGATATTGAAATTATGAACCAAAATGAATGATTTATATTATGTCACTATGTAAGTCACTTTCCTCCATGGCTCCTCAATTTAGAAATCTTTAAAAATGAAAATCATTTTTAAAATCCCATAATTTCCTACTAAGATCTTACCAATAACAAATGTAGATGTCCTATACAGAGTATTCTTGGGATTAAATATGGTGAGTGCTCAGAAGGTCACTGGACACCCACAAAACCCCGAGTCTTGGCTGTTCCCCAACCAGGTGAGAAAATGTCATCTGGACAAAGAACCAAGCATGCCTGCATTTGTATAAAATAAACACACTGCTCAATAATAGAGATCATTCATTCACTGCAGTAAGTCAAACATGTTTGTAAGTCAGTTACTTAAATAACTAATTTTCTCTTCAATTTAATCAGTTTTAAGATGTGAGTGGATATGTGGCTTGGTTCCCAGGAACTGCCACTGCCTGTTGCAGGCAGTACCGCAGGCCGGTGTGGTGTTCAGACTCAGGGGGTGAGTTTCACAGCCAGCTCGGGCTCTGCTGAACGCAGGCGCGCGCACAGGCAGAGAGCATAACTTCCCTCACTTTGTAACAAACTAACTGTAAATTGTGAACTACTTCACAAACAAGTTACAAAGAATCATTGCAGGGTTTTATACTTTTTTCCTACATGTTTAGAAGGACCCATCATATAAGTACATTATAAAATTGTAGACTGTGGGGGTTCTTATCTCCACATGCTTATATCAGAAAAAAATGAAACTGACCATACCCATTAGGGATTTTGAATCAAATTCAAAAGAAAAGGTTAATGCTTTTAAAGCAAGAAAAACGTCACACCCTAGAATATTTGGTAACTTTCAAATTATTTAGCTGTGGGAGATATTCTCTAAAAACCATGTAGCCTTGTTCTGAACATAAGCATAACCACATCTTGTCTTTCCTCAATATTTAAGCCATCTTCATCTTCTTCGGGAGAGCGAACGTCTACACCTCTTCCCAGCTGTCTGCTTTCCTCCCCTCCCTTTCATTCCTCCTTGGCCACTGGCTCTGACCTGGTCCCTACACTTTATCAGCCTACCCAGCCCTCCTCATCTCTGCTCCTCCCTAAATACTCTTATCAACAGGAGATAAGTTCACCAAAATTAAAGGTAACTGCATCTTGAGTGTGGTTTATTGCATGTCTTTCAATGAACTTAATTAATTAGATGTATGTATTTAGACTTGTGCCATCTTACAAGATCGAAAAGGTCATTAAATATTGGTTGCTAACTTTTAACATCATTAGCATGGCCTCTGTTCAAAAATTTAAAAGATATATCTGCATAGCAGCTATATGTAGATTGAGGAGAAAAACAAACTAAGATTTATGTAAGAATAAAAACTAACCATTAGGGTTTTTTTTTTTTTTAAGTTGAGGATCAGCAAGAGAACCATCCCGTTCAAAGGCATCAGTTTTGTGCCTGTCATCCTCTGTCACTTTCTAGTGGGCTCATTGCCTCCCAAGTTTTCCAACCAAGCAGCAGGTTCAGCAGAGCCTGAGGGCTCACGATCTTTGGCATTGACTGTGTTGAGCCCTGTTCTTCCACGAAACTGAAGTTAAATTAATGAGGATGCGGGAAGGAGGCTTCTCTTCCAGCAGTTAACAAAGCACCCATCTCGAAGACTTGCTGGCTGGCTGGCAGCTCTGCTGGTATTTAACTCCCTCTTAGGAGACCACAATAAAGGATCTTTAACAAAATTAATGAGTGGCCTTGGAAAGAGATTTAATGACAACCACAGAAGGAAATCAATCCATCACAGAAAAGTTTTACTTCTTTGTTCAAAATGATCCTGAAACCTTTTCCTTTAGACAAAAGGTCTTCAAATAATGACTCATCATCACATTCAATCTTCTCAACCTGAAATGAGAGCCTCTGCAGATCAGCTAAAAAAAAAAAAACAAAAAACAAAAAACAAAAAACAAAAAAACTCGAAGGTGCAGGTAGTCATGTTTTTCAACTAGGAAGCACCAAAACCTGAGAAATGCCATTTACACAGTCTTCCAAACGCCCATCACCAAATCGACCCACCGAAATAGTCCATCTATGAATTTTATCTTATGTAGAAAAGGAATCTTTGAGAAAACGTAATATACTTTAAAAAAATAATCGTTCTTTGCCCTTTGAGGTTTTCTCTTAGCTGGTAGGAATTAGGAAATTTTTTAAATAATAACAATAATACTTTAGATAATGTCTAAGGCTAGGAATTGCCTTTTTTCCTCTCTCTGCGGTTTTCTTTTTAAGGCCAAAATATTTATCCCTTGCCTTTCCCTACTTGTTCTTCAGCCTTTATGCTTAGTCAGTAAGTAGGCAAGTAACTTGAGAATCATAGTTCTCTAATTTAGAGACATGGAATACTCAGCATTGTAGTAGCAAGAACAAAACCAGAATTTAATCAGGTTTACTCTCCTGCAAGAACCAAGCTCATCTCAGCTGTTTATCCACATCATTCCAAAAGCTACTTTTTTTTCTGAGTCTTGACATTTATAGAACCCCTGTATTAGTCAAGATTGGGGCAGCTGCAGTGCAAGAAAACTCAAAATAATTATAGCTTAAACAAGGTAAAAGTATATATTTTTAATGCATAAATGTAGGACATCCAGGGCTGATATGTGGCTCCACAGTTATTAGAAAACCCAGGAGATTCCATTTTATTTTGGCATACCACCATGCTCAACAAGAAGCTTCCACTGCATGGTCCAAAGTGGCTGCAGCAGCTCCAGCAGTCCCTTCCTCATTCCAGACAGCAGGAAGGAGAAAAGATGAGGGGAGCTTATGCCTTCTTCCTTGAAGGCTATTTTCTAAAAATTATACATATCCCATCTGTCAGAACTTACCACATGAGCACATCTAAGTACAAGGAAGTTTGAAAAATAGACTTTATTCAGAATGTCCACGTGCCTTCCTAACATCCAGGATTCCACTACTGAGAATGACGAAGAGAAAGGATACTGGAGAACATCAAGCGTTCTCTGCCACAGCCCTTAAAGAAAAATTCACCCCCAGGGATTAAAGATATGAGATCAAGCACTTACTAGTTATTACGAAATTTTTCTTAAATGAGGGTTAAGAAAACCGCATGCTTTTATTTAAAAGTTCCTGGGTCCTGCTAAAGTTCCTGTAAGCCAAATCAAATACCAGACAGTACCTCGTTAGGTCTTGTCCATAAATGGAAAGAAAATAAAATATGCTCATACGTAAGAAAGGTTAGCTTATTCACTGTCATATCAAAAATCTTGCTTTGAAAGGATACCAAAATAGTCACAAGATCCTTGGAGTTAGAACAATATCCTGTATTTAATTATATTTTACGATTCTCGCCAGAAAAGCCCTATTTTCTTTATATGTGTTTTGTTAGAAAATCTGCATGTGACAAAGGCTTGACACTTTCTATGAAATTTGATGGATATTAAATGAAATTCCCCTCTATTTTATCACATCTATTCAAATATGCACAAAGAAAACAGGTCAGATTTGAGAATGTCTTGAAACCAATTTTTAAGCATTTTATTAAGACAAAATTTCTTGTAAGTGTTCTTACCCATCTGTAGTGCATCCAAACATCTTCTCTATGCCAACTCCCCTCTGTAAATCTTTCTCTGCTCTGCCTGTGAGTTCCCTATTAAAGCAGCAACTGATGCCTATGCTGTGAAACTTCTGGCAGCCACAAGAGCCGTCTGCAGACTGTTACCCCTTCCCGCGCTACTCTTATTCAGGAGTTTGGCATGCTGTGTGTGCATGGGAGAAAACAAAACAGGAAAGCTCCTCCTGAAGGCTGTGTAATGAAGATGAGAACTAACTAACTTCTTATGGCTCTTCCAGGCTGATTTAAAAGGCGAGATATTTGTCTTGGGTAAGCCTCCGCGGAGCCCTGTGATGTCCAGGAGGTCCTGCGGCTCACCGGTCAGCAGGCTCAGCGGTCCCCACAGGGTAGGGTCAGAACGCCCCGCCGTGAGCCAGGCACCCTGGCCACCCCTCCACCCTCAGTGGGCTGGCTCTTCCTTCCTTGTCATTGTTGTGCTTTGCCAGTAAAGTAGGGCTGGAAGCACCCTTGAAATGAGATGACCTACTGATGATGCGCTATGAAGCCAGACCAGCAGGAAAAGGCTCTCCTGAGTCTTTGGGCAACGTGCTTCCCTTTTACATGCGTGTGTAAGCTTTCCAAAATCCAGAAAGACAGTCCCACGTTCTCCTCTGCCCAAATAAGGGTGTGTATATGTTGTCTTTCTCATCCAACTCGTGCTTCTGTGCAAATGCTCTCTGTAAATCACTGCTTTCCCATCACTGTTTTTTGTGCAAAGAATAAAACTGCTGCCAATCATAAGCTGAACTCACACAATTCTGGTGATGTTTGCCTCTGTGTTGTTCAGTCTATTTGGATTTTTATTTTTAATCCATGATCCTTGTTGTAAAGTACCTTGTTGCTCTGGTGACCTGCTGCATTCACTCATGGCCCTTTAAGCCAATGCTGCTTCTCTGGGCTCGGGGCACTCCCAGTCTCTTGACAGCTTTGATTGACTTAAAGGTCAGATTACTTTCCCTTTAACTACGTAGTTCTGTAGCACCGACGGCACTTTAAATGAACAGATTCTAAACGGTACCATAGATTCTAAGGACGGCAGCCAAGGAGTTTGAGAATGTCCATCTCTGCATAAGTCAGACCTTCCCCACTTCTATTTTGATGGTCCCTGGTGTCAGCCTTACATACTCCACTACATGACTGTGGTTCTGCAAGCTTATAAGGGCTTGATGGCAAAGAAGAGTTTCTTTTCTGCTTTTTAGAAATGTATATGTTTCTCTGTGTTTAGGCCATTTTGTGCTTTTTGCTTTGCATAATAAGACTTGATTTTATTTCTGAAGCAGAGGTTTGTGTTGCCATAGAGAATGAGGAATGTTGACTGGGAGAGATTCTTAGACTCCACAGAAGGGCTTCCCAGAGCCAAAACAAAAAGAAAGCTCTTTCCAAAATTCATATGGCCCATCCATAAATTTCCCATGGGTCAATGAGATGTATGCATTCGGTCACCTGAAGTCTTCTTCTTTGCCAGATTTTTACATTATGTACTTAAATGTTCTATTGTATATGTTTGTATGGAACATAAATAGGCTATATTCTTTATTTATTTTATTTAAAAAAATTTGGGGGGGAGAGGTAATTAGGTTTGTTTGTTTACTTTTATTCAATTTTTTTTTAATGGAAGTACTGGGGATCGAACCCAGGACCTTGTGCACGCTAAGCAGGCACTCTACCACTGAGCTATACTCCCCCCTATATTCCTTGAATTTAGGCAAAGTTGAGTTTTCATAATTTATAAAATAATTTAAAAATTTAAACTAACTTTATAATGTAAGAAAGAAAAATAAGCCTATAAACATAAACATGGTGCTGTTATTAGGAGAATTTCATCTCACTCTGGTTGGTAAGTATCACACCTAACATTTTCTGGGAAAGAATAATAACTTAAGAACTCTAGAACTGCTTATAGCTCTTTCAGAGATGTTTCCACACTAGCATTTAAAGTCATGGCCAATCCTTACATAGAAACTGCCTAATACTAGGTATAGCTAATCCTCCAGAAATGCCCCTGAAGAAGCACAGATGAATAGATGGGTTTTGGACAGACTGTATCCCACCATCTGAGCAAGGGAAGGATGTATTTTACTGATACCAGAGATTCTGGGATATTTCAAACCAGCTTTCTTATGAACAGTGGCTTGTGGTTGGTTCTGGCTTTGAAAATTAGCATGTGTTTAAAACCTGTCTCATTTGTATCTGCTTCTGACAACACTAAAAAATGACTACACTAAAAGAGGGAAAAAAACATTGCTATATTGCCAAGGAAAAAGTTAAATATTTAGGGTTCTATAAAAACTGCATAATGCTTCATTGGGTTTTCTAATTTTTATTGTACTCTTATGACTCATTGAAGAAATGTAAACATGACATAATTCTTGCTCGCTCAAAATTTCCAGCACAGCGACTGTAATCTGTTAACGTCAAAATCATCTCCTTAAATTCACAGCTCATATGAGCTTCTCTGAATATCACTAATGTATATTATTCTATTTTTATCACAAAAGTGCTAAGATATTATGAGTAATAGAAATGCCTGAGCAGCGAGTGAAAATACAAATGAACACAGACCAGAAATACTGGTGGCTGAAGAGTGATCCTTTCTCAAGAATTTAAAACGTGGGAAAGGAAGAACATGGCCAGAAAAACAGATGAGCATCTATTCCACACCATCCTGTGGTCTTTAAAATATCCTTGCAAAATGAATCCAGGCTGAAGGAACTGGCGTGAGCTGTCCAAAGGCAAAAACTTTTAACATGTTGCTGCCATTGCTCACCACCAGGTGGCAACAGAGTGCAGAGACCGTCTGGGTCTTTGCCGCAAGGTCTGTGCCCGCAGAATTACAACACCAGGAAGGGAAAAAGACAGCCTCCCAAGACAGTTTGAGTATCCACACAGAACACACACACCTGCCTTAAGGAAAAAAATTAAGGCATTGATTTGAATAAGTCTATGCCATCTATTCCATCATAGTAATCTTTTATGTAATGAAGAGTGAGTCAAAATCATAATTCAGTTCCTTCTTACCTATTTGTGACATTAAGAAATTATCTTTGGGGTTTGGTTTACTGATCTGAAGAATGAAGTTTAGTTATTATTTAAAAAGTAATTGTTTTTACATGACTGAGACACTTGGGAATTAACCAATGTCAGTTGTCACAGCTCTCTGACAACCGAATAGGTAAGGTTGATGATGGCGCCTCTACTATACAGAACAGAGAAAATATATCCAGAACTGTGGATTCCTTTATGGATTCCCCGAAGGGGATGAGATCTAAACTATGATCTTGTCCAACTCCTTGATTTTAGAGATAAGGAGGCTGAAGAGCACATCCCAGGTTATACAGTTAGTCACTGCCAACCCCAGAAAGACACAAATGTGCCTGCATAAATATCTACGTTCCTTATTCCTCTATTGACCAAGTACTTTTAAAATTAATTAATTCAGTTACGGTACCTGGTCATCTTTCCTCAAAAGTGGTTCCTAGTTAATCCACGTTCACATGAAGCTGATTCCTACTGAAGGTGATGTCAGAAAAGTTCTAAAACTCACCATTATAATAGATACGCAACTTCTCTGCTAATAAAAGCTGTGATAAATCCTGGCTAGAGTATGTGAACAGTATAGGAAACTGGTGGTTCGGGGGGGGAAAAGTAGGGGGTGGATCCTTTTAAAGGATACAAAGGAAGAGAAAAGACACATTGAGAAAGATCAATAAAAACAAGGATGTTACTGGCCAACACACCCAGGAATACAAGTTCTTAAGACATAGAGGCCTGTGTAATTAAGGGAGCCACTGGGCAATGGCCCAGTTTTCATAATCGTCAAAGGAGTGGTTCATTTAAATGATTTATAAGTTGAATTAAGGGAATTAAACTAGTAAAATCATAATGACAATAACAGAAAGGTGTCATAGGGGTTTTATAAGTAGATTGTTTTATATTAATGAACAATCTGATCTTTAAAGTTGTATTCACACTTTAATGTAAGGGAGCAATGAACTCAGACCAACCAGTCTTACCAAGCACTGGATGCCAAGATGTAAAAGTGAAACTTTTACTCAACTCAAAAATATCAGAATGGCTTAAATATGTGGAAATAGGAATGCCATTTTTAGAGCACAATGAAATATATTTTACAAAACATTTTCTCTTAAGACATGAACAAATAATATTTTCTTATTTATAACTCTGTTGTGCACTGCAAAGGATGCTATGATTGTTTCTGTGTGAGAACAGTAGCTGTCTTGGTATGTGATTTGAAATATGGCATTTTACATTTGTTTAAGTTACATTTTTAAATATAATATCTTTGAGTAACTAACACCAGGCATTTTCAATATCATGCGGCTTGAATGCATGATCTTTGGCCTGAAATTTTACTCCTGGAAATGTGTTCTAAGGAGTAGTTCAAAAAAAGAAAGTAGCTCTTCATATAAAAATGTTTATAGCATTGTTATTCAGATAGTGAAAAAGGCTAGATCGATCTTAACTTCAAAACCAAAAAAGAAAGAGATATGCAGAACAGATAAACAAGATTACACCATATAGCACAGGGAAATATACACAAGAATTTGTGGTAGCTCACAGCGAAAAAAAAGTGACAATGAATATATGTATGTTCATGTATAACTGAAAAATTATGCTCTACACTGGAATTTGACACATTGTAAAATGACTATAACTCAAGAAAAAAAATTTAAAAAAAAAAAAGCAAGCAGCAGCTGTGAACCAGGAAACAGGTCCTCACCAGACACTGCATCTGCTGGTGCCACAATCTTTATTTAGAAAATAATTTATTAAGGAAAAAAAAAAAAGAAAGTGATATGGTTAAGACAACCAAAAAAGATACATACACACATATAAGAGAATATTATTCTGCAGTGATTGAAAATGAAAAAGAAAATTTAGAAAAGGAGACTGGAAACAATTATAAAATATTAATAGCAGTTGATATATACAAATCTTATTTCTGCATAAAAGCCATATATATAAGCTGTATATGATATATAGCTTACATATATGATTGGACAAGAACTAGAAATGTAACAGAATATACACTTATATTTATATCTACCTCTTCATCTGTTTAAATTGATTTTAATAATATGTTGAATTGAATGACCTTAAAAATGGCTAGAAAAGGGTTTGTTCTTAATCATTCTTAAAATAGTATATTTTACATTTTAATAATAGATACATTATTAGTTATTTTATATTGATTTATAGGGTATTATACTCTTAAGTCACACATGTCCAATCATTTTTATCCACTCTTTAATCTTACACTTAGGTATTCCATGCACAGACTGTTGAGTGAAATTTCTAAGAATACTATTTGCAAACATTTCCAATTACTATTAATTGAACACTTTAAAGTTTTAGCAATAAGCACCTGGTCTTCTATGCTAGATAGACAGCTTGAATGGGAAGGCAGTGGATAAAGAAGGGAGGGAGGGAGCAGATTATAGACCCATAGACTGAAAGGAACCCCAGAGTCCCCCCCATCCCCATTCTTGGACCAGTGGGGTTTCCATAGACATTTTGCAGGGGGAATTCCTAGCCTGTCAGCAATCCATTCATAAGTCTGGGATCCAGGAATTGGCCCTGAAGTCTAAAGACACAGATCTAATAATGCAATTGTCATCAAGAAGTCACTTTTATAAATTCCATGCAATTTGCCATGCAAACTCCGGTTTATCTCATTTTACCATGTAGCCATCGTTTAGAAGAAAATGCTTTTGAAGTGTGTTGTGAATGAACTATAACGCTTTCTTTTCCCCTCTGAAAGGTAACATTTAGGTAGTCGGTATAAACTACATTGAGTTTATATATGCAAGAAACGTGTTAACTTTCATTCATTGCAATATTTATGTGGATATATGGGACGTGAAGGCTTGTCATTTCCAATATTATAAGTATCTATTACAGATACTGATCTTGATGCTTAGTTTAAAAAGAAAGGAAACTCTTTTGAGAGTTCAGTGCACTGGGAATTTCTACCAATATTTCTCTTCTAAGGTAAAATGTTACATGTTACCTGGATACTGTTTGTTACATTCTATTTCAAAAATTCTCTGTCTTCTCTTTTTAAAAATGCATGTGTTTTCTCCACACTGAGAACAGAGAGTGTTAATTCAAATGTAGCATGGGATGTCTGCCTCTTGACATGTTTATCTGTACTGTATGTGAAAATGTTGTCTGTGAAGGAAAAGTATATCAGAATGAATGTGAATACTTTGCTGTTAGACTAAATGTGGTTTATTTTCTGCTTGTTTGAGAAAACACTGAAGACTAAGGTTGTATGAAGGTGTCCAGACTTCCCAGTCTAGTGGTTTGGTGTCTCTGTTCTTGCCATGTTCCTGGCCTTTGAAAAATCAATGGGACTAAAACCTGACTCTTCCTTAAAGCTTGAGCAGACTAGATTGCAGACGTGTTCAAAACATTTGAACCTTGGTTATTTCGATTTAATTTAAAGCTCCTTTCAAAACATTCTAATTATTAATCCTGCAGAAACCCTTTATTTGGTCTTTTTCTTCCTCTTGGTTTTTTACAACAGGAAATATTAAATGTCAAGAAAAGTACCATGCCATTATCCAAATTATCTTTTAATTAGTACCAGTTTAAGCATTGATTACATTAAAAATCATTTCATTTCAGCCACAGCGTCCTGTGTTTACTCATGAAAACATTCAAGGTGGGGGGGAACCGTAAGTATGTTTCTTATCTTCTAAATTCTAGACTAACCTTGACCCACAAAATGGACCACTGATGTACCACAACAGAGGATGGTACAACTTTTAAAAGGGAAAGAGATCAGAGTAACTAACATGAGATGAGCGCTCCCAGATTAAGAGAAATTGCAATAGTCTCCATGTTTCATAACAGAGAACAGAAGCTACTTTGAAAAAAAGAATGATTTTGCAGAGAATTTATTTAATTCCCTTGATTTATGCACTAGAAAAGCCTTCCAGTGCTGCAGTGATTTCTAAGACTGATGAATCTGTCTCCCTTTCTGTTGTCACCACGTAGATACTAGTAACTACAGCCTTCAAGACACACAGAAAATGTTCTAACATTGTTTTCACACAATTTGAAGAGCAGGAGAATGTCAAAGTAGACCTGAAGTGATAAATTTGTGACATAATTCCAAAGTTACATTCTCTTGGAAATGGCAGTATTAAAACATGCACTGTCCTTCAGTTACATGATATTTACCACCCAGCGGACCCAGAAGGAGCCTTTTCATATTTTCTTTCAAAGTCCCCATCCTTTCTGATACTAAGTCAAGTCAACCTGAAGGTCACACATTGTCTTGAAGGTTGTTTTTGTGTGTGTCTTTCTGCTCCATTTGACACATGAGAGCTGTTCAGAGGGCATCCGCTTCCTGCTGGCTACTGGCTATTCTGAGTCAGGAGTTAGACCCCTGGGAAGGCACCTTCACAGGACTGCACCTCGTCAGGCTGACCTGAGTGCCTCCTGCCCACGCTGTGCAGCCCTGGAGCAGCCCAGACCAGCAGGGGTGAACTCAGCCCTCAGCACCGTCAACTCCCTCCTCCCCCGTCACAGATCTGGCACTCAGCTAAACGCATGCTCCGCAGAAATAACCTCTAACCTGCAACTGGCTCTCACTGAACTCAGCCAGAAAGGCCTTTTTTGTTAAGGAAAAGACTATGAAAAGAATAGGTGGGAGGTCGAAATCATTTAAAATTTCATTTAATTGGAAAAAGTTGTGAACATAATTAGAAAGGCTTGGTTTGTTTTCTTATTGACACACAAAAAAATTCCAAGCCTGTTTAGGTTTACAGCTTTATAAACACACTATATTAGCAGCTTGTAATGAATTTATGAACTAAGATGACTGTAACATTACACTGTTTCATGTCATATGGAGTTAATGCCCCCAGTTGTGTTTATGAGCTCATAGGTGGGAGAAGCCATATTTTCAAGGACCTGCTTTGAACATTTCAAAACATTCTTTATTAAATTTCTATTTGACTACAACCCCAGTTAGGGAGATTATGGGGTGTCACTTAATCTTCTTCATTAAGAAACAGGCTTTGAGTGAACATAGGAACATAATGTAATGTCACTGTAATTCAGAATTCTGGTCAAATACATCATAGAAGAAGCTGCAAGTTAGGGAGAGAGTTTCAAGCTTGGCTGAGCATTTCCTATTTAAAAGACAAATTTCTTTTTGAGGCATCCTGACCCCACCACCATCATTCATCTCACCAACACATCTTTCAAAACAGCATTTTTTAATTGTAATTTGACTGCATTTCCTGTCGTGCAACACTGATTTTGAAAGCCCACAGAGGCAGGAGGATTTCCGGAAGGTTTGTTTATGTTTCCATGAAACTCCCAATTTTTTTTTTCCTTATGGTGGTCTAATTGAACCAGAATGGTAAGTACATTTTGACAAGCGCACTGGCTTTCATCAAACCAAAGTGAAGTAGGAGTTGGTGCCAAATTGGGGTTTTTTTTTTTTTTTAGCTCTTGGGACCTTGAGATTCTTCAAGCAGCTAGGGTTTGTAGCCTTAAATAGGCCTGTCTCCGTTAAGTGGTTGGAGATGTGCCTGGGTGAAGGCTGAAGCCTGAAAAGCTCAGAGAATCAGTGTTGTCCTCCCGAAGTCAGAGATGTGATGTACACCCACTGAATTAGAGCCCAGGAATGCTCACCTCCCTCCAGGGTGGAACTGGAAAAGGAAAGGTGGTGAAATTAACTTCCCCCAAGGATAGACAGAAGCTACCACCCTCTCCCCTGAGCATCCTCAAATCAAACAGCAGAATAATTTGACGGCTCCATCCAGGGCCAGCCCCATGCAAACATCCAAATTAAGTAATGTTGGTATTCAAGAACCCCCTGTCTTTTTCGCCACTGCTCTGGGATTCAGGCTGCCTTTCTCTGCCCTTCCCCACAATCAGAATCCTTTCTCAATAGAAGACCTCAAAAGCCCAAGTGGCTAAAAAGGTTTATTTGCTAGAAGGACAAAATATTAACAGGGGAAGAAATCTCTCATGTTGGAATTTGAGGCTTTGCTATCCGCCAGGGGAAAGAATGTTTTCCAAGAGAGAGTGTTAGGCAGCTCTTTCTCCAACACACCCTCCCCCAATCCAGCTTCATCCAGGTCCCCCAATCTGACAAAAGTTCAGGGACAGGGAGGGGAGCCAATATAGCCATGTCCCTGATTTATGACATGATGTTTGAGTTCCAGTGATGGAACAGGTTTGTTCTACCAAAGGATGGTTTTCTGACTGAATGAAGTCATCAGAGATAAATCATTCCTGTTCCGGAGCAGTATCCAATAGTCCAACCTTTTAAAATTGGCTTAAAAAAAATCCAGGGTGCCCTGAAATGTGGTTCTTATTTTCTTACATTGGCAGAATTACATTAACTGTTGTGAAGAGCAGCAGAAACAAATTCACTAACTTAAAAATAAAGATCCCCCGACCACAATATTGGTAATAGTTCCGTAGTAGTATGACGTTTTCATATTAACTGCCTATCAAAGGCTTCCTGACCTCCTGCGTGCCTAGAATTTGTATCTTTCCAAAATGTCAGCCCATAGTAATAGGCATTGAAATGCATGCTACTTTCTTACTAAAAATTCAATGTCTAAATTTCTCACTGATCAATGTCACCAAAATGTGTGCTCTCAAAAAATTCAGACAGAGAAAGGAAGGTGGTGGCATTCTATCAGTTATTCTGCTTTATAAAAAATTATTTCAAGAGAGAGATTTTACATTAAACACAATTTCTCCAGGACCCATTGTAAAAAGGAACTTCTGTCCCTAATCCACTGTTTGAGATCACCACTTATACTGATTCAAACTATGAAACTAAACTGTTTTAAAGACTTCTTCCTGGGGGGGGGGGGCGGGGGGGAATCTTCTCTTTTATAATAATAACCCCACACAGTGATTTAGAAGACATATCTGAGAGATTGTGTACATCTCAATTTAGAATCATTGGAAAACTCAATTTGCAAGCTGCAATTACTTGCTTCTGATTATGGCTTGCTAAAACTGTAATTCCTTCTTGTTTTTATTTAGCTGAATAATGCACATATTACTTCTTTTATATTCTGGACTGTTATTTAATATCTGAATGATAGATATCTATGACTGGACAATTGAAATACAGGTCTGATTTACAAATGTTAGAACGTTTTAATCCAATTCATGGATACTATAATCCTCCATAAATGTTTTTCACTGTGAGTTCTGAAATGCTGTTAGAGTGCGCTAATCCCCATGAAAGTCTGAATACTTCTACTTACTTTATATGCTTACGAAAGACTTATACTACCCAATTAATATGTTAACAAGAATAGAAATGTTACAAGTAAAACAAATATTATACCATCTTCTATAGTTTCACAAAGGTGTACATTTTTTTTAACATACCCATTTGTCCTGTTTAAGGTTTCAGGCTCTGTATAACTATACTCCCAGGAATGAAGATGAGCTGGAGCTCAGAGAAAGTGATGTCATTGATGTGATGGAAAAATGTGATGATGGCTGGTTTGTGGGTATGTGTACATTTCTTTTCAGACACATTTGGCCATTTTCTAATTTGCTTATGTTTGTCCCCTTGCATGGCTTGATGTGATAGTCAAGTGTTTTCTGATTTTATAAAGCCTTTGATCTTTCATACATCCATATCCATTATGGAATTCAAGGCCACTGCATTTTTAATATAGTTTAGTATTTACTGCTTCGGGTATGTGCGATTTTCCACTAGTTTTATTTCCAATTTAATTGGGAGAAGAAAATTTCTTCAAATGGCACCAACCAGAAAAGACTAAGATTTAAGAGCAACAGCAACAAAAATGTTCCCTAGATGAGAAATACAAATATTCTGTTCAGTGGAGAACGTCTGTCATCAGCAGTGAGGATCTAATTTGAAAAAACAAGATGAGATGAACAACTCACCCATCACCAGGTCTGCTGGAGGTGCCCCAAGAGTCCAAGGAGTCACCTTGGCTTTGATTTGTGGTCAAAGTAGAGAGAAGTTCCCTTCTGACCACTTAAAAATCAATCCCATTCTTACCATCTTAAAAGAAAACTAGAGGTTTTCTGAGAAAACTTTTGTAGGCAAGAGTGGCACACACCAGGTCCCAGAGGAAAGAGTGAAAAGGAAACAGAGGCACAGGAGGATGGAGGAGACAAAAGATGAGGGAATGAGGGCTTTCTGTAGACAGGCCAACAATGGGAAAATGTCAAAGAACAAAGGCTGCCTTTGCAGCCTCTGTTTATATTAATTCCCCATTTAGAAGAAGGGAAAAATGGCTGACCCACACAGGGATAAAGAAAATCAGTCATCAGACCAGGACAGTAAGTTCTAGAACATAAATAAGAAAGGGAACCGTAAGAGACCCTGTTCACTCTATTTGAGCTGGAACTCCTAGGGGAGGATTTAGGGCACCAGCGCTTACAAAAAGTTTCGAAGGAATTATGTTATTTGAAACCAAAGGCGATCATGATGATGGCCATTCATGCATTTGGCTTTTCTCCTCATTAGTAATCATGCCCAATGACAGACAGAACCCACCACCTCCAAAGAGTGGTCTGTCTTTGTTTTTCTTTAGTGACGTGGTAAATTGTTCACATTTTGTATATTTCATTAAGGACCAGTAGTGCCATCTGTAAGCGAATGATCTTCTGTGAGATAATGTGACTAGATAGTGTCAGTGTCCCTGAGGAGCCTTAATGTTACACCTGTGCCAGGAGCCGTGCCAGACCTCTTGCTCACCGAACCAAGCCTTGCTGTTGTGCTCTTCAGGTCCCTCCTATCCCACTGCCAGCCTCGTCCTTATATAGAAGATAGGATTTGAAGTTGTCACTTCCCAGATGCGTTTTCTTTTTTTTTTTATTTAATTATACTTATTTTTCTTATCAACTTTTTTTGGGGGGAGGTAATTAGGTTTATTTTCAGAGAAAGTGCTGGGGACTGAACCCAGGACCCTGTGTATGCTAAGCATGTGCCCTAACACTTGAGCTATACCCTCCCCCTGCAGATGCATTTTCTATTCCGCTCCTCGCTCCCATCTGGCAGCCTTGGTGATGGAACCTCGTCATACTTAAGTGCCATTAGACTTAAAACCCACCTCCTCAGCAAGACTGTCTTGCCCCTCAGACTGAGAGGCTGAGCTTTTCTGTCTAGCCCGGTGTGATGGAAGCACAGCACTGAAGCCTCAGAGGCAACGAAGGCATCAGGCAGGACAGATAAAACTGCCTCCTCTGTCTTCCTGTCTTTTTTTTTTTTAAGTGAATTTTCTCTCTTCTTTTACAAACTCTGCAGGCTTGCTCTCCTAGTGAGTTTTCAAGCCCACATACATGAACTGATAGTTCATCACTGCTACTCTCCTTTCATTTATCACTTCTATTTTCAGGAACCTCAAGAAGAACCAAATTCTTTGGTACTTTTCCCGGAAACTATGTCAAAAGGCTGTGAATCACTCTCCCTCGTTATTTATGCCGCATTTCAGCACCACATCCGCATAACTTTGCCTGAAAGATCCCTGCAGGCCTCCTGCTGTTATGCCTTCCAGTTCCCAATAGAAGTCACCCACCATCACCACCTCCACCTGCCACCTCCCACCAGCCACAGACCTGCCGCCGGCGAGCCTCGGGGAGACTGGCGGATTTGCTTCCAGGTGAACGTGCATATTCCTGCTTTCTGCTCTAAACTCTGAAAAGTCAATATATGGCATCGGAAAGAAAATCATTACACTTAATAATGGTCGACTATTTAAGGCACGAAAGTGTCTGAAGGAGGCTCCTTGGTCCACTTTGGAAGAGATTCTCCCCTCCGAAAACCAGAAGATTGTTTATTACGACTTGCTGTGGTTTGCATTCTCCCCTCCTTAGCCTGGCAGAATACTTTCCTTTCACGAGTTTGCCTAGTGTCCTGGTTTACACATAAGACAACTGTACTTCAGCTATTGTTTGCCTGCACTTATATGTCGTAATATGCACAGTGATTACAAAATCTAAAGCAAGAGTAGGAAAGTTAATTCGAATGAGTGTGATTTTGCTGAATTGAATGTGAGTTTCAAATAGGAGTCTTTTCCTGCAGTTTTAGTTGTACTTTTTAGAAGTGCAAACAATAAGTGAATAAGAGCCTTTGGTAATAATCATGAGACTATAAGAGGTTTAGCTAGACTACAAAAAAAAAAAAAACCAAACTATTGTGTTGTAAAGTTGCATTGCTATTTTATATTAAAATGTAATAATCAGCATCATGAACAATGAGCTCTTAGTGTTTTATTTATCTGATAAAATTTAAAGAGAAGCAGTGTTAGTGAGAGGTGCAAGGAATTAATCTAACGTAGACACTTGAAAGTATCTGTAAGCAATACTGATAGGTAAGATTTCACTGTGTGTACACATACCCATCTGAGATTGTATGAGAACAGACAATCCATATGATATGCTGTACGTTTTATGGAAATGTAAAAGAATGCCACACATTATTTTATAGAAATAGAGTACTTCAGAAGCATCATGAGTATTAAGGCTGGTCTTAGCAAGGATTATGATCAATACAATTATTTTTACTATGATAATTATTTTTTCTTATATGGAACTCAGAATCCTGGCTACATTTGAGGACAGGAATATGTTGAGCCTGATTTTCCTGGTGTGTGTGAAATATTTCCTCTGAATACAGTAGGCACTCTTTCGAGGCAATGTTAAATCATTCAGGTTATGTTTTCCGCCCTGAGGTGGAAACCTGCAAGATGATGCTGGCACCTGAAAGATTTCACGTGGTTACCAGTGCCTGAATTACACATACCCTGAGAACTAGCTTTGTATTTCTTATGACTTTGCATAAGAACTATTCATATTTGGACCTTGAGCACCTTACGGATAAAACTTTTTATGACATTTCTTCCGTGGACAGTGATTGATCTTTTCACAATGTACGTAGACTCTAGGATTTTGTACATACGTTTGCTCTTATTTTGTACAGATTATTTAGTTGTTGAGAAAACAGGGGAATTTCCTAATTTGGTCTTTATCGTTCACTTCAACTAAACTAAAACACTTTCAACAGATTATCCTTTACATCTCTCACAGACGATCATCACGTCTTGACAGTGTGATTCTATAAGATAGCACTTATGCAAAAGTTTATGAAAATAAAAGATCTTAACAGCCAAACTGAAAGGTATATATATACTGAATACAGAGGAATTTCATTAGGAAAAAGGTAAAGAAACACCTTTGAGTAGCCTACCTTGATTACTGTCAAGTTCACAGCCAGCTTTATATTTTAAAGGCTTTGGGTTTGAAATTAGGTCAACTGCATGCAGCTTTGCTGAAAAATGAATAATTACCTTTGATGCCATGTATGAGAAAAGACTTCAGTATCTGTTGCCTGTCATATTTAAGAAAAATTACTGTTTCTACTCTCTGTATCTGATTTTAAAAGGAAAAATATTCATACCTAGCTTTTAGGTAATTGACTTTGAATTCTTACAAGCAAAGGTCGTTGTGTTTTTCTTGAATAGACATCTAATAAATTTTGCTTGGAAATATACTTCAGTTTTTCTTCTTGACATTTATCCTTACGTGAGTTGTGTGTTTTATCCCAATCTGTCAGATAAAGCTCAGAGAAAGTGCGTTTGCTCTGTGTTCTCTTGATGCACAAATGGAGAAAAAATGCACTTGCATCAGAGAAAAATATTTTTTAAACCCACCACCAAAACTCATTGGCTAAAAATTGTTTCTCCACTAAAAACAACACATTTAAAACTGTTTCTGCCTCAAAAGTAGCTATTTTCTTAAGGGAGAGTTAATTACAAGAAGTTCTAAACACTTTCCCAATTCAACTATCTTAAGTTCTAAAATTCTTGCCCTAAAAAGCTTTATCACCATTGGCAGGGCAGACTGTGTTAATACCCACAGGCTTTCGATGAATCTCAAATTATAGGTTGCCACTGGGGGTCACTCCTTCCTCTCACACAAGTAGTAAATAACCAGCTCCCCTACTTGGATCCTTCCTAATACACCTTAGTCCCTTCTGGCTCTGCGTGATTCCAGCCTCTTCCATACCTGTCACTTACACGTTCAGAAAGACGTACATTCCTCTGTTGGTAATTCAGTTGCCAACGATGTCTTGTCATGTTGCTTTGCCCAAATATCCACCCTGACCCCCTCTATTCCATTGGAGAGTTTCCACTATATGTTAACTCCATACGAAAATGTGCTTACTTTGTAGGAAGAACATGGCCCATATTATTCTTTCATTTCTGTTTTCATGAGGATTTATGGGTGATTTAACTAGATAAACCTGAGTCTCATCTAACCCGGGATGCTGTTCGTGTCCTCAGAGGTTGCCTGCCGTTACTCCCTTCAAGGGAATCTGTTGCCAAGTGACTGGCACTCTAAAAATATGTCTGGGATTTTAAAACCACGTGCATCAAAAGCTGAATTTCCTTGTCCCACCTGAGAACGGATCACCTGTGCTTCTCTGTAGAATCTGCTGAGACGCAGCAGCAGCTGTGGCCAAGCCCTGAGCTCAAGAATCCCTAAACAGCTTTGCGCTTTGCCCAGACCTCTGTGACAGTATCCAGGCACTGCGGTGGAGGCCAGAAGAGCCACAGCCACGGGTCGAGCCTCCCGCCATGCTTCCTCACTGCAGATGCCACGATTCTGGGTAGAACACTGAATTACTTTTTCCTTCAAAATTGGTGCTAGTAACCTATTTTACTTGATTTTATGTCAATGCACACTCATCCATCCACACCAAAAATTCCTAAGTGCGTCTCATTTATGCCATTGCTTGCCGCCCGCCCCCGGTTGGAGAAGTAGGATCCACTGCTGTGAATCCAATACAATGAGCCCCACAAAGCACTGTCTCTACTCCACATCCTCTGTCTGCTGTGGACTCAAGCATCTGTGCACTAACAGGCCATCCAGGTCAGTAGAAGAGCAGCAGGAAGGGACCCTCCGATATTTTAGGTGCCAAATTTTAATCCTTCCTCTAGCAACACCCTCACTACAAACAGGCATGTCCATCTCTTATTTGATAGGAAGCAGAAAAAACCTGTTTGATAACTGTCTCCATAATCGTCTACTGCTTGATCTCTCTGCGGAGGTGGGCAGTTTGTGGGGTGTGGTAAGTTCTTCCTACTGTTTTCCAGACTTTGGCCACAAATTGACCAAACAGAGTTAAGTACTCTGTCAGCTTCCAAGAGCCTGTTTGTTTAAAGATTAAATTATTTCATCTTGCTTTTCCAGATGGTAGCCCTCCAACAGTTGTCTATGTGGCAGTTATGACTTCAAATTATTTACTCATCATGGATGATTGGGTTAGAGCAGAAGCAGAGATTGGCGTTACTAGTGAACAGTCTACACCAGGGATTGGCAAACTATGGCCTGTGGACCAAATTCAGCCTGCTACCCGCTTTCACACGGCCTGCAAGTTAAGAATGGTTTGTAGAGATGAACATGGGCAATTAATTTGACGGTAAGGAACACTGAGCCCCAATTAAGTGAAATGCCATCTCCCCCAAAAAAGAATCCCTTCCTTTTCACTGGTAGACGTCTGTCAGAAAAACTTCACCCTGTTATTACATTTTGAATTTGATCAGTAAAAAATTGGTGGAACTTTGTTTTCTCTTGGTCATATAAGTATGTACATATTAGCCTCACTTTTGCCTCTCTGCCCACAAAACCTAAAGTATTTGCTATCTGACCCTTTATCTGATCTATGCAAATATCAGCAATAATATGGAAACTGACTAGAGGGAAAGGAATACTGAATGTCTGCTACGTACCAGACTATTATTTACATGTATCCTGGGTCTTTATCCTCACAATAGATCTAAGAGGAAATATTACTTGTGTCCATTTTATAGATGAGGAAACTGAGGCTCTGAGAAGTTAATACAAAATCTGTGATGGAAACTGGATTCAGAATCTGGCGTCTATCTACCAAGCTTGTACTCTTTCTTCTAAACCAGCCAAGCTTGGTGCTAAACACTTTTGATCAGACTGTGCACTTCAAGTTAAACAGCTACATCCACCTACCTCCTTCCCTCTCCACCATTCTCACAAATTCTGCCCACACGAATAGCCAGTCACTCATAACAGCATCTTGCTGTGAACAAGAGGACAATAAAGAGGGATGTGTTCAGTCCAGTGCAACGGTGTTTCCCTGAGGGAAGCTAATTTTGCTTTCTAAAAGTACACGGTAACCAGTGAAGATATAATTTCAATTATCGACATGCCTTAACCGAGCATGAGTCTGCCCATGAGCTGTGATTCACTAAGGTCCTAGAGGCTGCTGCCTGTGAGTCACATCGGCAGCTGGTGGTGCTCTGGGAAATGCTTGGTATTGTTGAGCCGTCTGGAGACAGGCAGGACCAGCATGCTCTAAGGACATGGTGTGCCTTCTGGACATCTTTTCTTATACAAAGCCCCAGGACACTCTAGCCATTCTCTGCTGGATGACACACTAAGTGACTGGGAACCTTAGCTCACTGCTAAATTCAGCCCCTCCGTGGCTCAGGAAAGTTCCATCTGAGCTCACGCACGTACATATATCTTGACCCAAAAAACTTTCAGTACAAGACAGAAATCTGCCTAGCAAATCTTCACCTGTTCCTTTGGGGTTTCTTGTTTCATCCTTTTCCTTAAAATACGGTGGATGACTCAGTTGTCTCAGTGTCTTCCAAAAATAAGTGCCATTTCAAACAAAACTCTTGTTCCCATTAACAACACCAGTGGATGAGTGTCAAAGCTTGCACTGATAATACAGAAAGCTTGAGAATGATTTTTTAAGCATTTTTTCTTTTTTAATTACACAAGCAACAGATGTGTATTGTAGGAAAAATTAGAGAATATAAATGAGCAAAAAGAAGAAACGTGGAATCACTAAGAGTCCCATTTAGGGTAAAGATTACAGTTGGGAACACATCCCTCCAGAGTGTTTTCCTGCACATGTGTATTAGAGTGTATATGTGTGTGTGTGGCATGTGAACAAAAGTGGAATCATACTGAACATATTGTTTTACAATCTACACTTAAAATTGAACAGGACTCTGAAATCAAGTGAATAAATCATGTTTCAAATCCATTCAACATTACCAAGGTTAAAAAAAAAAGAGTGAGAAAAAGTCAGAGTCAATCACTGGGATTCATGAAAATGCAATTAATTCAAGGCCAAGAGGCAAGAACTACAGAATTACCACTAGGCTAGGAAATCTGTTGCAATCTGAGGGATTGGTAGAGGAAGGAAGGAAAAGATAAAGAGAGAGAAGAAAATAATATGTATTATCTCCCTACCAGAAGCCATCACATGCATTAGGAATTTCATAAAAGGCCTTTTTAATCCAGAGTTAAAGAGCTGAAAGCCACAGTCCTTATGGTCTCTATATTCGGCCCTATGGCTGGCAAATCCAGATCCTTTGGCAGAAAGCAGTCCCTTCATCCAAATTCTGGAGGTTGGAAGAGAATGCACAGGAGAAGGAGTAAGAGCATAGGTGAGGTTGAACAAGTGCTTCTAGACAAACATGAATCAGTGGGGAATCTCCCTGGGCAAAACAGGGCATCTACAAAACCATCTGAGCCTGAATCTCAAGAGCCAACCCCTGGCAGAGAGGCTGGCCTCTCCTATGGTGGAGTCAAAGGCTAGGCATGGGAGGGCAGATGAGTTCAGTTATCAGTAACCTGATCGGAGGTCCCGGGGATGGTAAGGAGAGACTTTACCTCCTTCCAGAAGACATGCAGACCATGGGGAACTCAGGACAAGACCAGCCTAGGATCTGAGTAAGAACATCGACAATGCCACCTCCTCAGGCTTACCTTGGGGCACCCAACTGTACCCCTCTAACCATTCCCACCACTTGCAATATGAGTCACACCTACGTTTCTGGTGAATAAAAGCGGCATATACTCATTTCCAGTCAACGTTTTTAGTAACAGTGACCACGTTTAAAAATAAACCCAGGAGCTTAGTCCTTGTTGAGGGCTAAATTGTATCTCCCAAAATTCATGTGGAAGTCCTAACCCCAAGTATCTCAGAATGTGACTGTATTTGGAGATGGGGTCTTAAAGAGGTAATTAAGGTAAAACGAGATCAGACAGGTGGGTTTTAATCCAGTAGGACTCGTATCCTTAAATGGAAGGGAGATCAGGACACTAATTCAACATTTTGCTGAATCTTTAGAAGATAAGACTAAGCACTGAAGAGCTATCTCCTTTTGACAAACTTGCTGAACTCATCCTGGGGGCTGAAGCTCTCTGTACAGGGTCTATTGAGAAGCTATTCAAAGAATTTTATGTCTCCACAGGCTCCAGGGATTTCTGGATTATTTTCATTAACCCTCCGAAATTCTGAGTTCCCAAGTTTTTCAACAGCTGCTTGCATGATGGCTATACCCTCAGTGAGAGACACAGCACATTTCTAAATTATAACTGCACAACTTAGAAAGGTTGAGCAGAGAAGGCAAAAAGGAAACAGGAAACAGATACCTGTATCTCTTTAAATGATACCTCAGGCCCGCAGACTCTTGAAATTCCACCAGACCAGACAATTTGACCTAGTTTGTTTTGCCATGCATTCTCAATCATCTTCCTCAAGAAGCAATCTCAAATACAAACTCAAAGGAGCCTTTAAAGGAAGTGTCACCTGCCTGCTAGTTTCTCTCCCACAAGGGACATAAGATAGCACTGAAATATTCAATCAACCCTGTTTGCCTCTGAGTAAATATCTATCTATCAATTGATCAATAAGTAGATACATAGATAGACAGAGACCTGGGCTGTGTTTAAATACAAAAAGGTAGAAAATGAAAGCTAATAATAATTAGAAGTTGTTGACTGCATACTCATGAGATATCTGTTTTCCCTCAGGGTGAAGTGCTGATAAGGCCATGATGAGGTATGATTTCAAGAATTCATAGATAATACTCATCCCGGAAAAACTCCCTTGGACAAAATGGCAAGGGTTCAGTATACGTTTTTCTAAGGACTCACTCATTATTCTTTAATCATACTGAGTAAAATCGGTCTCAAAATTAGATTGACATAAACATTGATTTTACTGGGTCACTAATGCAATGCCAACCCACAGCACTTATTTTTTACTGCCATTGCTCAAAGATACTAACCTGTATCTGAGCCAGGGCCCCTGGGTTTTTCTGCAGATGAGCTTTGATACAAGGAATAGGGTATCAAGACCAAACATTCAAGGCCCTCTGGCTTGAAGAGTCCTGACTAAATGCTGCCAACATCTCAGCTGAGTACCCCGGGGGCCGGAGACTCAGAGTTTTGACGCAGCAAGACATGACTTTGGTCATTCCACTGAGCTCATGTCAGTGACTCAGTATCAATAGAGGATGTTTAATTCAAAAGAAAACACACACATAGACATCACGCTTTTCAGAACCTGTGTATGTCACTATAAACCAGACTGGGGACATGAGATTTGCTTACTTTCTTAAAAACTTACTGAAGCAGAGTTGACATACAATATTATGCTTATTTCAGGTGTACAACACAGTGATCCGACAAGCAAATGCATTATAAAATGATCACCATGACAAGCCTAGTCACCATCTGTCACCGTACAAAATTATTACAGTGCTATTGACTGTATTCCTTCTGCTGCATATTACATCCCCATGACTTATTATATAACTGAAAGTTTGTACCTCTTGATCCCTTCTACATCTTTTATCCAGCCCCCTCCCCTTTTCCCCTTTGGCAACCACCTACTTATTCTCTGTATCTATAAGTGTGTTTCTGTTTTTTGTTTGTTCATTTGTTTTGTTTTTTAGATTCCACATGTAAGTGAGATCAGGTAGTACCTGTCTTTCTCTCTCTGACTTATTTTACTTTGCATAAGACGCTCTAGGTCCATCTGTATTGTCGCAAATGGCAAACTTTCATTCTTTTCCATGACTGAGTAATATTCCTTTGTAGATAGATACCACATCTTCCTTAACGATTTGTCCATTCATGAACACTTAGGCTGCTTCCATGTCTTGGCAATTGTAAAACGTGCTGCAGTTAACATGGGGGGGTGCACATAGCTTTTCAAATTAGGGTTGTTTTATCAGGTAAGCACCCGGCAGTGGAATTGCTGGATCATATGGTAGTTCTATTTTAAATCTTTGAGGAACTTCCGTATTGTTTTCCATTGTGGCCGCACCAATTTATATTCCCACCAACAGTGCACAAGGGCGAGGTGGTATCTCATTGTGGTTCTGGTTTGCATTTCCCTGATGATTAGTGACGTTGAGTATCTTTTCATACGTCTGCTTGGCATCTGTAGGCTTACATTTTTAGTAAGAATACCCCTTCAAAGGCTTCTCCTGTACAAACTACCCAGTTGTTAGGTAGCTTATTAGAGTTGTTGATAGATTAGGGTTCTGCCTAGAATTACTGGCATTTTCTTCCTAACCCTTCAGCTAAGAAAGATAGTTACTGGCAGACACAAATGAGTTGGAACTAGCAAGTTGATCTTTGACCTACTCCCTAGGAAAAACACTGGTACTGTTCGTTCACGTATTTATAATGAGGCCTCTAATGTATCGTCTTCCGTCCCTCTCTGCCTTACTCCCTTTCTCTCCTTCGCTCTTCTAGTGGGGGAATCTCAAAATGCCTATGAACTCTGAGCTAGTGCTGCCTAGTCCTCCCACCCACCTAACACCCCTCAACACACACAGCTATGCCTTTGGTCAGCTGTCAGACGATATGACAACAAGCTTAGCAGACATCTGCCCATGGATTAACAGGGCTGGTATTTCTTTCACTATCAAAGATAAATTGCTAGACAGCTGTACTGAAAATCACAGCATACTTCTCAGCACTGATGATGCAGTGAGGAGATGACCTATTTCCTAAACGGGGTCGTGAATCATCTTCCGACCTCAGGAGTTCTGTTTCCCTGCAAGAAAAGGCTTAAAGACACAACAAGGACGACGGTGTAAACTTCAAATCCAAACGTGGCCAAGCCTCCCTCTTGACTACAGTGTAAGTGCTGATAATGACATATTATTTAAGGATCGTTCTGGAATTCAGAATTTACGAAAAGTGTAATAGAGTGAATGTCTTGCTTTGCCAACACGAATCCTGTAAAATGGTATGAAAAGTATGCTTCTCAAATTCAGACGCACTTAGGTTTCTAAAGAAGTGGCCCTGAACTGGTGACAACTTCAGTTAGCTTGTAAATGGATACAATTTTTTAAAAAACCATGTAGTATTTATCAAGGAGTAAATGAGATCAAGTATACAAAGAGAATCTAACACATAGTTGGCACAAAATAAAGGCTAGTCCCCTGTCCTTTTTTTCCTTTTGAATTTGTCGTTTTGGCTGATTCTATTTAGCGTCAAAGATTTGGATTTCACTGTAGATAGTCCTGCCGACTGCACTGCCAAGTTTTAGAGTCTAAATATTTGAAGCGAACAGTCAGAATACATCATTTTTAAAAATAATCTTAAACTAGTAAGATTTTTAAAGCAGATATCGTGTAAAACAAGTATTGTAATTTTTCATAGGAAGCTAATTGTTCTTAAGGAAGTGACATAAAAACAGAGTGAGAATCTAGAAACAGAAAAAGAACAGAGCAGAAAATCTGGATAAAGTAAGACCAGCCATGAGCTATACTGATGGCTCCAACACAGAGATCTGGTCTACCTGCAGAAACCCTAGTGGGACCTGATGTTGATGAATATACAACCAGACTAGACGTCTAGAGTGGCTTTATGGACCCCTGAGTTCTGTCCTCATGTGATCTGTGATCCTGTAAGTAACTGGAAGAGCCAAGATGTCAATATTCTCATTGGTAAAATGAAGAAAATCAACTGAATTATCAAATTTCTAAACTGTCCATGAAATCTTTATGGGAAATTCTTCAGAAAAATGCTCGCAGACTGAGTGGCAACCGGATATGGATCTCACAGAAATGGAAGTTCATTAACACTGGTTCTGAGGCCAGAAATCCTGCCTTGAGGTGCGAATGGGAATTAATGACTCAAGGCCAGACTGTGAGCTCAGTCTCCTATGTGGGCAGGTCCAGTAAGAGTACAGCACAAAACAGAAGACACTAAGAGATGGTATTTTTTTTTTAAGGTAAAGACAAAATAAACATGGAACTACCAATCACATAAATAATTATACAACCCCAGGAATCAAAAATACAATGTTATAATGTTTTATCTAGCAAATTGGCAACCATGCAAAAGTTCATTTCCATGTCATGTTTGTGGGAATGTAAACTGAATAAATTTTTCAATGACAATCTGACAATTCATAAGAAAAACTTTAAAGTACTATGTAGCCATTGCTAGCAACATCATTTCTCTGTATGTATTCTACATATATACTTCTAACTTATCTTTACATGTTATTTCTATAGATTTATTCTATATACATTTATTCACCAAAAATAGTTATGAGTGCTTTCAAATTTTTAGCTACAAGTATGTACTGTCACGTTACTTCTGATATTAAATAATTATGGAGAACCTAAATACCTAACAATAAGGGAATTGTTAAATAAATTGAGGCACTTTTTTACTATGGAATACCACGTAATCATTTAAAAAAGACTCATGGAACAATATGTGACAATGTAGAAACATGTTCAACAAAACACTGTTAAGTGAAGAAAAGCTACAGAATGATGAGATCCCATTTTTCTCAAGAAGAATGTATATTTTTACATATGTACCTAGAAAACAGGAGTGGGGGGAGGTGTGTGTGTACCTAAAACAAATGTACCAGGTTGGCCCTATGAAATCACAATTTCATGAGTCAGAAACAGTCAAGTATCAGTCACTTCATAGGGTTCCACCTAATACATCAATGCATATATACTGAAATAAAGCTAGAAAAATATTCACAAACACGCTGACTCTGGGCATGTCTTCAGTGATTATGGATACCTTTATGTTTCAAACTTTTTATAATTAAGATGTACGTCTTTCGATATAAGAAAAAAGTTGTAATGAGGTCAAATATTTAATCTGTATACAAGTTAAAAAAGCCTAAACTATGTAATTTCTTAACTACTCTGGCTTTCAAACTGCCACCTTCTGGTTAACAGAAATATATAAATATATACATAATTTAGGTATGCATATATTTATGATACATATTTATGTATATGTAAAATTAATCAAATGTCTAATCCTGTTTCAGTGCAATCTGTTCCAAAGATTGAAGCACTCCTATTAGGGAAGAACCACTTAACAGGATAAAAACGCATGGTCCTTCAGAATAGCCTCCAGTCCTAGGCTTCCCTCCCAGGATCGTTCCCAGATGAGTGGGAGGAAGGAGTTTAACATCCTCATGTTGGTGGGAAAGATCTGGGGTCTTCAGCAGGATGTCCTCTGCTCTTCTGGTCTCCAGGGCTGTGTGTACCTTGTCCCCTGGTGTCTCCTGGCCTTCAGGGCTGAAATCTGAGGATGGTGCAGCCGGTGATCTGTTCTCCCTTGGCTTGGTCAGATGATCACTTCCTGGCTGACCAAGCCCCAGGTTTGCTTCCGCAGGCTGGAGACTCCCCAGCACCCGCCACGGCCACTCCCAGCCCCTGCCTTGGGGTCGCCTCACCTTGCCAGGGTGTGCGCCACTGCTGAGTCTTTGCTTCTCAATCCTGCACCCCCGTCGGATAAAGAACGAAGGTAGCCTGGAAAAGCTAAACGCCAGGGCTCCCTTTCCGCCTGACCTCACCGCCTTGCCCGGCTCACTTTGACGTGTCTGAGGTCCGACTGCTCTTGAAGATAATTCACCTTCAAGTACAGGCCTCCAGAAAAGAAATCAAGAGACACCACACCCTCTTCCTTCTTCCTCTTCTTCTACATCTTTCCATCATTTTCCAGGACAGAATATGGCCTGGCTTTTCTTTGACTTTTACCCGGTCCCTCCCCACCACTCCAGCTAAGCATGCAGGGGTGTCTTTTCTGGACTTTGAAAAGACTCTCTGAACAGAGGCCTCTAGGCTCAGTTATTAATTTGATAAATGGAAGTGGAAAGTCCTTCTCAAGAAATAGCTTACAAGACAATAGTTTGTATCAGCCTGTGTTTCAATCATGTATTATTAATAATGAATATTACTTTGGTCCTTCTTTAGGCATTTCTCCTACAAGAATTATATTTAAATGCATGCTGACGGCAGAAGAGGCAAAGGTTTTGACTCAAGAAAGCCAAAAAAAATTAAGTATTTTAAAACTTTATCTCCATTATAAAGTTATTTAAGAAAAGAGTCAGCCTAAGTACATACCTAGACAAAACAGGGAGACACCAGGAAAGGGTGAACTGAGACTAGGAGGGAAACTTAATGAAGAGAATCAAGAGAAACCAGTGCAAAATTCAGAGAAAATCTGAGAGATACAAACTAAAATGTCCCATGTATCTGTCATTTGATACTTCTCTACACACTCAAGTTGCTTCAGAGAGAAATAAGTATGCTACCCACAGTCTTCCTGCTATGGGCATAAAACTTTCTGCCCAAGATAAATAATCAAGACACCAATGTGCATAGTTTATTTCTCTACCATCTTGTTCCAGAAAGGATGCCAAGCAGGTGACAGGGAGAACTCTCACTCTACTGGAAAAATGAATGATATATGATGAAGGAGCTTCAAAAAAGTTTCTTCTTTTTAGAAGAATTTAAAAACATAAACTCTCTAGTTCACACAGAAAAAGTAGAATTATGAAAAGAACAAAATGTTGGAAATGATACAGCTTTGTAAAGAAGATAAACTAAAGTATGGAAGAAAATGATGATTTAATCAGAGAAGGTGCCGTGAGACAGTGTGTGGGAAGTGACCGGGGCAGCACGAGGCTTTAGGAAGATGACTCTGGAGGCTTCCAAGGGAGCAGGATGGGAGCCAAAGAGCCAGCAGCATCCTGGTCCAGGTGGGGGAAAAGGATAGTCTAAATTAAGGCAGCAGCAGAGGAATACACGTGAGAGGGGCTACAAAAATAAAATAAGCAAGACTCGACCAATGAGTGGACTAGGGACTGAAGGAAATGGTGGGGTCCATGAAGACTGCGAGGCTCCAAGCCAAGCCAACTGCAGGAATGATAAGAACAACACGAGAAATGGAAATGGCCCACTTTCCATCTTGCTCTTAAAACAGAATGACGGTAATTTATTTTCCACATAGAAGTATTCTGCTGTAACAATATCAATAGACCTAAAAGTAAAGAAGGAAAATTTTAAAAATTCAAAAATTTGTTCTGATTCAGTGTATTTACTGGCTGTAAGAAACACTCTGATTTAGAACATGTTTGTCATTTCTTATCATCAAAGGATAAAAGAAATCAAAAAGGCAAATGACTTAACCAAAAGTATTTGAATTTACCAGTGTCATCTCAAATTGAGTTTATACAGCCTGTGGATTGCTTTATTTCTGCATAGTTATCTAAGTACTTTTTGCTTCAAGTGGTAGTTGAGTTGAATTCTGATGACCAGCTGAGTTTTTCTTCAAGTCTATTATTTTGGTAGATATAATGTAAAGCTAATTATAGACTGTTATCCAACAAGGTACCAGATAAGAATATTTGTAAAATCAATGTTTGATTAACAGTTATCAAATAGAGTGGACGTTAATAATATGCCTACTCAAATGTGTAAAAGAAAATCATAGCTTCCTTATTCCCTTTAACTGATCTAATCTTTTCCATTTTTTATTGAGATATAATTCACATAACATGCCCCTTCAAGGTGTCCACTGAGTGGTTTTTAGCATATTCACAAAGTTGGGCACTGTCTAATCCAGGTCATTTTTGTCACCCCAAGAAACCTTATACCCATTAGCAGTCACTGGCCACACTCCCCTCCCCCGCCCCTGGTAACTGCTAATCTACCTCCTTTCTGTATGTATTTGTGTGTTTTAGGTGTTTCATACCAGTTGGATCGTATATTATGCAGCCAACCAAACTGCCCCTATGAATTCCCACCCCATTGGGTGGCAGTAAAAATTTACTTTAGCTCAAATTTAGCAGTTAATCTCTCAGACATTTCTAGTTTAGGACAACTTAATTTGGGTAAAGACTCATTAAGCTTAAAGTATATTCACTAACAGGTTGTTTTTCCCCTGCCGTCTTCCTTCCCAAGTTGATCTGGGCACAGGGGAAACCTTATGAGCCCTCCTAGCAGTGATGGGGGTGCGGGGGGGAGCTGTCCTCCTCTGCTGGCCTCTGCGGGGTGACAGACTGACAACACTGGGCACTGGATCCATGCCCCTCAGGACAACTGGTCCCCACTGGACTCCTGACAGACGATGGCTTCCCTTACTGCTTGACATCTGAGCCTGACACTGCAACCCGCCATGCAGATCACTGTCCATGGCAGCCTCCTCTTGCCAACTCCTGGCCTCTGCCAGTCCACATCCTCTGTGTCCACACTGAGGGTGGGCCCGGGCCTTCCCCCCACTGTACACCCTGCACCTGTCATAGAGTTTAGTATATAGTAGGCAATCAACAATATTTTTTGAATGAGTGAACAAATCCTTCAAAATTCAGCTAAAATATTATCTCTTCTGTAAGCCCTTCTTTAATGCTCCCACCCCTCCTCCCCCTCCTCTGCCTGTTCTGTGCTCTCATAACAAGTGCGTCTTGCTGCCAGATGAGCATCTGTGGGCTGTGTTATAACTGCTGTGTGTGTATCATCTCTCACACGTTATAAATCATCTATCCCTCACTGCCCCGGTGAGGGGCTTCCCAGGGCCTCCCTCAGATCCTTGCCACGTAAAAAGTATGCTCGATAGACATTAAAAGTAATTGAGGCCGTGTCACTTTTAATTAGCTAGATTTTTCAAAAATAATAATATGCAAATTTTATGAAATAATCATGTGGTACAAGTGGGTATAAAATGAAAAGGAGTCTCCATTCGGCCCCAAACAGTTTCATGTAGGCTCCTGTTTATGGGAATTTAGGTTGCTCCCAGTATTTTGCTCGTCAAGTTTCTTTTTAAATAAGTACTTAAAGTACTGCATGATCGTCTGAGTTAGTAACGGAGAAAATTTACACTAGAGGTTTCTAAGAGAAGAAGCACAAGAAGGAATGAGAGGCAGAGAGAATCACATTTGCAGAATCATCTCTCAGAGGATGAAAAGGCAAGGAGGGACCTTGACCACTAGAAATCTGAATTCCATCCCGAAGCCAAGGACAAACCCTGCTTAATCAGTTTTCTACTGAAATATAAGCATCTCAGCTCTCCAACAGGATTGAAATCTCTCCGATCGGAACTCGAGTTTTTCTCCACTGATGACCTGATACCACGTGCCTACGGATGACTTCTGACATAATTAAGACCCCAGAAAAAATAAATCCAGGCACTTCTGCGTGCAAGAAAACACAGAGATAGTGGTACTGAACTAAGAAGTTCAGATTTTGTGCTAAGTTGAAAAAAAAAAAAATCACATCAAATTTTTTTTTTTTAACTGTTCTTTTCACATCAAAATTCCATGTGTTTCCTTAGAGGAGGTTTAGGGGAAAAGAAGAGAGGCAAGTAAGGCATTCTCCCTACTAAATTGGTGGGAAAGATTTTCCAGGGCAGTTTTCCTAGAAACAGAAGTGCCATCAGTCAAACTAAAAGATGGGGAACAAAGGTTGAAGCTTTGAGAAGCAAGGCGTCCCAACAGAGGCCACAGACGGCCGTGGTTAGGAGCACGGGTTCTGAACCAAGCGGCCTGGATTCAGGCCACAGCTCCACCATTCCCTGTGTCCCTTGGACAGGTTATGTATATGCCCTTGGTCTCCTTGTAAAATGAGAACATTACAGGACCTACCACTGGGGCGATGGTGTGGCCTGAGTGAGTTGATACACGCTGAGGACCACTGGAGAGGGCCTCACTGTGCCCATCCCCGCCGGCACCCACCACTCTGACCTCTCTCTGTTTCCCTCTGCTGAACGCTAGATGCTCACCCCGTTCCACTGAGCCTCCTTTTCAGTAAGCATCACTTCAGGGCCTTCTGTGTTATCCCACGTCACCACTTCTCTCCTACCGTGATTAGGAAATGAAGAACCCAAATACTACAGAGGTATTAATATTAGATAGAAAGACAAATTCGTTTTCATTTTTCTTCGCATAATGCTTTTCCAAACTCCAGCCCAATCAACGCCATCCTGCTCTAGGGCAATACCACCAGAAAGGAGTAAATCCCCCCAAACACAGAGGCAAGCAAGGCGAACAAGAAGGAAACTGCTCCTGGCTTCTCTCTATTGGCGGGTGACACTGCAGCCTCTGACCCGAGGGTCCAAGGATCTTGTTCTGAAAATGGGTACAAATCATACTGAGAGTTGGCTCCTGTTAATGAGCAAAAACTTCTCTGAGAAAGAAAAGACTATACCATTTAACCGTCCTGTCAAGTTCTACAACCCTGGCTAAATTCTGGAAATAAACGTCATTGAGGGCAGGAGGCGAGCACCTTCGTGAATTACTTCAAGTAACCTGCGGAAGCACGATGCCAGCCAACACTCTCAAAGGCCTCATTGTGAGCGTTCGTGCTCGGAGGCTGCTAACTGCTGGCCTCCTTCCATCCTCCTCATGCAAACACAACACCATATTTGCCTCTCGGCTGTCACTATGTGTTAGGGGCCTATAAACAGAGAAGATTCTTTCTTAGCAACCACCGTGAGAAAGGAGAACCCTACCCTCTCCTCCCCCTCAAAACAAGCCTGAAAGGAGGAAAGAAAGGAAAAGGAACCTTACACAATCAGATGTGAAAGTCAAAATGACAATCCAATATGGAAAGTTTCAAAACTGTTGGCTGCCTTTGGCTTGGGGGCAAAAAAAAAAAGAAAAAACTCTCTAGAAGCTTTCAGAAGCCAGCTGCCAACAGATTAAAGGCAACTAGAAATGATCTCACCGCCATGTGTAGACGTCTGGTCACACGGATATCTGCGAGATAACCAAGAATAATCCAGTTACGTTATTCGGCTGCATTTCCTTGGAGACTGCTTTGGGCTTCATCTTGCTATTTTTAGTCTTCTGTGTCAGACGCCATGGGAAGCCATCACCAAGGCAGTTCAAGAACTACATGTTTATCCAGAACAGGTAAAAGTTCTGGAAATCAAAATCACTGAAAAAGCAGCTGGAGGTCAAAACATTCAAGGGATTCTGGAAAGGAGGAGCAGTGGGAAGACGGGGGTGGTTTTCTGTTGACAACGGCAGACCAGCCTGTTCTGATGCTACATTTTAGCCCTGATGGATGCTATATTTTAGATAGAGAATTACAGAAAATTGTCCTATCTGTAAAGAAAGCAGAAACCTTGACCTTAAAAAAAAAGAATACTGCAGAGGATCTGTGTGGCCGTTGGAGCTTTCAGGAAGTTTAAAATGTTTCTGGAGTTAAATCAGTTCACTCTTGCCAGCCTGAGAACAGCCAGTTTGGAAAACAGGACTTGTAGGCATGGAAACAACAGGCATCTTGGTAACAAAACTCATTACAGGGTTTCATGGAGAAAAACTGTGGAGAATCCTCAAGGGGGGGAAGGACAGATCTGGCACAATTTTGCAAGGCCAGACAGTATGAAATTTACAATGAGGGTAACTAAAGTATGCTAAGCTCCAGTAATTGAGTGGAAAGAATTAAACTTTTGTGAGCCATGACCCTTCAAGTGCTGCCTGCCTGCAAATATCAGGGTTGCTAATAATCAAAGCAATGAAAATAAAAGACACCCAGAAGAAAGTATTTTAAGCCTATGTTCCCATTATGTCCTTGAAGACATAGGACAATTAAGAGACTATGCAGAACTGAACTCTCATGAATATTATTTCAAAACCAGAAAATGTGAAAATACTGTAAACAGGAAGCTTTTATATTGAGTGTCAACTTTCACACTGTCTCATTTTGATCTTCACAGCAGCCCTTTGATAAGGATGTTATCTCTGCTGCATCACAGATGAGGAAACCAAGGCCCAGAGGAGCTGAGGCTGGTAAGCAGCTAAGCCCGGCTTCCGACCTCAAGCCAGGACTGCCTCTCCCCTTCCCGCGGGTGCTGTGACTTAGGTAAGGCTGCACTGACACATCTGGGTATAACCAGGGACTCCTGTGGTGCTGGTACTCCCCCACCAACAAATGCCATTGCAGGGGTCATAGTAAGTATTTTCACCATAAAAATGGGAAACTTTGCTGTATAGTGTGTTTGTATCTTTTAAAAGCTCTTTTCCTTGGTCACAAAGTTTTTCCTTCTGTTTTCTCTTCCTCTACCTCTTCCTCTTTTCCCCCTTCCTTCTCCACTTTTACACACTCACCTTACACTGGAGCCCACGCACTCTTCTACACTATTGCCCTGTGCGGGGGAGCTCGCAGGAACATAGTGAATACTTGCCAGCGTATTCACCATGGCCGGTGGCACCTCAGGGACCACCCCGCCCACAACCTCTTAATCACCCAGGGCTTCCACCCCGCGCTCAACTCCGGCTGCTGCGTTTGCTGACACCTGATAGTAAGGGCAGTGGCAGGCAGCATCAAGGCCTACTGAGCAAACTGGAGAATCAGGCCACTGCCAACTTCTCATGACCTTTGGTATCCTAGGAGGCCCTGTTAACATGGCCGGAGTAACAGCGGAAAGTAGAAAACTGAGTGGAAAGCATAAGATGTCAATAGATATGGTCCGGCTCAATTTGGCTGCCCAGCCTTTGAAATAAATCTACAGGTGGAGCTCTGGTCTAAGGACAGCAATATGACCATATATGATTAGAACTATTGTGGAAATCACCATACTCCAACTCCCCTACATACAATTTTTCATCACTTTTTTTCCCTTCTCCATTCTTCCCCTGTTGTAATTTAGAGAATTAAGAAGTAGTCTTTTCCTGCCAGGAAACTAAACGTGTTCCTTTTGTTAACCCCAGCTACAGTGGGTTAAAGTGTCCCCTAGTGACCTGAAGGATATGAATTTTCTTTCCTAAGTATCCAATTTAATAGAACATAAGAGATGAAAAGGAAGAGGGAGATCTAAAAACTACTTTGGTGGCTAGAACACAAAAATTCTTGAGGATTATTTGTAACATACATAATTTTTTATATTTGTAACCATTCATTTACATGAATTTACATTTTAAGAAAATGTGATATGACAATACCAAATACTGGGAAGGATGTGAAGTAATTGAAACTCTCATACACTTCAGGTAGGAATGCAAAATGGTACAACCACTTAGAAAAACCATTTGTCAGTCTCTTAAAAAGTTAAATATACCATCTTCCTTAGGAACCAGTCAGTCCACTCTTAGGTATTCACCCAAAAGAAATGAAAACATAAGTCCACACAGTTATTTGTAAGTGTTCACAGCAGCATTATTCATAATAACCCCAAACTGGAAACAACCCAATTTTTCATCAACACCAATAGATACACAAACTGTGGAATCCATCCAATAAAATACTACTTAGGGGAAAAAAAGTCAGGGGATGAGGAGGGGTGAACAACTGATACAACAGAGTGAATCTTAAAATCATTATGCTGAATGAAAGAAACCAGATGCAAAAGAGTTCATACTGCGTGACATCATTGGCAAAAAATTCTAGAAAATGTGAACTAAGTCCAGAGTGACAGAAAAGAAGGTGAGTGGTTGCCCAAGGCCAGGGAGAAATGCTGCAGCACAGCCTACACTGAATGACATCCCCCAAAATAAATAGTGGGCCCAAACCTCAATAGTGCTTAGCTTGAGAAACCTTAGTATGACCAGCCAAAAAAGAGAAAAGATTCAAATCACGAAAATCAGGAGTGGAAGAGGAGGAGACATCACTACAAGCCCTACAGAGAGTAAAAATATTATAAGGGGCTATGAATAAATTTATGCTAAAAATTAGGCAATTCAGGTGAAATACGAAGATTTACAGAGAGGTACACATTAAGAAAACTGACTGAATGAAAAGGATAAAACATGAATAGAGCCATAACAAGTAAAGAATTTGAATCAGTAATTGAAAATCTTCTTTCAAAGAAAAGACCAGGCCCAGATCTCTTCACAGTTTCATGCTATAAAATAGTTAAAGGACGAACCACACCACTGCTTCCAGAACTCTTCCACAAAATATGAGAGAATGCTTCCCAACCAATCCCATGAAGCTAGCATTACTCTAATACTGAAACCAGACAAAGACGTCACAAGAAAACTACAGACTAATATTCTTCATGAGTCTAGATGCAAAAATCCTCAACAAAATGTTAGCAAAATGAACCCAACAACATATAAGAAGGATGATTCGCCATGACCAAGTGGGACTTCCCCCCAGGAATACAAAGTTATCTTAATATCTAAAAATCAATCAGTGTAAAATCACTTTAATAGAATAATATGAATGAAGGACAAAAACCACATGTTTGTGTCAACATATGCAAAAAAATCATTTGACAATGCCTAACACCCACTCATGATAAAAAATCGAAAAACTAGAGATGGAAAACAATTTCCTCAACTTGACAGATTCTACAAAAAATGTGTAGCTAGCATCATACTTATTGGTGAAAGACTGAACGTTTTCCTTCTAAAATTTGGTCAAACATACTGTACGACCACATTTATGTAAAAAGTCCAGAAAAAGGAAATCTACAGAGACAAAAAAAAAGGTACTGACAAGTACTATTTTATCCTTGATAAATGTAGTTTTCCTTTTTCAAGTTGTTTGTCGACTTCTGACTAAGCTCCTCTCTGGCCCCAGGATGGTTCTATTTTTCCAGCAGCTCATCTCTGGTGCCAAGGAGCAGGCACTGGGGAACACTCCCTCTGTGTGCAGAGGGATGTGTGGTTCCCTCAGAACCAGAAGGGGCTTAGCTGCAGGAACACAAGCAAGAAACACTGAAGAAAATGCTTTGAAGGCCCAAAACCTGAATTTTATCACTCAGAGGAAGAGGCCAGGCCTAAGGAAGAAATGTCACTTCAAGAGGAAGGTATTGCTCTGGAATCAGGAGTGACAGCACCCTGCCTATAGTGGCAGTGCCTTGCAGGAAAGTCCCTCTGTCATCACACCACTTGATAAACAAGCCACACAAAGCCTCTTGGCAACTGCAGGCATTTTCAACACATAAAGAGAAAAAAATGGCATCTAGTCAGACGGACTGTTGAGAGCAGAAACACTGTTACCTGCGAGCACGTGGCCCTGTACTCGGGATGTCATAAGCACTCGGTTGTCACCATGTGGACCCACCGCAGGTCCCTTCGGCATCCTCACGTCACGTAGGGCACGGCAAGCTCTGGAGGCCTGGACGCCCCAGTGGACAGAGATGTCATCTTCCATCAGCACATCTTTCTGCATTTCAGCTGCTGCAGTAACTGCCTGCTGTCCTTCTGGGGGATCATTTTGCAGCCGTGAACTTACTAAGGGGCAGAGGACCTAGAAAAAAAGGATTCGAAGCCTGATCCGTTCTGCTTAAAAGGCAAAGATTTCAAAATATGCCTAATCACTAGCATAATCTACATGAGTTCCCAGGACTGAAAAGGACGACAGAGACATTTATCACAAGGAGGGGAGAAGGGTGTCTGGAGGATGGATCCAGACACAACAGCAGGGCCTGTGTAGAAAAGTTGCTGATCCTGAGCCACGTGTGCAGCTGATGCTCCAGCCACTCTGTCGTGGTGTATGTGCTAAAAGGCAAATGCCTACACATGGTCAGGAAAGAGATGTTTCACCAAGATCCGTAAGGCTTAGGACCCAAGGAGTTTTGTTGCAGGATGTTCTTGGCTGAACATGAGCTTGAGGGACCACCGGGAGTAAAAAGTCTGTTCCGCCCCCTTGGCCACCCAAAGAGAGGCAGAGATGCTCGTGACCAGGAAGACCTGAGTGTGCAGGGGCCGGCCTTACAGGGCCTCAAGTGCTAGCCTCGGCTCAGAGTCTCCATCTTCCAGGAACCTGTGGGTCTACCTGTCATGCAGACGCCTCACCTAAATACTGGTACCACTTGGAGCAAAACACAAGCAGGTGTTTTCTCATCACCGGTATCTGGGCTACCTGCAGGTTGAAAGGAAGAGACCAAGAGAGGAAACTGGGCAGATTGACCCTGTTGTGTTGGGAATTGGCGTCTGAGGAAAGAGACCCAGACCCATCGCAAAAACAGGAACATTAGAAAACTGGGAGCATGTCCTGCCCCACGTTCTCTGAGTGGCACGGGCCCTGTGGCGTCACTGTCCACGTGCTCCTGCAACACGTCACTGCTGGCAGGAAAGGAGGGGTCAGGAGGACGTCCAAACTGGGGGAGATGGGCACCATCATCTCTGTGCTGGGCATCAGTACTGACTTCCCGTGGAACCTCATCTACATGGAAACTCACATTATACCAATTAACTTTCAACACTGCATACCTGAAGTTTAGGACTTTAATTCTTGACTCATTCACAAGTACAGTCTGTGCTTAGCTGGTCAAATAGCAACCCCCCCCCCAAAAGGAATGTATTTGCTTTCCAGTTTGGAAAGGAATGTGTACTTCATCCACAGTGGTCTTATTGTCTTATATATCATGTTTGCTCAGTTTTAAGCTTTTTGCTCAGAACTATAAGATGGGTTTAAATAAAGAGGAAATTGGATTCCATCAATCAATACACTAAAACACAACCAAGATTAGATGACATAAGGTTACACCATTTCATCACTTGTAACTAATATTGTCTGTGCAGGCCCCTTCTGAGAAAATATTTATGTTATGTTTCATTTCCTACAAAGAAATTCATCTTCTGGCTTCCCCACAAATTGAAAAACTACATAGTGAGTTAGGGAAAAAGAGAAAACTATTGTAGCCCCATTGACTCATTTTAAAGTGAACTTTACCATAGAAAAATATACTTCCATCTAAATAGAAAAAAAATTGATTTTGAAGCTTTCTATTTTTTTCTTAACAAAAAAGTCCGTCTTTAGAGAACTACAGTTTTAGGCCATGTACTCACTCTTTGCTAAAATCAAAGTTCAGTACTAATATTTAAATCAGGAATAATTAAAATGCCTGACGCATACTTTTTTCTTTTTCACTAGAAATGCTCATTTTTCAGATCAGAAGAGATAAAGTTTTTCTTATGCTTCCTTATATGGATTAAATAGGGTCTTTTGATTCACTCAAGGAATTATAATATTTAGCAATGAGAGAGACAGGAATTGTGTGGGAACCCAGGAAGCTGGACTATAGCTCAAGAACTGGAAGATTCTAGGGGCACCCTAGGACTGGACTGGGTGTGGAAGGCAGAATTCTAAGATGACCCCAAAGATTCCCATTCCTATACACACCCTGTGTAACCCCCTCCTCTTGAATGTGGAGAGAACTGTGGGCGTGATGGGACAGTCGCTCCTGGATTATGTTGTTACATGAGACACCAAAGTAGGAGATGGGAGTGAGATTCCCCTGTCGGCCTTGAAAAAGCAAACTGCCATGTGTGGAGAGGGCATGCAGCAGGGAATGATGGGCAGCCCCTAGCAGCCGAGAGCCTCAGTCCTACAACCACATGAACTGATTTCTGCCAACAACCAATGAGCTTGGAGGAAGACCCTGAGCCTCGTCTGACTGCAGCCCCAGCCAACCCCTTGATTTCAGCCTGTGAAAGCCTGAGCAGAGGACCCACATAAATTGTGAGACAATTAATTTATTTGTCTTAAGCTGCTGAGTTTGTAGTCATCTGTTACTCAGCAATAGAAAATTAGTGCACTGGGTTACCTTCTTGCCCCTCAGGGATAGAAATGTGACGATTCCTCTCATCTGTGTGTGAAAAACAGCCCACATCCTTGCTTCTCTGCCTTTTGGCTCCTCGTACTCATGGTTTGTTCAGGACTCTAGTGCTTCATGTCTGTATGTCTCTTCTATTTACGCTCCTGTTCACAAGCGAATGCCTCTCTCTGTCTCACAGAAGTTGGGCAGACAAAATACTAGACATCCTTCAGCCTTAGCTTACTGAAACACCTTCATAATGTCAACTAACCCTCACAATAACCCTCTGAGGTGAGTACTATTATTATTCTCATTTTTTAATAAATTGAGGAGTTAGGTGACTTGAGTGGAGAGGCCAGCCTCCAATCCAAGACATCCTGCATTATGTCTTTTGCTCTTTTCTCCTCTTCTGCACTGCTGCTAACTTGAAATAGCAGAAAAGTCTCATGAATGCCACACAGATAGTGAAAACTGTAGCCAGGAGAGCACTAATAACATGTATTGCATTCTTTCCTCTGGAGACAAGCCAAGGACAAGCCACTGCGGAGCCATCATTCAGCTTCTCTGAATGTGTTGCTCTTGCTTCCCCAGGAGAACCCGAGTCGGGGAGACTCAGGCATAAACATTTGCTGGCTGTTCCACCGTGAGCAGACAAGTCAGCTGCCTCCACGAGCTTCAGTTTTCTCAGCTACAGAATGAAGCCACAGCAGCAGTTGCTCCATAGCGTTTCCACAGAGAAGCTCAGGCAATGGCAGTTGGCCGTGGGGGTGGCAGTGGTGGTTATTCAACAAGGGCAACTACCATGTCTTACACCTCCATAGCTTAACAGCAATTAAGCAACTTCTAAGTAGGACTCAGATGAATAAGTTACTTAGTTAATTCATATTCTAATTTGAACGGGTTTCCATACCAGATGAATGAGTTCCCATGAAAGAAAGAATTGGCTTTTTTATTTGAGAAATAATTTCTCAAGAATTTAAGAGCAGTCAGAAGTCCTTGTAGGAGTCTACTAGGCATGGATTTGTTCAAGGCATAGGGCAATCCTACTTTTGGAATTCTGTGAATGGGCCGATCATCATCATCAGAAAATTTCCAGAAGGTTCAACATCGTATGTAAACTATGTACAGTCAACCTGTAGAATTAAGGTGAAGATAACAGCATGGACTTCAGAGTTGCATCTACCTGGATTCAAATCTTGCCTCTGCCATTTTTTTCTCTGGGCTTGCCCTCACTTCTTTGTGTCTTGGATTCCTCATAAACAAAAGGAGGCTATTGATGGTGTTTTCTTCACAGTGTTATGGAGAGTACTAAATAAATTCATAGCGTTTAGAACAGAGCCCGGACATGGTAAACACTCAGCAAACTTTAAATTTTGTAAAGTCAGCCAAAGTTTATTGAGTTTCTACTATATACCAGGCACTGTGCTGAGAACTGTGAATACAAATAACAAGAAAGGAAAAAGGAAAAAAAATGTTTATTATGTTTTTTTGAATAAATCACTCTGATAGGTGTTTTACATATATTACCTTAATCAGTTTTTAATTAGTAACCTTATTAGGTAGATATTATTTGCCCTGTTTTATCAATGGGAACACAGGTAAAGAGAGATTAACCATGTTTCTTAAGGTCGCAGAACTAGTACATGGTAAAGCAGGGATTCAAAGTCAAGACTAGGCTCAATCCTGCTTTTGCTATAAATAAGACACAAGCCCTGTCCTGGAGGAATAAACAATCTACAGTGAAGATTCGCACGTAAGTGACTAAATGTAATGAGATGTAAGAGCCAAAGTAGAGCAACATACAAAGTAGAGACATTTACCTACAGGAAGGAGGAATTCCTTGGAGTCAGAAAATAGACATTTGAAAGATGAATAAGATTTCTCCAGAAGAACAAGGGCACTCAAGGGGTGGAAGGGCAAGGGAGTAAAACAGTCACAGATTCAAGGAAACACAAAAAAAAATGCCTGGGGTATTGGAGGACTAGCAAAGAAAATGACCAAGAATGCTGTCTCCGTGAATGGCAACTCGGGTGCCGGTCCAGCAGTCATCCCACACAGCGTGTTCCTACTTGCAGGGACACCAGGAATTCACCTCTGCTTACAACGTCAGCAGTTTCTAACTGCAAGCTCCAAAGTGCTTCCAGCAGCCAAAACAAACCTAGGTCTATCGCACACCTAAGTTCCTTGCACCTTTAAGGTCCTCCTGCTGTCCCCCTTGGTTGCTGACAGTCACCGCCATCTACGGTACAGCATTTACTCCACCCTCATTGTGTCTCGAGTGTTCTGCAACAGCTTCTACTGCCTACTTCATCCATTTCATCTGCTTAAGATTTTTTCCATCAGTTCCATCTGCTTAAGAACATATATTTTCCCAAGATTTTTCAGTCCTGCCTCCACTCCAGGCAAAAATGAATCCTGCGTCATTACTAGGCAATTTCCTACAGGCCTCTTTAGAGCCATGATTAATTATGTTGTGATGACTGCTTATGTGGCTCTTTTCCCTGATGCGAATCCCTCAGAGGAAGCAACAGGTCTGTTATCTCCGAAGTCTAGTCCAGTGCCTACACATGAACATTTGATCAATAAACGAACAAATGCATAAAGGAATGATACCCCAAAGGCTCTTGCTGGACATTTGAGAACCTCCACCAGATGGACCCACCCATCCTATCCAATGTTTCCTTCCGAGAACCTTAACAAGAATGATTTTAAACTGGTCTCTTCGTGCTCAGTCTCTCTCCTATCACTCCAACTGTCATCCAAGCTCCCACTGCCTCTTCCTTTACCTTCCGTCACACAAGATGTTTTTCTACAAACGTTAGCAGTTTTGCTATTAGCCTGCAAAGCCAAATTCTCTCTTCTCTGCCAAAATCAAATATTTTCCTCACGATGTGCGAAACAGTCAGGTATTCTATCCCGACTATTTTCCATTCCTGCGATTTTTCTCTTTTCAGAATTGCCTTTAACTTTCGAAACCCCTTACCACTGATTTGCCCCGTGTATTACCTGCAAGTTATTTTGCATAAGCACGTCTTGTCTTCTCAAGTCAGGGAACGCCATTTCTTGTTCCATTTTTATCTGTCATTGCCCAAAGCTAGACACATGGAAGTTTATTAAATAAATGAATAAGCGAGAAGCTGGTAGAATCAGAATGGCTACTTAGTGGTGAATCTAACACAATATTATCCAAAATATTTCTAGTAGGAATAATAAATCAGTATTTCCATTATCATTAAGTATGATATATGGACAGGGAATTTTGGAGGAACTAGGCAAATTCTCCTCTGCTAAGACAACTGATATATAACTGACCTTTGCCATGTGTAAGTATTTTCAGGGGATATGAGGCAACATACCTAGATTCAAGACTATGTGATTGTTCCATGATTGGATTTTGCTGGCTTGAGAGCTCCACATTTGCTCCTTTAGCACACGGGCTTCCAAGTGTGCAGATTTCATCTGCACTCCTGGGTCCAGCTCGCAGTGTACGTGTACTGCCGCCTTCACTCCGATCTCTGGCAGACAGCCACACCGTTTCCATCCAAACCTTCTCATCTGGAATGAGCAGATCCATCTTTGCCAGAATAGGCTTTAGCCCTAAACCAGGCTAGGGCAGCTGTTTGCCAAACTCGGAGATGACGCTTGATTCTAACGATCAATATGGAGCTGAGCCACTGAGGAGAAAATGACAGAATGGAAAACAATGATGCTCACTTTCCAGAGAAACTGCCATGATGTATTGTTAAAGCATCTATCTAGTTGGTTCTGGCCTGTGGGGCTTCAGTAAAACTCATCCTCCTTTCCATCCTTTTTACATTTGTAGAAAGAATGCAAACAGAATATTTACTCTGACAAAAGCTTCTTTTAATGTAAAGTTAAGTTAGAAACCTTGAAATTAAGGAAATTTTAAACCTTTTTTAATGTGAATAGAAAGAAGAATGGAAAGAAAATGGAAAAGAATGCTTTACAATTCTCATTTCTTAATTATTCACTGGTTCCTTCTACATGCTAAGCTTTCAAAATCTCAAAATTTAAACTGATTATCTGGCCCAAACTGGTCAAATCTCATTCTCAGGTTGCTTTAACCTGGGATAAAAAGAAGGTCACAGTTACAGGCAGAGGACAACACTGTTTCTGTCACCACAGTTTCGTAGTAACTCCATCCCTGTCCTCCCCAGGAGTATTTCACATGGACTCCACTGTACCGTCTTTCGTGGTCCAGTTCCTAGAACTGTTTACACCAAAAATGGCAGCCTATGTCAGTGTAACGTGATGAAGTCAAAATCACCGTTGCCCAGAGGAGCTGCCATTGCTCCTGTCTATGCCCACTGGAGTCACTGGTCCTGGTAACAGGTCCTAGGAGACTGGGCAATAAAGCTACACCACGTCTGCCATTTGCTCCCTCCCAGAAGCAATGATATTGCTGCTAATGTCTACTAACGTTCCTGGGCCACCAAGCCCCAGTAGCTAACCATGCCCAGTGTTGAGGGGGTTGTTGGCTAAGGAAGTTGCCCTCTGAAGCTACCAGTTTGCTGGCACTAGTGTAGCTGGCAGTATGTGTGCTTAAATCACATCGATACTTTCATGAGACCACTCTCACTCATTCTTATAACTTCTTGCCTTAGGGCTTTGGAACACTTTGATGTGGCTGACATAGAACGATAACTACTGGGTATCTCTCTCTCTCTCTCTCTCTGTGTCTCTCTCTCTCACACACACACACACACACACACACCCCCCAGACCATGGACTGGCACCAACCTCTCAGTATTTATCCAGCCTCTTATTCTCTCTTCCTTTAGGGTCAATGTCTTCAGAAGGGCTTACTCATGTAACTACTCTTCATTTAAAAATCCACTGAGCACCCAGGAGGTACACAATCCCTTCACACATGCCAGATAATCTTGACTTCCAGGGCCTGCCTGCTGCAAATACATGTTTTCTTTTATTGAGAATATTTACTTCAAAGACAATAAGAAATGGTCTTATCTCTGTTCATGCCAAGTGGTGGACAAACCTAGAAGTTCAAAATGCGAGTTGCAAAAAGCACAGGTTATCTGCTAATGTGGCTACCTCGTTACTTAATTTTTCTGTGTTTTCTTTTGTGGTGTCTCTGGAAGTAGCCTCATGATCGTCTTTAGATCAGTTAAAATCTGTGTCCTAATTCTGGGATAGCCCATCCAAACCTGAACAGAAGTTGGTAGAGACACTTAATAAAAGTAGTTCCAAGTTCCTGACAATTCATTTAAAACTGCAGTAATCAATTAAAGTTGAATTTCATAACTGGATTATCACAATGTAAGGATCTGAGGACTCGGACAATTCTGAGATAAAGAGAGCTTTTCTAACTCGAGGGGCCCAGTGAAAGGTCCGCAAGAAGGGTCTGGATGCCCTGGTGGCCACTTCTCTGGCCTCATCACAGCTGGATGGCCAGGCAATATTAAAGCTCCAGACAGACTAATTCTGTGTCTTCTATTTTAAACTGCTTTGTAAAATGAAATCAACGTGCCTGTAATTCTAGGAATGCCTGTTAAGCCTCCCACCAACCTCTCAAGTCAATCACCGTCTCATCCACCTTCAAAAAATATTTAGCTAAAAGGCTATCTTGCTTCCAATAAGGCCCTGTGTTATTTAAAAGTACACTGTAAGCTGGGGATGGGGAGGCTAAATTTAACCCATGAGAGAGTGAGAGAGAGAACACAGCATTTTTCTAGAACAAAGGGGCACATCTCCACCAAATAGATGAACATGTAGCACACGAATGGCAGGTGGTCTGTACAGAAGTTTCTCTGCGATACCCACAGATGCAATTTTTTTCTTTTTCATCTTGGCTTCTTTTAAACATCATGCTGCCAGGTAAATGTACAATTCATTATTTATGTTTCCCTTGCAGACTAGCATAATGCTCAAACTATTTCACTGATATTTTTAGGCAGCACCCTATCTCAAGAAATACATAATCAACTAACATTTTTCAATATTTGACACATCTCAAAATAACTTTTAAATCACTTCACGGTTTAATTTTCAGGAAGTTTGTAATTAATCTGTGGTACGTCAATTTGCTAGTTGAAGAATGGAACTTTAAGGAACTGCAAATCAAAGGATTCAGCTGTCATATTAACAGAGCTGGCTTCAACTCATCTCATGCCCTCAGACCATGAGCCTGTCTAAAGTATGCAGGTCCCTAGTTATAGGGAAATTAGATAAGAACGTATGTACAAAACAGCAAAATCTCCTAACAGTTGGTAGAAGACTCCCCAAAGCCCATGACCTGTTGGAAGGCACTCATTTTTGCACCTAAAGGAATGCACAATTTAAGTCTACCTCTTCCAATTTTCTGAGAGTACAGATGGCCCCAAGAACATCAGTACCTTTCACTATCCCAAGAATTGAAAAGACACACCAACTGGATGTACCCGATTGATTTTCAGGCAATCAGCTCCAAGAAGATACCACTCTTTAGCCGTAGGAATTCAGAAAACCTTCAAAGAAGACTACAAACTCCAGCTGAGTATCACAGTGCTGAGTTTATCCAAAGCTTGAAAGACCTCCAGTTGCCTCGCTGAGCATCTTTTGTAAGCTGAATGATTACACCTCAGTTATGGATCCAATCCCCTCCATGATTCAAGGTAACTTTTTTGTGTGGTAAGAACACTTAATATGAGATCTATTCCCCTCAACAAATGTTTAAGTGTCTGGTACGGTCCTGCCAACTATAGACACCGTGCTGGACAGCAGATCTCTAGAACTTACTCATCTTGCATAACTGAAATTTTACACCTGTTGAACAACAGCTCCTCATTTCCTCCTCCACCCAGGCCCCTGTTTCTGTTTCTATGAGTTTCTACGAGTTTGACGATTTTAGAGCAGAGGGAAGAAAAGGCACAGAATCCCCCATCCTTAGAGTAACTCCACCCAACTAAGACGTGTGGACCAAAGGCTTTCAAAAATCAACTGGGAACCAGGGAGAGGAAGGGGTGGGGTGAGAGGCCAAGAGTGGGGGAGAAGCTCTCCCCATGACAGTAAAAAGGTAAAGACTAACTGCCCCTCTCAACCAGCACCAGCATCTCTCGCTTGGACAATCATACTAGTTTCTTAACTCATCTCCCTCCTTTCACTATAATCCATGCTCCTCCACACAGTAGCCTGAGTAATTTTTTTCTTCCACTGTGGTAAAATACACGTAATGCTATGGACTGAATTCTGCCCACCTCCCCAACAAGAATTTATACGTTGACACTCTAACCCCTAATGTGACCGTATTTGGAGTAAGGAAGTAACTAAGGTTAAAAGAGGTCATAAGGCTGGGATCCTAATCCGATAGGATTACCGTCCTTGCAGGAGGAAACACTGAGAGCCGGCTCACCCTCTCCAGGTGCACTGAGGAGAGGCCAGGTGAGCGCACAGCAAGGTGGCCGTCTGCAACCCAAGGGGAGAGCACCAGACGGCAACCCGGCTGGGACCCTGATTTTTGATTCCCCAGCCTCCAGGATTCTGAGGGAATTAATCTCTGCTGTTTAAGCCACCTAGTCTGTGGTAGTCTGTTACGGCGGCCCGAGCTAACACACAGAGCATAAAACTTATCACTTTAACCACTTGGAAGTGTGCAGTTCACTGGCATTAACTGCATTTGCAGTGCTGTACAACCGTCACCACCATCTCGTTCCAGAATCTTTCATCAACCGGAAAGGAAATCTGCCCCCATTAAGTGGTCACTCCTGTTTCCCACACTCTCCAGCACCAGCAATAATTAACCTGCTTTCAGTCTGTATGGACTTGCCTATTCTGAGTATTTAAATAAACGGAATCATACAAACGTGGCCTCTTGTGTCTGGCTCCCTTCACTTGGCGTAACAGTCTCAGGTTTGTCCATATTGCAGAACATACCAGTCTTACCTTCCTTCTTACGGCTGAATAATATTCTGTTGTATGAATGTTCCACGTTTTGTTTACTCATTCATTCGCTGATGGGCTTTTGGGCTGTTTCCACCTTTTGCCTATTTAAATAGTGCTGCCATGGACATCCATGTGTAAGTTTTTGTTCAAACACCTCTTTTCAGTTATATGCCTAGGAGCAGATCACTGGGTCATATGGTAACTCTGGGAAGTAACTTACTGAGAAACAGTCAAAGTGTTTTCCGCAACAGCTGCACCATTTTACACTCCCACCAGCAAAGGGTGAGGCTTCAGATTTCTCCACATCCTGCCAACACTTCTTATTTTAGAATAATATTTTAAAATATAAATCTGATCATATCACTCCCCTGTTTAAAATAAAAACTAGACTCTGTGCCATGGTCTGCAAGTTCCAGCGCTATCTGGAGCCTGCCTGCTGCTTCATCCACATCTCCTCTCTTGCTCTCCCCTGCTCTCCCCCGGCTCCGAGCTACAGCCACACGGGTCTCCTTTTATCCCTTGAAAACGCAAAGGACCTTTACACCTGCTGTTCCCCAGACCTCACGGCTGCTCCCTCCCAGCAAAGATCTCTGTTCAAACGGCCCTGGTCAGGAGGACCTTCCCAGAGAACCCGAGGGAAAAAAGTCCCACAGGCTCCCATATACATTTAGTACTTGCTGTCTCGTGCCCCTGTCCTTCACAACTTGCGGGGCTCTCTGCTTCCACTGTGTCCTCCCACTAGAATGTGTTTCATTAGAGCAGGGACTTGGTCTGTCTGTTCATGTTCACCACTGCGTCCCCAATAACGGGAATGGTGCCTGGTACAGAATAAACATTCAAGCAATATTTGTTGAATAAATTATTAACAAATAATTAATGAATTTCAGGCCCAAGAAGCATCGTGGTCAAAAACTCATAAACACTAAGCCGTTCAGTGAGTTCTGTCGAGGACAAGAAGTTGGATGTGGTTGGAGACGGGGTCTGGTCAGGAGAATAGCGTTGAGGACAGGGGTCTGCTTTGAGGCAGAGATTTGAGGCCTTGTGGGCTAAGCTAAGGAGTTTGATGTTTACCCTGGATGTGACGGGGGGGGGGGGGGGGGGGCGGGGTTGAGGAACTTTTAACAGAGAAAGTACATGATTCCACTTGCATCTTAGAGAAGATCACCTTGGCAGCAGGGTGCCGAGCGAACCGGAGGGGGTGAAACCATGGACGAGGGAAGCAACGAGGACAGTTTGCTCAGCATCCCAGGAAGGCTCTGTAGGAGCCTGAAGTGAAGGAGCGGCCTTGGAGACAAGCGCTTAGAAACAGGAGCCGCTAAGTGCTGACGTCACCCTCCAGACTGGTGGGCGGAGGGGAAGACTACACTCAGGTCTGAGCCTTGCATAACAATCACAGCGGGGCTTTTCACCAGAACCCAGGGGAGGGGAAGGAAAGAAGCAAAAGAGCTGAATTTGGGACAAGTTGAGCCTGAGTTTCTCAGAGAGAAAATTTTTTTATTGAAGTACTGTCAGTTTACAACGTGGTGTTAATTTCTGGCGTACAGCATAGTGATTCATTTATATAAATATATACATATATATACACACACACACATACACACACTCTTTTTCATATTCTTTTTCATTACAGGCTATTACAAGATATTGAATATAGTTCCCTGTGCTCTACAGTAGGTCCTCGTTTATCTATTTTACATATAGTAGTTTGTATCCACAAATCCCAAACTCCCAATTTATCCCTCCACAGACACTTCAATATATGGATCTTGCATCCAGTTAAAAAAAAAAAAGTAATAATAGGATATATATTTGATTAGGGGAGAGAAGCCTTAATTTTTAAGTAGAAAAAGCCATGAGTTTTAATAAAACCACCCAATGAGATTCCAGAACATGGGATGAGCCTGGGAATCATTGACATTTAAGAGGCAATTAATTATCAAAGGGGCCTTCTGAAGGAACTAAGAAGAAATATTCAGTGATATATGTCAGAGAAAACCAGAAGATTCTGGTATGGCAGGATGCAAGAGATGCACGATTCTAACAGCATGGCTAGGCCCAGAGCCTTCTCTGGGTTTGGTTTTAATGTGTACCATGAACGTCCAATTCTATGTCTAAAACTTAGTCATCTCATCATTCTGGGGGAAGAGCGTTTGTCTGTTCCTTGCAGATGGCTGTCCTGTGGAGAGAAGACCTTCCTTCCAGCCGCTACCATTTGGCCAGGACTTGGAACCTGAAATGCTCACTTCCTTCCCAGTGTCACCAGGAAACTAGGGAAAACAGGGCAGAAGATTTAACCTTCCTCCAGGGCAGAATGTCTCCCACACAAGAAGAGGCTGAGTCCATTATTCAAAAATAGGAATAACATTTTCCAAATAATATAAACATGGACTATATAAAGTAATTACTCATTAGTAATTAATCCCATTTTTCATCTTAAGTTTTAAAGACTTTTTAAAAAAAAAGAAAACGAGAGGCCACTAAGCTGACTATATATGGAACCCAGTTCTCTCCTGACTAAACTGGTGTGTTGAGCACAGAACACACACGTTTTATTTATTAGGACAGCAGCCATGGCGCCCAGTGGCGAAGCAGGTGGAAATGCTCAGGGAGATGGCCAAGACGTCTGTGAGAGATTAAATTCTAGCATTAGTGCTTCGCTTCAAACCTTCTGAGTGACTAAACCCAGGCCAGGCGTTCAGCCGTCCACATCTAAAGCTCCCTGTACATTTCCCCAGGGTTTCCACTCACTCCGTCCTCATCTGAAATGTTTTTTATAGTGATGATAAACTGACTCCAAACAGAAAAGTCCCAAAACACATGGTCTCTGTTACCAAAGAATGGGTCCTGATGTGTTTCCGTGATAACTACACACCCTGGCTTTTCTGATTGCTGCGGAGGGTCATTAAAAACAGGAAGGTATGTCTAGAGAGAATCTGAGAGCAGTTAACCCTAGCAAGTAAAACAGCATTCACCTGAAGCATAGGTCTCTGATTTCCCAAGACACATTTCGGCAGGAATTTCGAGGATCCTGACCACAGCATTAGCAGGCTGCGGTGAGTGAGATTGACTTCAACTTTCTGAGGAGACCTTTTCCACTGTGATGTGTGACTCCACCTTGGCCCCCGGGGAAGATGAAGTTGCAGTGTGAATTGAACTGCTGGCTCTTCAAAGACCTCAAACCATTGCACTAGACAGTCTACAGAGCTGTTAGAAGTGCTCTGGGGTCAATAAGCCTTAGCAAATGTGCGTAAAGAGGCAACATGAAACAGAAGAATCAAGAGGTGGCAGAAAGGGGCAGATCTAGGTTTGATTCCAGCTCTGCCACTTAGCAGCTATAGGATCTTGGACAGATTCCTTATCTTTCTATCCCTATATCCTTGGGTAATAACATCTATTCTGCAGGACTGTAGAAATAATTAGCATATTAATAGCTTAATAATTAGCATGCTTAGCACAATGCCTGACACACCATAGTAGCTCTTCTGACTAAGTTCACTTTAGCAGAATCAGAAACAGGTAAGTGGCCCACAAAGAAAGAAGCATCTTTGTCAACCTGCCAGTGGCAGGAAGCAACATGTCCTCATTCAGTTTCAAGTTCACCCAGAAGGCAATCCAGTGAGGAAGGAAATGCTCTAGCTAAGCTGCTTCCATAGGAAAACATTAAAATCTCCCCTCCTTTGACCAATGTCTCTCTCTCTGACTCTGCAATTTGCCAAGGCACTAGCACTAAAATGGCAGCCATCAGCGGGAACAGAAGCTGGTGCCCACGAGAGGCCCCTCTCTGCTGCGCAGCCCACAATGCTCAGTTCATGCTTCTAGCATACTAATGACTCCCTTGATTGTCATTACTTAATTCAGTACAAACAGTGGGAAAACTCAGTGACATTTCAGAGGGGAATACCAAATGAACTTGAGCTGAACCATCGCATCGTCCCAAGGAGCGTGACGACGTGGGAATGAAACAATGTAGGCTCCTGCCAGCACTGAGGGCAGAAACAAAGCATGGAATTCAGTGCGGCTAATTCCCCAGAAGAGATTTCACAAGGGCCCAAATCCTCCAAAGCATGAAAATCACACGGGCTCTTACCAAAGAGGAAGTCAGACACAATGCATGGAAGGGCTTGGGAACACTGGCTGGCTGCCCGGGCCCTTGGATAAGTTGGCTGGTGCAGCCAAACCAGCAGGTACACGCAAATACAGCAAGAGCAAGCCGAGGTTGGGGAGATGAAGCTGTAAACGACGGGCATAACAGCAACTGTCAAGGAAGGTGCTTCTTGGTAGGACTACTGTGGGAGAAAGCATTGAGAAGGAAGGATGAGCTTCCCCGATCCAACCACCTGCAATCAAGACCCAAACCTGTTTCTACCTATCAATAATTCCTGACCACCTCCTTACCTCCTCAGTGCCCAGTACGGGACGGCAATTGTGGCAAACTCCAAAGAAATACAACCCCTGCCCTGGGAGAGCCTACTGTCTGGCCAGGAATGCAAAAAATAGCTCTCATAAAAAAGTCACCCTTGCAAGATTACATGTCTCTCAAAATCCAGATCCATGCCTTGTTTAACCCCAGCACCCATCACACTGCCAGAAGCATGGTTAAACTGGAGAATAGTTAAGTTCAAAATTGAGATATATTAACGAGAAATAAAGTTAAGTAGATTAAAAGTTTGACGTAGATACTGGTGGGCAATCTAGTCTTCCCAGAAAAATGTGGAAAGAGAGTGAGATGTGACAGAGGAAAGAGAATATTCCAGAATGAACCACACATATAAAGACATAGTATAAGAAATTATAATCCTACATGTTGATTTGAATTACTTGTTCTTAATGTGTGGTCCACAGACCACGCATAATGGATTTTGGACCCAGAAACTTAATTCAGATCTCTTGAGAGTGGAGCCCAGGAATTTGCATCTCTAATAAGCACTTAAGCTGTTTTAATGCTCATCAAAACTCAGAACCAGTGGCTAAGGGATCTCAGACTTAAGCAAACACATACTCTTCCTTTAAAAACAGAAATGAAGGGAAGTCAGGAAGGAAAAAGTGAGGAAAGAAGAAAGGAAAGAAGAAAAAAAATGTTTAAGTATAGAAAACATCTTGGGAAGGGGAGTCAGAGCCCCCTGGCAGGCTCCAGGGTGTCTGTGTGTGATCAGGAGGCCACGTGTGAACAGCATCCACGGAACGTGTCAGATGATGAAAGCCCTTCATTGACAGAAGTTGGCTCTGTCTGAGGGCAGTGGCGTGCTATTGTAGGTTCCTGACCAAGAGAGTAACAGGACTTCAATCCAGCAGTAGTCTGTGAGGTAGAGGGCATGGGAGGGATTTTTGGCAGGGAGGCAGTCTCAGAACACTTGCCACCATCAAAAGATGAAGCCACTGTGTGCCTGAAACCAGTAGGTAGAATGTTGAATGACAAGACCTAGATAGTCGAGTATGATGCTAACGCACGTCATTGAGGGGAACTCCATCCGCTCTCGGCAGGAAAGCGTCGGCCGTCTTCAAGACCTCCACTTCCACCTCTCGTGTCCATGTCCTGACGCTGCTGCATCCACATCCTCCTTGGCTCCTCAGCATCGTCTTCCCTCTGACTTCAGCACACATCACTATGCTTCCCATCTTTTAAAAAAAGTTCTTTCTCTTGACCTGCACCCTCCTCGGCTGACTTCCCTTTCCTTTCATTAACAAATTCCTTCAGAAGATAGTCTATCTTCACCTCTCCTCCCATTATTCTTCAAACCACAGCAGTCTGCTTGTCCTCACCATTTCTGACTCTGACCTAAGACCCAGAATGGCACAATTACCAAATCTAATTGGCACCTACTGTTCCTTCACCTCCCAGTGATATCTGCCTTCTCTCCTTCAATTTTTCTCCACACTTGTCTTCCATGACACCACTTTCAAGGTTTTCTTTAAATGTTTTGTAAGAGGAAGGCCATCTTCTCTGATCGTCCTATTCTCCTGCCCCTTAAAGGCTGCTGTTTCTGTCATTCCTCAGAGCATAATCATTAATCATCTTTTCTTGCCCTGAGTATCTGATCTCCTTGGGTGATTTCATCTTGTATTTGTTACTATTTCTGTGTCACAAATTATTTTAAAATTAGAAGCTTAAAACAGCCTTTTAATTGTGCTCACAGATTCTGTGGATCAACAGAACGGAAAGGGGGCAGTGGGGATGACTCCCCCCTGCTCGACAATGTCTGAAGCCTGAGCTGAGAGGACTCGGGAGCTTGAGTGACTTCCGTGCTGGGGACTGGAAGGAGGAGTCTTTATTCACAGGTCTGGTGTCTGGTCTGGGGCTACCAGTAGTAGTACTGACATGTGACCTCTCCATGCAGCTGGGGCTTCCTCACAACATGGCACCTCGGAGCTTTTACACGGGAGTTGAGGAATTCAGGCACAGGTATTAAGATCAACAAGGTAACAGTTACACCACCTTTTCTGACCTAGCCTCAGAATCACACAATGTCACTTCGACCACATTTTACTGGTAACATAACACTCCCACATCTACACAAGTTCAAGAGGATTCCACCTCTTGAAATGAGGACTGTCAAAGAATTTTCAACAATTTTTTTGAAAACCTCTAGCACTCAGCTACAGATTCTACTATAGCACCAACATATCTGTCTCAAGTCCAGATCTCTAGATTAATATAGTCAGTTGCTCTAAATTTATATACATCCAATTGCTTACTACACTACGACCAGTAATAATAATAATAGCAAAGGATAATATGCACATAGCACGTGCCAGTCACAGTTCTAACAATTTTGTACCTACTAACTCGTGTAAACCTCACAATAACTCCAGGAGGCAAGTCCCATTATTATCATTTTAACAAAAATGTTAAATGATTTGCCTGAGCTCACACAGCAAGTGCAATGGAACTGGGACACCACTCAGGCAGTCTGGCTCCAAACTGTAGTCTTTCGACCAGTACACTAAACAGCACAGATATTCTCCAGGTATTGCCATTCCAGCAGGACCAGAACTGTGCTTTAATCCATTGTTCCCTCATTAAAACAAAAATGCCTTTCTGTACTTCTTATATATTTTATCCTTGTCAGTAATTCTACTATTCATGTAATACCCAGTGAAGAAGTCTGGGAACCATCCAAATCTCCTAACGTCTCCCTAATCCCCCATGTGAGGTGTGTCCCCAGATTGAGTCAATTAACCTTCTTAAGGATTCCCACGGCTGCCACTCCTCTCAATCCCCACTGCCCAAATCAACATCTTCCCCTGCATTATTGCAGGAATTTTTAACTGGATTCCTTGCTTCCTGTCTCCTGTAATCGTGGTTCATCCTCCCACCTCCCCGAACGATACTTATAAAATGCAAATGTGAGAACTATACATGTTGCTCAAAACTCATCCAAGGCTCCAGAGAAGGGTATATTGGTGCAACGTGTAAATGCCCTCTGATGTGGCTTCTAATTGCTATGACCCTTGTCTCCTGTCCCTGCCTAATGGGCCAAGGTCTGTCCTTACCACATCACCTGCTGTTTCCTAATTTGCCATCTGTTTCTTGCCTCCCTGCCACCGCACATTCTATACAGTTCCTTCCGCCTTGAACATCCTCCTTCCTGTTCCCTTTCCAGTTCCTGATCACCTGGAAAACTCTTACCTATCAAGATGTAGCCCTAACATCCCTTCCTCTGGAAACTTTCATTGATACTTTCCCCAAGGAGAGTTGATTACTTACTCACTGTACAAAATCTTGTCCCAGCACTCAACACATGATGTGATCACACTTTCCATCTCCATCTCTATTTTATTACTGGCTCCTAGAAGAAAGTAAGTTGGTCTTATTCATCTTTGCAATCCCAGTGCTCGGTGTGTCACAGATGCTCAATAAATGTTTGTTGAATGGATGAATAAAAGAAACCATAATACATAGTGATATATATAGGAAATAAGCAGGGTGAAATTTACATCCATTGTAGAAGCCTGGAACAACAGCAGGAAAATGAACAGAAACTAGACAATTGAAAGGCACAAGGTCAGAAAATCAGTTTGAGGCGATTAAAGAAAAGGATGGGTTTGGTTTTGCACAAGTTGAACTGTATTTGTACAGTTTTGTATCTAACCAGTGAGTGGTTAGAAAAACAGGATCAGGAAATAGATGAAAGTTCAAGGTTAAATGATAGACTTGAGAATTATAATAGAAGAGATAATTAGTTTAATCAACAGAAAAGGTTTCCAGTTACATAAGAGTAGAATGAACAATTTTATTAGCCCTCTTCTAAAAGGAAAAAGTTAAAAGACTTTCTAAACATGGTTTAAAATAATTATCACAAAAGTATTATTTAATGGAATCATAGGTGATCAAATCCTTTAAGAAGGGAAACATAAAAAGAAAACAGATGAAAGGCTCATCCAAAAAAGAACTTTTTCTTAGGACAGGACCCAAACCAAAAGCAGGCGCCTCCAAGACTATTTAGGACTGGGTCACTGCTTCTTCCTCAGAAGACTGCCTTACAGCTATTTTCACCTCCACCTTGACAGCCACCTCTGAATACCTTCCCGGTGACCTCAGTGGACAGTAGGATACAGGAAAGCTGCCTATTTCAGATCCCTGATTTCCATGCTCTCTGCAAGGCCCCTATGAAGTCCCTGGGTATTACACTGATTGTGTATAGATGCCACTTACAACTAAAGAATGCCAAAATGACTGGTAAAAAGGCAGGGAAAAAAAGACAAAAAACAGAAACATATAATCAACTTGTCATACAAGTCAGCTCATAAGGTAAAGTATAAACGACTGATTGTTACAATTACACAATACCAAATAACTTGTCTGATTTTTTTTTCTGAATTGACCTTTCAGGTTGTGTGTGTGTATCATGCAGACACAGCCAGTGACTGACAGAGGAAATGTGCTTTGTGATAATATAACCAACCCAAATAGGCAAAAATCAACACGAATACATGATTATTTCCTTGATAACCCAACATAGGTGGGGCACTGGAAAATGTTTGGGACCAGAAAACACCAACCACTGGGGACTTTTAGATAATCCATCACAGTGGACAAAGAAGTTCCAATCCAGGTTTTTGTGACTTACACTGTCCCTGGGCTAGTCCACTTTGCTTACAGCTTCCCGAATCTCTTTTCTCTATCAGTCTTAAAACCACATCCAAACAGACTACTCTATTAATAAAGTATTTTGCAGCTCTGTTCTCCTGGACTGATGAGGCCCTATCACATTGGGCATGAACCTCATTCTTGGGTTTTTAAAGCATTTCATACTTCTCCCTCGTCCTTCCCCCTCTCCTTGGGAACCAGAACATCCTGGGGTGTAACACCAGAAATACTTGACTCCACACTGAGACAATGACAGGAACCTCCCCAAACTCTCCTATCTCCAGACCTAGACCAGCCAGACAGTGGAGTCAAACAGACCTGGTTTGTGATCTCAACTATACCACTTATTAGCTGTGTGAACTTAAGCAAGCAACTCAACTTCTAAGAAATTATTTCTTTATTTAAAAAAATAGAAATAGTTATACAATCTGATGGACTTGTCATGAGGATGAAGATCATATGGTAAAGCAATCACCACAGCATCTGGACCATGAAGATGCTCAACGAACACCCACCCCCTCCTTTCCTTCTGTGTAGTTTCATCCGGTTTGGGGGTCCTCTTGCAGCGTCCACACAGGACAGTCTCAACTCCTAGGTTTCTGTTACACTTGCCACCCATGTGTCAAAAACGTAAGCTGAGAGACTGAATTTGAGGGCGGTGACAACTGCTGCAACCAAAATTGCACTACACTGAAAATATTGATGAACCATCTTCACATGTGTACTTTTAGGTGGTTCATTGGATTGGCTACTTTTGCATGACATTTTCACTTTCAGATTTCTTCACATATACCCACGAGTATACAGGACTATATGTACTTAACTGCAGAAATGCTTCACACTTACTGAGCACTTACAGGCACTGTGCAGAGGTAGCTCATTTAATTCTCAGAGCAACCCTATCAAAGAAGTACTATTATTATCCCCATTCTATAGATGAGGAAACTGAGGCTTAAGGATATTAAGTAATTTAACCAAGGTCACAGAGCTAGTAAGAAAACTGCTAAATAACCAACTGCATTTATGATGCATGTGTTTTATTTTAATTGAAAGTAAAGGGTCTGTGGTTTAACTGCTTTTAACTTCGAATGAAGCTCACTGCTGAGCTGCAAGCAGAAGATAAAACAGGAGGACAGGTGTTGCTTTAAGAGAGTGATGGGCGTTGTAACCCGAAGCCTCCTCCACCCAAAAGGTCTGAGAGGCTGCACCCCGCCGGCCGGTGCGCGTCTGTAAACTCCCGCGGGTCTGGCGCGTCTCCTTCTTCCAAAGTTGGAGCTCTCCTTGGTGGGAGGGGGCGGGGAGGAGGGGAGGCCAGTGACGTCACTCTGGGATGGGAATAAAGCTCTCGGGCCGCGGTCCGGCGAGGACACTGCCCCGAGAGCAGAGTGGGCTGTCCCACTCGGGGACACTCGCTGCGCCCCCGCCGGAGGAAGGCCGTGCCAGGAGGCACCATGCCCCAAAACGTGGTCCTGCCGGGCCCTGCGCCCTGGGGCTTCAGACTCTCGGGGGGCATAGACTTCAACCAGCCTTTGATCATCACCAGGGTAGGTGTTTTCCGTTCTTTTGCTGCAAGTGGGGACGCTGGCGTGCGGCCGGTCCCCCTGGAGAGGATAGTGGCCAGTGAGGCAGTGGAGTGTGCTGGGTGGGTCCTCGGCTTCGGGCCACAGTTCGAGGGGCGGCAGCATCTCGGCAAACTAAGCTTTGGGGATGCAGAGCAGTTAAGAGAATTAACCACGTCAGTTCCACTGTCTGCAGCGTCTTGGCCCCCAACAACTTTCCGAGGAGAGGTGAACTGACAGCGTGGTTCCCATGGCCTCAGAGAAGCTGGGCTGCGAGGTGGGCTGCCTTCTCGCCCTCCACTCCTGGTCTCCTTTCCAGTAACAAACGAGGTGGGGGCCACGGGAGGAGAGACGAAGGACCAACAATAGTGGTTGCTTCTTGGAGCTAGACAAGCATCTGAGCACTCTCCTTGTCTGGATGAAAACTTCGGCAGGGAGCTGTTCGCAGGGCACAACCTGGGCCCGCCAAGCTGGAACCGCCCTTATCAGCTCAGACAGGGAATATATTACTAATCTGTATTCCTAGGTTTCCAGGCGTTTTGAATAAATATTTTCCAAAGCTGGAAACTTGGCTAAGAAATCATCACCTATAACTCGAACTACAAAGAAAACATGTCAGATTGTTTCCTTTATCTGAGGGAGAGTCATCACTCAGCCTAATAACTCAAAATAATACTTTCCTATCAAAGTCAAGCTTTCTTTCCTTAATAGTCTCTAAAGTATTTTCTAATCAAAAAGAAAGAAAGAAAGAAAGAGGGAAACTTCAGGATCTGTCCTGCCAGTAAATTTCTAGTTGGTCTAATTGATTTTTTTCCTAACATATGTTTGCCTGACTAACAATGTTATTGTTATTATTTCAATGATCACATATAAAGCATATTAAACCTAATTTTAAAACACAAACTTTCAGATTATACCTTTACTTAATGCTTTATTTTCTTCCTTATTTTTTATACTGTGTTTTATAAATGTATACTTTATAATCTGATATACTCACATCAATTTTTAAACAAGGTAATACCTTTAAAATTCTGTTCTACTTACCAGTTTTGAGAACCAATGTCTTTTTAAAATAACCTCAAAACGTACCATACAGATGCATACTATGGAACATTTCAAGCTTTGTTTTACATTTTTCGAAAACATGTAAACACATCTGACATGTGTGTTTTTATATAAGACATAAAAACTTAACACACCCCCAGAAATGTTCCTAAGTAAATTAGGCAGAAAATGGTTCAGTGATCTGGGCCAAACAATGCCTTTTATGGATTTATCAAAGGAAACAGCTTCCATTATCTCTGCTAAGAAATATTCTCAAAGTTTCTAAAGTACAGTTTTCCTTTGTTTATATTAAATGAAATAAGCTTTTGAATCGTAACAGAGAATAAATCATATTTATATTAAATCCTAAAGAAATCACTCAGTCACAAAAATCCTTCCAGTGATTTATAGAAGAAATATCTTACTATTACTGTGGAACATAATATGATGACTCTTATGCTTGAAACATTGAGTTGTTGATATTATAAACAATGTTTATTTTAAAAAACTCAACATTTTGGAGTTGACTGCAGGAGCATATGGTAAACAGCTGATATAATGACATTTGGGAAGCCAATTCTGTTTGAATTTTTAACTCATAAGTAATTTGCATCACATTGACACTTGTTTCAATAATAGTGCACAACCATAGATGATTATTTCATTTGACTGTGGATTTTCTTTTCAGTTAATTTAACTCAAAGAGAGCAAGTTAAAACTAAACTGTTTTGTAGTCCAGGGGTCCCCAAAACCATTCACATAGAAGATTCTTGTTGAATAAGTGAAAACATATTCACTTGAAATTTTTTGCTTTAGTGAACACCTAATCGAGAATATTCCCACTGAAATTATAAGAATACTAAAAATCATTTGGAAAAAACCTAAAAGATATTACCCCAAAACAGTTATCAGTGTTGTAATTAGGTATTAGAATAATTCTATTAAGTCAGTAATTTTAACATTGTGCTAAAAGGTGGTGAATGAGGTTATGTGTGTGTTAGCGCACACTTTCGCCTGCCATGCACTCTCCTAAGCCCTTTATAGGCACTAACTCACTTAAATCACACCATTATCCTAAAAGATAGTAGTGGTAATATCCCTGCCGTTGATCACAAGTGGTGAAACAGAATTCAAGGCCAAGTCTACCTGCCTCCCAAGTCTTCATCCTGAAGCCCGTACATATGAAAGATTCTGTTTATTGTACAAATGTTTCCAAATAGGTGTTTTGTGCCATCCAGCCCATCATCGGGTCCTACTGATTTTATGTCTTTAAGATCTACCACTTTCTTTTTTCCAACCACTGTCCCTCATTGAGATTTCATAATTTCATGCCTAGCTGTTTGTCTCCCTGCTGCAATTCGTCCTGAATATTCTTACCAGCCATCTTTGAGATGGTTGATGGCTGCTCCTACCTTCCTCATTCTTAAAAATTCTTCAGTGGCAATCCCCAGTTTATAGAGAACAAAATGTGTGGTCTTCAGCATGGCATTCATGGCTTTCACCATCCATCCCGACTCACATCTCCCACCTGACTTCCTCCCTCTTCCTCCTCTCTCCCCTTCCTTCTCTCACTCCATAAATAGGTAGTAGTCCAAAACTGGACCACTTATAATTTCTCTAACATGTCTTTGCTGCTGTCATTTTCCCCCAGAATTCTCTTCCCCACCCACCCCGTAGTCCTCTGTGCTTGTGGAAATCCATTACAATACCACTTCTCCAGCCTTCCTCCGGGAACAATCACTGCATCCGCTTAATTGCCCTAGCTCTTGACCTGCAACCTCTCTTTATATCACACCTTGTACCACAGATGTTTGAGTACATCTGTATCCCACAGATTGCATGCTCCCCTCTCAAGGCAAGAACTCGCAGGTTAGGGGCTCCTCAGTGCCAAGCACAGGGTCTAGTGTATCACATATGTTATAGAATAAATACAGACACAATATGAGTAATTAACTAAAGTGTCCATTTTTGACATAACTTCATTATCATAATAGATGCAGACTGTGTCTTCAGAAATATTCCACGATAAAGAAAAAGGAGAGTTGTTTTATTGTTCATTGATTTGTCTGTTTTAGATAAGTTCTTAAGTATGCAAAGAATTGAAATGCCAATGCCTGCACTTAACGTCACAAAAAGTCCCATAAATGAGATATATTCCTCAAGTCAATTAAATCAGTTTTTGTCCTACAAGCAATGCCCTCCCTTCCTCTCCTCACACTCTACAAAAGCAGACTAGAGTAGTGCTCCTAGACGGTGGTCCTCGGCTCCACCGTCTTCTGGGGAAGGGGTTTACCAACACAACTCTCCATTAGCTGAAATTACAATTCACAAAATGAGGACAAAGGGTCCTCACCCTATAGTTGTTTACAATCCAGTGGGGTGAAACTTTGTATCATAAAAAACCATGAGAAGTAAGGTAAACCAAACACCAGACATTCTCCCCCAAAAAGCTGAGCCATTGGTTGTGATACAATTTTTAGGAAAGCAGTTTCTAGGCAAGGGTGTGCTATACTTCCCGTGATATAAATTTAACTTGTGGATGGATGTTCAGTGCAGGGGAGGGAGCTATTATGGCAAACACTATGTACAACTGGCCAGCATTTCATAGAATAAAGTTTAAGGTTCACATCTCTAAGTGAGAAGCTGTTCTTTTTCTGGCAAGAAGGTCCTAAGGAGTCTCTTTCTTAAGTGTTAGGACCACCCAGAAGGTGGATCTACTATCTCAGCCAAGTTACAGATGGTTTGTTTTCACAAATTGTCCAATTTGTAATAAAGTACAAGCTTCTTTTGTGTACACGATGTAAAATCGCTGTGTACATCGGATGCCAGCATGTCCCTTCCCACTCAGTTCCTGCTTCATGGACCTGGGTACCAACAAAGAAAATGCTAGTGTATTCTTAAGTTTTGCAGGGTTTAACATAGAAAAGTATAGTTCTTTAATATATATTTGAAATTTGAACTTTTAGAAAGAAATATTTACCGTTGAATGCAATCTTCTCCCAGGTAGCCCTCAGTATCCTTGGGGGATTGGTTCCAAAACCCCCACCCTTATACCCACCCCACCCTCCCAACCCCCTAGCCCTTCCCTCGAGGATACCAAAACCCCAGGATGTTCAAGTCCTTTATATAAAATGGAATTTGAATATAAACCTACGTGTGTCCTCCACTTTGAATCATCTCTAGATTACTCATAATACCCAACACAATGTAAATGCTATGTAAATAGTTGCTGGCATGCAGCAAATTCAAGTTTTGCTTTTTGGAAATTTCTGGGATTTTTTTTCCAAATATTTTCAACCCTCGGTTGCTTGACTCCTGGATGCAAAACCTGCAGATTGGGAGGGCCAACCATTTTTAATTTTGTTCCAGACCTGTCTGCAACACTGACATCTGTTCCTAACATTCATACATCCCACAAGTATATTCCACCCCACAGCCATAACTGTCTTGCTCTGTGACTATTTCAATCATTTTTATTCTTCACATAGACATTCCATCAGGGCCACATCTTGGACTTCCCTCATGTCTCCCACAGTTAACAGGTCATTATAGATGCTTCACCTGTAATTTAAATTCGTTTTTCCCAAATGGACCCAAGTAATAGGCTGATGTGAATAACGGAAATCATCTGAGGCACTTGTTAAAAATCTAAATTTCCTAGTTCTTCTGCTAGAGTTTCTAATTCCTGATTCCAGGCATTAGAGTGGGACTGGGAACTTTGTTAAGCAAAGATTCCCCACGATTCTCCTAATCAGACAAGTTTGAAACCATGTGCTAAGTGATGAATGGCAGTGCTATTTCCAAAGATCTCTCTAATGCTTTTGATATTTGAAACCCTAATGAATCTGAATAATAAACCCACTGAAAACCTCTTTGCCTTATTTTAGTCTCTCTTCTCCTAATTTGGAAAAACATGTTAAAAAATAAACTGTGAGCAATAAGATCAAGCAACAGAAATAAAATAAAAAGTAATAATATAATAAAGTCATAATATAAAATAAAGCTGAGAACTAATATATCCTTATGATTAAACAGAGAGTTTAACTTACTAAAACCAGGCCATCTTAGTGGTCATTTGCTGATCACTAGCCTCGCTGTGCGTGAGACTCAGGAAGAAGTGAAAGAACATGCGTTCTCCTTCTCTCTCAGCCCTCTCTCTAAATACTATTTTCTTTCTTATCAACTCCCACCTTGGAGGTCCCGGGACATCAGTGGCCAGGTTGGACGCAAGGTCAGAAGTTGGTTCTGGCCACCACTATCAACCACTGGTTTCCTATTTGACTAATGAAACTGCCAGCGACATAGCCGTACAGCTGCTCCCACCTTAGTGAGAAGCCGCAAGTTCCTTAGTCACTTCACCTCCTCTGAAAAACAGAAGCAACCTTCTACGTCCAGCCTGTCTTAGAGTGGTTGCAATGGTCAAAGTTATTAGAAAGCGCTTTGCAAATGTAATCTTTTGGGTAAATATAAGACAGTGTTATTAACTTCCGTATTAAAGCTGTGAATAAAATTTAGTAATATTCAGTATCTAAGTTCAGCACACCAAATGCCTCTGGTTAAAATTTATATAGACAGATACACACAAAACCCTTCCTTCCACTCATCCTAATCACAGCTAAGAAATACTGTTAGGTTTTCTAAACCAAGATCGAGTGTCAAATAGAAATCAAATTCAAGGATATTAGAAAAGCTAGGTGAGGCTTTAAAAGCAAACACATTGAGCCATGCTTTCTCATGTTTTAACTCAACAAATAGCACACTGGTCTTAGACATTTAAAAATAGATTGTACTGATTTTGACAAACTATAGTTAGAGGAAATTAGAAGTTTGAGGTTATTTTTATCACTATAACTCATATTAGAGATGGAAACTTTTATTCTTCTAACAGTTCTGAGTCTGGGAGAATTTCTAAATGCAAAAACACCTATGAAATGCCTCCCAAAGCTGAAACGTAATAATCCTCAGTTATCTTCATCCAGCTCCCATCAACTGTCCAAATGGGAAAATTATCATGATCTCTCTCAGAGCCACGAGGTTAAATCAAATCAATCATTTGCAAATTAAGCAAATAGACAAACAATGAATTAATGATCCTCAAGTTTAACATTAGGAAAGACCTAGTTTATTCCTGGAGTCAAGTCTTACATGTTATTCTGCTCTAAATAGTGGGAACTAGCAAAAGAAACAATGGCAAGTTGACAGTAGTAGCCATAATCTTTGGGTATGTAAGGACTAGTTCTTTTCATTTCACAAGCTCTGATTTAAATGTCCTTTTCATTCATTTTTCAAAGAATTATTCATTGATTACAAATACTGAATTTATTGTGTGAAGCATCAGGAATATACATAATATTACGGATATCCTCAAGAACTTCTGGTTGGGAAGACAGACAATACACAAGTGAAAAAACAAACATGAGAGTACACATTGTCTTCATAAAGGCAAAGAACAGGTAACAGTGAAGAACGATGGGGAGGGGCTAGAGAAGCTACATCAGATGTCTGGGGAGGTCTCTCTGAGAGCATGACCTTTAAGCCTAGACCTCAAGGATGAGAAAGACCAACCAGGTAAAGAGTAGGGGGAACATTTAAGGCCCAAGTAACAGTGTGTGCAAAGCTTGGAAGAGGGTGCAAGCTTGGCCTATTTGTGGAACAAAAAGGAATTCAGACTAGCTATGGAGCAGTGGATGAGGGGAGGAGGAAGGGTATGAAGTGATGGTAGAGAAGCAGGCAGCATAAGACCAGGTGAGGACTATTAGGGACTTGTCAATAGTTGGGATTTACCCAGAAAAAATGGGAACAGGTGTAGCAATCAAAAGAATAATTAATGGTATACTCAACATGTATTTATTGAAATAACTTGAAATAATTTCAGATTTCCTATTTTCTAAACATTTAACAACCATATTTTTCCCATATCATTTCCCATACCATTCCTCATATCCCCCCCCCCAAAAAAAACCCATGTGAATTTCTGCAGACAGCATCAAATCAGATCTTGCTTTTTTTTTTCCTACCTAGTTTGACAATCTCTGTTAAAAAACAGAATGTGATGTGTTTTTAGGTCATTTACATTTAATGTAATTACTGGTATGGTTTAATTAAAAGCTATCATCTTGTTATAGTTGTTTTCTATTTGTTCCATCTGTTCTCCATTCATGGAGAAGAGCTGCGCATGGATACAAATTTCCCTCGTGTCTGCGGTTCCCAGGGGTTCTAAACTCTGAATATTTAACTCACACTTGGCCTCTAGCAATTTGTTCAGAATTTTAGTGAATTCTTCTTAACAGGTAGTATGGTGTCTTCATCTTCTATTTTCTGATACAGGTGAGCCCACACTTACATCTCGTCTTTCCTTGGAAGCTCCTATCTTTCCTTCCATTCCAAGCTAGTTGATTGCCTTATAACTTCAGCTGTCTGAAGAGTCCAGGGAAGTTATAATTTTGCATATTAGCTGGCTTCTTCTTTTTAACACAAGAGGGATTGATTCTCTTCTGAGCTTTCTACATCCCAGGGGCATGACAGGGATGCTGAAGCAGTTTCAATTCAAATATAAAAGCTCCCCAAATGTAGTATACTTCTATTCCCAAATAGAGAATTCTAGGTGACAAAGAAACACTAAAAAACAAATTATTTTGTTTAAACCAAAGAAAATATGATTCAAACAGGGAGTTATGGAAGATGTTTTAAAAGAGAAGAAGAGATACATGGTAGAGTAAATATGGTTAGTAAGAAATAAATTAACTCACATAATGAGAAAATAGAGATAACAGAATTGATCAATTAAGAGTTATTTTAAGTTAAACTTAATATTTCCTAACCAATAAAACATATAAAATGTTACCAAGGTTAAATACAAATGCCAGGCACAAAACTCAAGATATTGCAGGATGTTGATTTTAAAATGTGTGATGATTTCTTCCAGATCACTCCAGGCAGCAAGGCGGCAGCTGCCAACCTGTCTCCTGGAGATGTCATCCTGGCTATTGATGGCTTCGGTACAGAGTCCATGACTCATGCTGATGCACAGGACAGGATTAAAGCAGCAGCACACCAGCTGTGTCTCAAAATTGACAGGTGCTCTTTAATTAATGGTGTTAAAATTTGATCTGTTTTGCAGGAGAACCTGAATCAGAACTATAAATGATTCATCCTCCCACTGAGAAGGAGTATCACAGGACCCAGAATTCTGACTGGCTTTTTAATATATCAGCCACTTTGGTTTGTTCTTCACTGAAGTCAGTCAGTCTAGTAGCTGTTAACAAATGATTTCTAAAAAGAATGCTCTGGAATGTCAGAATACTGAAAGCAGCTGAAAGAATTTTTTTCCCTCTACTAACCAAGTTAGTTGACAATGAAAATAGAACCATTAAAGGTATTGGCCATAAAAACACGGAACAGCATGTCGCGTTAGTTATACTGCTGTTCTAAACATGGTAGAGAATGGAATGGAATTTAGAAATGCTCCTGAAAGAATCTCATGCTTCCCAAAATGTGATCATGTCAAAAATTGGTTGCTAATATACTCTATGCCGTTGGCTTTTTTGTACTGAATTCAGCCTAGAAGAATCTCACAAGGTATGAGAGTGTATGTGCACATGAGGGTTTCAGACAATGAGACATTTCTGACCAAAAACAGTATTAGGAAATTGAACCTGATCTATTGCCATTAGATCTGAAACTGAGCTGTGAAAATAATGATTTGTTACAGCGTTGTTAGTGTGTTGATTCTGTTGCTGCTGTATTCGCAGTTTTCCCTGCTGTGGTACAGAAGGCACAAGCCATCAGCCACTCTGCCATGCCACGGGGTGAAACTGACTCTTCCCCATCTCTGCATAACCTGTGATCCTGCCAAGCACACAGTTTCTTAAGAGCCACACGATCCCAAGTAGATACATGAGAAAGGCTGGACAAAGCACATTTTCTTCATGCCAACGGCAAATCCACCTGGCAAATCACTCACTGCCTCCTGTGGCGCCCTGGGTAGGCTAGGAGGGAAGTAGGGGAGACCTAAGGAGCTTGCCCTGGGGTCATCTGTCTGCAGGGCATGCCTCCCGAATCTCCCTCTCCTGTACTGCTTCCCACATGCGCCGGAGACCACTTCCTCCAGAAACGGTACAACGTCCTTGCCTCAGTCAGTTCCAGATGCTATAAGTGAACACCACAGACTGGATGGGTTAAACAGCAAACATTTATTTCTCACAGTTATGGAGGCTGGAAGTCCAAGGTCAGGGAGCCAGCATGGTTGGGTTCTTCGTGAGAACCCCTTTCCCGGTCAAGTCCTCATATGGCCCTCCTTGGTATGTGCACACAGAGGAGAGCAAGAGAGATCACAGGCCTCTTCTTTTTATAAAGGCATTAATCCCACCATGAGCGCCCTACTCTCATGACCTAATCTAACCCCAATTACCTCCTAAAGACCCCACCTCCAAATGCCGTCACACTGGGGAGGAGGATTTCAACACGTGAATGGGGTGGGGGGTGCAGGGGGCACAAACATTCAGCCCATCGCAGTCCTCCAGGCAATTCTGATCGATTCGAGCCTTCCCAAAAGTACACTGAAAACATAAGACTAATTAGATGAGAGAGTACAGGATAATGAGCAAGGAATATTGCTTTTGCCTTTATCAAGGGTTGATAGTATTTTCACAAACATAGGCAATTAAAGTATCTCAAACTGGAAGTCCCATTAGAATTTGGGGGTTTATAAACTTTATTTTATTTACAGGGCGGACACTCGCTTATGGTCTCCACAGGTATCTGAAGATGGGAAGGCTCATCCTTTCAAAATCAACTTAGAATCAGAACCACAGGTATGAATTTTGGAGTAAATGGTGTTCACATTACGTTTCCTTTTAAATGATGCCCTCCAAGAGGAAAAAGTGACAAATAGAAAAAACTGGAATAAGCCACCAGATGAAGTAGCTATCTTTACTCTCTGAGATTAATTTACATTATCCATGCCATCCTACATCAAGAAAAAAGAGAAGTATGCCTAGGCAAACATCTTGTTCAAAGACAAACAGATTCTCATCAGGAAAAATGTGGCTATATCCAAGTAGAGTCTGCTTATTTTTTCATTTTTCTATGATGGACTTTTGCCAAATGACCATGAGTTAATCCAAGAAATTTAAGATGTTAAAGCAAAACAAAAAATAGGGTCTCTCATTTGAAACAGGTGTCTCTAATCTTATAGTTATCGTGAACTTCAATTCCTCAAGGTCTTCACCCAGATCTTATTTTACATCCTTCTTTGATGATCAGTTCTGGCATTCTGTAATTAAGCTGACTCTAGGGAAAGAGTTTTGCATTATGTAATCATGATGATATTCTGCCTGTGCAGCTGAATTACAAAAGATAAAGGATCTTCCCTTGAGGCAACTCTATCTACGAAGCTAAATTAATCTAACACTCTGATGCTGACCTGACTATGCCTACTTTCAAAAGCTCCAAAAAAACTGAAATTAAACCAAACCTCCATTGTGCCATATGGAAAATATAATCAATAAAAGGATTTTTGAACCTCTCCTTGGTCAGAAGCTCCCCAAGTTTAGAGAGACAGAGATATATAAATTGAATACCCCTTTTTAAACAAGCACCCCTGCTAAGCTAATTATATATCCCCAGAGTTCAACTAATGAAAATGAACTGAAAATATGGTTCTAATTTATGCTTCAGCAAGGTTTCCCCTTTCAGGAACACCGACTCCTGAAACTGTCCTTCAGGTTTTTCACTGTCTCCATCAGCCTCCATTCATTTCCTTCTTAGTAAAATACATGTAGGATACATACGTACATGTGTCTTACAGGGCTTCTCAAAGATTTCAATAAAATAATATAGAACAATAATTTGGCACACTGAATTGCTCATAGAGATATTCAGTCAGGTGGGCTCTGTCGTGATCACTGGGTACGGCACCCCTCTCACCAGGCGGTGCTCAGAAGGCCTCCTGGCCTTTCCTAACAGTGAGACAGAGCTTCCTGGAGACCAGAAACGTCTTCCTCACTGCTCTCCACGGGGCATTACATATTACTCTGGATGAAAACTTTATCATCAGCTCAAATACAAACCCCCCCAACCCCAGGAGAAGAAACATACTTCAACTTTCAGAGGGAACGAGTTTATCAGATCCTTGTCCGAGACTTTTTACTGGAGGGAGAGAAGAGCGTGAGCCTAAAAGCCACTCAGAGCAAAAGGGGGAGAAGGGCTTCAAACTGAGTAAGATAAGGACAATCACGAAGGCGGAGCCGGTGTGTCTGCTCGTACTCTGAGTTACCCCAGGTGTAGCACACAGCAGGCGCTCATTAAACAGCTGACGAATGAATGAAAAGAACCAGAGGCCCTAAAGAGAAACAGTTCTAACATGGCAGCCGTGGGGACATACTCTCAGGCTGGGGTTCTGCCACCGCCCCCAGAGGCTGCGTGCACAGCAGAGTGATCCTGAAGGCTGCGGCGGCCCTTCAGGTGAGAGCTCTGCTCTTCAGGGTGGGTGAGTATGAGGTAAAAGGGACGAGACAGGCAGTCAGTGCGGGGAGAAGGGACCTGCAACCTGGTGGTGGCTTACCCCGCATCTGAGGTAGATGGGTGAGTGACACCTCTAAGCATCCTCTCGGATGGAAGGAGAGACCGGAAGAAGGAGGCAGAACAGTTCTCCAGGCAGAGCTGTCATTTGCAGACAGCCCGTGGCAGTAATGCCCAACCCGCCTGCTTCCTCTAACCCTCAGCAGTTCATCACTTAGAGGCATCACGGGAGCAAAAGAGACCATGTGGTGCTTTAAAAAACAAAAAAGGGAAATAAATTTAAGGCTCACATATACACATATATTGACCCTCCCCCAATCTCTGATTATCACTATGACAAATTGGATAGAATTCTGAATTTGCTTTTCTATATAGTGTACACATCCAAAATTGGACTGCACCTTTTGCACATTTCCATTCAAATTTTTTTCCTAATTTTTTTAAACCCAACTTCATCAATATGAGATGCTAAAATATGGGACACATATTTGACCAAAGTGCCAAATCCCCAGTGATCCCTGATCACATTGCAGTTTCCACTCCAGCATGTGGGCGACTCAGCACGTACGGATTTCATTAGGCACAGGGTGAGCCAGAGCATCACGGGAGCCTGGGTTTTGCTAATGTCTCTGGTCCAGAGTTGGAGTTTCAAGGCACCTGTCTGGGCTTTACTCTAGAGGAGGCCCCTTTTGTAGACCTATGAGTATTAATTTATGACTATGGTTAGTCTAAGAATTGATTTTAGAAGATAATCTAAATTTTAAATACTCCGGCCACTTGTCAGTCATTTATTAGCCCACGTGTCCTGCATTTTGCAGTTAGACAATATGGGTATTTATGATACTACAAACAGGAAAAAGATAAAGAATGGGAACGGTTTTGTTTTTGTTTTTTTTTTAAAAGGGTGAAGATTGGGTTAAGGGCTACAGAACTTGGTCAGATGGAGCCTCTGAACATTCCATTAGTTTGAGTCATGACTAATTCTTACTTGCACCCTCTCCAAGAGGCCAGTGTTTGAAAGGCTCAGGAATAAGAACCATTTCAGTTCTTCCCCTCAAGGACCAAAATATTCCTACTCCTTATGAACCTCAGGCCAGATTCCTGCAAGACCAGTGCACGTAACTTGGCACTTCAGGACAGACCTTCCCTATACGACACAGCTAAATGTCAGCACAGCCTCTCCTATCTGAAAATCCTACAGCATAAACTAGAACAAAATGCAGTGGTAAATATCAAACAGTGAATTTAACTTGTAGACTGAGATTGGAGAAAGGCTAAACTGTGGTTATGTTTATATTCCTTTTTAGAAAAAAAGTAATACAAAGCTATGCAAAGAGAGGTCCTACAAAGAGAGGTTCCTTTTCTTTCCCCAAAACAGAACCCTACAAATAAAGCCAACCCCTTCTGGACAACAAAGGTGTGTCAGGCTGAAAAACAGATGTCATTAAATCTTTCAAATGCCATTGAGTGATACAATATTTGAGGTCTCATTTCTCAACCCAAGTCAAACTTCTGTTATAAGTTATATGACGTTTGCTAATGGAATAAAATACTCTTTTTCATTTTAAAAGCAATACATACTCATTGGGGAAAAAAGATTATATCCTACCATCCAAGCCCAACCACAAATAATGAAATGTTAGTGTATTTTTTTCCAGTTTTTTCCCTAGGAATAGGTTTAGGCTTTGGGGACATTTTCTTACACAGTTACAGTAATAAATGACATAAAATCTTAGTATCTAGAGTTTTTACTTTTCCATGCTATTATTAAATAGCTAAATTTTGATTTTATGAATTTAGACTCAAATCTTAGGGTTAAAAGAAACCTTACAGATTGTTTAGATCAATCCCCAGCCATTGAATAAACTTCCATACAATTCAGAACTTGGCCCGTGAGCAGACAGGTGCATTTTTTTACACAAAGCATTACTCTAGACTAAAGGTACGTGTTAGAGTTCTTTGTCCCTCTCTAATGCTTACATTCTCCAATAAAACATTCCCCTCGCCTTTATTTAATATTCGCTGAACAACTCACGATCATAAAGTACTTATCACAAGACAGGAAAATATATTTTTCAGAAATAAAAATGCTGTTTTCTAAATGAGAAAATAGTTGTTTCCATCTCCATATAAAAGACTGCATCCTTTCCATGAAAGATTTGATAATAAAGATATATTGCATGCACAGTCAGGTGGGGTGTGGGTTAAAGTTGTCCTATTTTCATAAAATAACTTTACACTGTTTTGAGAACTGGACAGCGGCCTACACAAAACAAGTTTTCATAAAATCCCCTTTTCCCCACACTCTTCCCCAGTGAGATATGGGGAAACACTTGAAACAGATCACTGAAGAAAAAACAATGATACGGGTGACTTTTCATCTGAGGGGTGAGCATGAGAGGGGGGAAGGGATTGCTCACAAATTCCAAACATGATTAAATATAACCATCTCCTCAGTTTGGCTTGATATGATCACTTGATAGAGTTTGTTTCCCTTATTTCACCACCATTTTTCTTATAAATAAACAGATCTGCATATTATCACACATGTATCAAACATGTTGTTTCTATTAGTAAGTGCCTCAGTTCTCAGACTGAATCTTTATCCAAGTAAGAAATTGAAAGGTGAAACGTCTTTGAATGATGTCATTGCTGAGGTCGTTTCAAGGACTTGGGAGATTGTTGTCAAGAGCTGCATTCTCCCTGATGTCAATTGATCTCTGTCAAGTTACTTAGCTTTTACTCTGGCAGTGCTAGCATTTCATGAATTCAAAATATTATTCCTTAATATGAGCTCCTAACATTTAAAAATAATATTTTAAAATCTAATTAATTACAATGATTACTTACTGAATTCCTAAGAGAGAAGAATCACTTGGATGCTTTTGTCTGGGTAGAATAAACACAAGAGCTGGACTGTATTAACTGCTATATAATTTTTTTTACCAGTATTTTCCATTACTAATCATTTTCCAAGAAAAAATAAAAAGGAATAAAGTGGAACAGCAACCTTCTAATTGGCTTTGTCTTTTGATTCTGTTTGACCATCAACAGTGATGTAAGACTTGGATAGAATGTTGCCTCTCCGTGACATGTTTAAATTTTTTGTTTACCTTTAGTGTATACACTTCATTGTGCTTTTATGGAATGACTCCAGCAGCCCATAAACTAATGCTTTGCAAAGCCTGAATACAAATGTTCGAAGCCTGTGTTAGAAACACTTCCTTTTATGATCTGAGTAGAAAATAGAGGTTTTTCGTGTTTTTTTTTTTTTTAACAAATTACACTTTTGTGACCTTTGCGGTAACTAAAACTGAAAATGGCAAAGAAAAAGCTTGGAGTTGATTAACTTGTGTGCTGCTTTTTAGAAGTACTACTAGAGATTATTACCGCACAAATATTTTCAGAGAAGATGCCTCATTTACAGGATAGTTGCTATTCATGTGTATCATTTTAAGACTAAGAAGAAATAAGAGCATCAGATTTTGCCCCCATAAAGCCATCATATTATGTTAACTGATCTTTGTAAATTCAATTCTATACATCAAGTTCTTTAAAGCATATCATACTTATCTTTAAAAAAAAAAAAGATAAATTCCACAAACCTTGAGTCCTTCAGTACTGCCTGATTTACTCTATTAATTAACCTGAGAGATTTTATATATATAATCCACCAAAACTAAATTAGGCGATTAACCTTCTGTCTTCTTTCATATCCCAAAGAGTAACAAAGCTTTGAATCATGGCCGTTGTCATTACTTACGATTATTTCCCATTCACATTTTTCATGCCGTAATAATAGCTAATCATAACAATTAATCATAAAACACAGCCAATCCAAATTCATTATTAAATCAGCCAAAACCATCAGTCTGTACCACTATATGAATGTTTGACTACACACGTTTTCACGTGTTCTGGGATTCAGCATTTTTCTAAAGCCACATGTGGTTGTTTCAGTCATTCTGCTACCTAATATCAGCAACTACATTGTCACCCAACCGACTCTTAGGCAATGAACCATTATTGTGGAGGAAAAAAATAAAAAGAATCCATAAGATATTAGCCAATTCAATCATATTATAACCTCATCGGCTATTGTATTCAACCCAGGCCTTCCTTTCAAGTTCAGGAAGCTGTTAAAACATGCTGTCCAAGGTTGAGGAGAGGAAAGCTCCTCTTTATCACATCACAGATTTTCAGGTGCCATGAGATTTGGGGCAGCTGGAGTCCAAGAATCAGCAGGGCTAGTGTTTGAAGCTGCACCCCATTTGCCTCATTGTAACTGTAAGAGGGCTTTGCCAGGAGACCTAGGTGGGGGAACAGGGAGTATGTGTGATGACTGCCTGCCCAGGAGAACCGAAAGGAAGCACCTCGCTGCTTGAGTCCCCGAGGAAGCTGCTGGTGTTCTCCTGCACAAGAGTCGCAACACAAAACTCTGGTTCCACCCCTAAGAAATGGATATAATCTCTTTTCTAAAAAGCACCATCCCACAACTCACTCTCTAAAATGACAGGAAGAAAAAAAATGATACGAACAAGACTAGTCTAAGATCTTTTTATTTTTTAAAAAAACAGTCTCCATTAACATTTCAAATCATCATAAATGTGTGTAGTATTTGAGATCTGTTTGAAACACTGGTGGCAGAGTCACTAAAGTAAAGGAAGTTGATGTGAATGTGTGATTGAAAAATACTGTAAAGATTTATCTTACCAGTTCTGCCAAATGAAAAGATTTGGAAAGGGAATCAACTCATGTGTGTTTTAGCATTCCCTCTTGGTTTTCTTCCGTTGCTTGGAGGAGAAAAAAATTAGTGACTTTACAAAATTATAAATCTACATAAAAATTGGAAAACTTGATCACTACATTAAAAGATAATAATATAGAGTTTCAGATCATTCAGGTATGTTTCAAACTCAGAGTTTAGGACTGAAGTTTGGGCCTTTTCCCCATAAAGCGAAAATTCTTTTGTGAATCATACATTCGCTATCTCTGAATTGCTGGGAATTGCTTAAGTCTTTTTGGGACTAGAGTAAACATAAACACACAACATGAAATCATCACAATAAAAAGGGAGGCATTTCTATATATGTTATTCTGCTTTCAAAAAGAAAAAGTCGTTTAACTCTTATTATTTTTTCTAAATTTAAGGTTATATCTTAATGCAAATTAAGAATTTTGTTTTTTGTCATAGGTATTAAGAAAAAAATCAGAAAAATGTGGATTATTTAAAATGATTCAGTCCAGTTACTCATAAATGTTCATTCCCTTTCTGATGGTTTTATTCTCCCATTTCCTACAATGGGGGAAACATTAATAGAGGAGAAAGCATATGTAATTCCTACTTGAGAAAATGTCAAGTAGAATCATTTTTCTAAGCCAAAAATCTCATTTCTGACACAAAATTTCTGTATTCGAATGAGTCCTGTGAGAATGTCTTAAAAGTCAAAAGAAGGCATTAGGGAGCAGACAAAAGGTATAATATTCAAATTATTTTATAATATTTTAAGTAAGGTCAATCAATCCCTTTGCACCTTAACATTTGAAGGATGAATACAGCATGTGTACAGTTCACGGAGAATGGTGTCCTCCTTTTACCCGGCCATTAATCTCGTAGTGGGTAAAGAAGCCTTGATTAACAAGAGCGATGCTGTCGGTCTGCATTAATGGCTTTGTCGTGCATTCTGTGGCTCTGTGTATTTTGTCTGCCATTGTACAGGAGTTCAGACCCATTGGTGCCGCGCACAACAGAAGGGCCCAGCCTTTTGTTGCAGCAGCAAACATTGATGACAAAAGACAGGTAGTGAGCGCTTCCTATAACTCACCCATTGGGCTCTATTCAACTAGCAATATACAAGATGCGCTTCACGGACAGCTGCGGGGTCTCATTCCTAGTTCACCTCAAAAGTAAGTATTCGACTTGGTTTCTGGCCACCATGTTTTAACGGTGATAGTGCGACTTCTTTTCCTTTCAAAAGTCCAGCTCTTGCTGTTTTATTTTTACTTTCCTGAAGGCACCATCAGGTTTTTATTTTAAAGACAAGCATCTAGAACATGGTTCTAATGTTCTGGAGTCCAGTCCGCCAGTTCCCGAACATTTAGTGAATAGATGGTTAAAAGGAAGAAATCGCTCTGGTTCCATCATCACCCTTCTTAGCCATGTCAATATTTGGTGGTAAATAATCCTTTCTGTACAGTTATTGTTTAATTTAATCTAAAATATAAGTATATGCATTAATCTTCCACTGAGGGACTTTTTTAACCCTTTGTCTTTACAGGATGTGAACTACTTTGAACACAAGCACAATGTTCGGCCCAAACCTTTCATAATCCCAGGCCGAAGCAGGTCATAAGCTTTAAGACTGTGAAGTTTGAAGTGCATGCTTCTTTAACAAATCCTGCTAAGCACCATGCAATGTAACTCTTAGGTGTTTGGAGTGACTTTTATCATTTTGAAGCTTATTTCAAAAGCAAAAGAAACAAACTCACTAAGCAAAGAATAGTAGCCAACTAACCTCCATTTCCGAGAGTAAATACTGACAAGATTACAGTGCTGTGAAATATTATGCAATCCCCGTGTGTATTTATAACTAATGCCCCTGCTGTTCACAGGATCGCATCCAGAACACGGTGACCTTTGAGGCAGGCAGACATACTCTACCCCAGGGCAAGAAGGCCCAGTCAGAGGGAACAAAAATGAAAACCAGCCCCAGTCAGGAGTGAGGAAGCAGGAGAAAAAGCTGGAAAGGCTGGTGGAGCTTTGTGTGCTTGAGAGGCTGATTATTTCATCTTAGCACCTGCTTCTCACTGTGCCCTCAGAGCCCACCAGGTAACCCCACTCATTCTACGTAAAAATATATCTGCATTCTTATGGGTGCTTGCACAGGAAGAGAGGCCGCCTGAAAAGGAATTATTCCACTTGAGGGGAAATAAGTACAAAGAAAGAAAGAGTTAGGAGGGAGGGAGATTTATTCAGTTATCCTCAGAGGTAACTGTCAGTCAGAAAAACAGATCATCAATGATCCTGTTCAGATCTTCTCCAGAAGTTAAATTCCAACTTACGAGGGAAGAAATTAATGTCCTGTATTGCCACATCATGAAACAGTGACTTCAAGAAACCTCAAACCCATTTCTCTAACCTCAGCTACATCAGTCAGCCCAGAGGAAGGAAGTTGGTGGTTAGGCTAGATTGATCCTAACAAGTTAGAATCACTGAATAATGATCTACATCAGGTGTCTCAAATTAGTGGCCTGCAGGTAGTCAATTCACAGTGTTTTATTTAACCCTCCTGTTGTTTAAAAATATTAAATTGAGTTAAGTGCTTTAAGATGGAACACCCACTCTCCATCTTGTCAGAATGCCCAGCACTCCTAAGCTATGACACCTGGTCCATTGTCATATACGTGTGACCCTCCTGGGCCCTGCAGACATCTTAGTTTATGATGCCTGCTGTAGATAGTAAGTCATCACTTGATACATGATTTCCATGTGCTGACCTTTCCATAAGCTAGAGTCAGGGCCAGAGGATTACTTCAAAATAAGCCAGGCAATTTAGTGATATCAGATTCAGAAAGAAGCAACGGAGTAGAAGAGCAGGAGAAAGATGCTTAAAAAAGGCAATGACTACCAAGTACATCTCCCCCGACTGGAATGTAAACATCATATCCCCAGTACCTAGAAATGAGGCTCGGACAGAGTAAATGCTCCACAGGTGTTCATTAGGAATAAAATCCCAAGAGTGCCTAATCGTACTTCCTGAGTAGCAAGAAGAGTCAGGAGCTGTCATTCCTCTCTCAGACTTGTTCTACACAATTCTTTTTTACTTCTCTTAGTTTTTCCCTATTTCATTTTCAGTTGTTCCTATTCCATTTTTCTCTGCATCTTTTCTCTATTTCTCCACAATCAACAGCTTCCTAACTCCACTCTCAATAACATTAAAAAACATAAAAGCTAAAATGCTCTTTTACTGTTGAATATATATATACACACACATATATCTTCCTTAAGAAACATAGTGAAACTGATATACTTGCATTCTTTTGAGGTTAGCATAAGTGGAAGTTCACTAACTTGAGCGTTAGGACTTTAGGAGGCTTAAATAAAATAATACATTACAGTTAATACAGATCTTGCTTTTGCTAAAGACCAACAACATTAATAAAAATTCAGGAAAAGTCAGGGAGATTCAGTTATGTAATGCCTTTCTTTTATATTTTCATTTCAATTCAAACATGGTGATGATGACAAGCCAGTCAATTCTGTCACTGTGAAGTGCCTTTCAGTATAGCTGAATTTGGGAGAGGGGAGAGGAAAAACAGGGATGAGGGGATCTGCTTAAAAAACAGGTACCAGTACATAAACCTTAAAAAATCGTAAAAATGATTCCGCTATCCTTCCTTTCTTCCTGTGCCCCCTCACTATTTGCTCAAGTTTCTGAATTTCTTGTTCTTACCAAATGATTCCTCATCAAGGCGAAATTTTGAGTGGCTACTTACCAAGCAATAATTACACCATTAATGCACAATTTTTGAATCTGAAGTAAGTTGGAGATGCTAATATGTCCATCTCCGTGGGGTCTTACTACTAGCTAGGGTTCTTTTAATGTTTTCACCAAAAATTGAAGCATTTTAAAAGACCAGTATTTTCCTATGAAAATATGTAAATCTTTAAAGTCAAAGCTATCAATAAAAATAAATACAAGGCATTTTACAGATCTGAATGATAAAATACAATCTGGTGAGTGGTTTTTGGACAAGTCCCCGCTGGAAGCATGTCCCCAAAAGTCTGTATACACACCAGGGAAATTCATTCTCTGTCTAATGATCCATTCAGGTGCACAGCAGTAATGGGGGGTATAATCAACCTTAGGGGTTGCCAAGTCAGTAAGTCAACGTCAAGAAATCTTGATAATACCTACCTTTCCAGGTCACAGGAACAGGTCATGGTGACCCATGATGATCTCCACAGTGACTGGAGTCCATGAAAACTATTCTGTTTAGAGCATGAGTTCACAAGATCTTTTAAAATTGTCCCAGAAATTTATAAAAAGATAATTCTTGTTTGCTTAGGGTTTGTTTCCTATCTATTCAATTAGACAAGGGCCCTAAATAGAATGATAAAGAAATTAGGAAACAGAAGACACGATCTCTGCTTAAATAAAGTTATGCACATAAGCATGCATGGATGTAAGAACACAAAAAACAGAAAAAGACAACACTAACCACAACTGTAAAATAAGGTATGTCTGGTATCTGTAAGTTCTGAGTTGGTCATAGTTTGCCTCTGCTCTGTCTAGCACTATGCCTGGCTCACAGGAAGCTCAGAGCAGTTATAAATGCTTGTCGAAAAGTTCACTGTTTTGAGCCCAAGTCTCCCAATATTTAACTCAGTGTCTCAAATCCCTAAATTACAATTTAATAAACTTCACCATACTGAGGTCCATCAATATAATCCTGACTAAACTGCAGATAACTGAAATTTTATCTGTTCTTTTACCAAATGAAGTCAATTTCAGCACCCAGTATAGTGTGGAGTCTCTGAAAATGGTGAATAAACCACTTGACATTTTTGTATGGGATCAATCAGTTTACAGATTGAGTTTCAAACAGGTTCTCAACAGGCAGGAAGTAATAGAGCAAGTTTGTATTTACCTGCCTTGTTTAGTCTGTGTAGATGGTTGAATTGGATAGCACAATACAAAAAAAATTTGTTTAATTCATTTAGTGACATGGGCTGCCCAGACTAATCAGGCTGCAACACTGATGAAGCCAACAAAATCAGTTTTCAGTACGTCCTTCTGGTTTTTGCTCTCTGTATGAGGCTGAGGTTGGCATTAGCAGTCCTAGAAATCAAATGCAGATACAAGGCTATACCTGAGCCCTAAGAGAACACTGACCTCAACATAAACACACCATATAAATCGTTCTCTGGCTTGAGTTTACAGCAACACTAACCTGCAGGCATGATAGAAGTTTACATTAATATTTCTTTCGGCTTTGTCTTAAATGACTGTGCTTTAAAATATATATATATAATATATTCTCAGAATTTTTCTCAAAAAATGAATTTCTCATGCTGAACTTAAACTGCATGTAGAAAAAGGACATTTTGGTCATCAGCATGTCAGCTGTGACTAACCTCCTACCCATAGAGAATTCTGTTTATAGAGACTATGAAATTTCTGCAGTTGTTCTTAAAGTTGCATGACTGGCTTTTCTAATGGTTTAATAAGTTCCCTTAAGTGGTATTTAAAGGAAATGAGAAATATGCATGGAAATATATGTGTGCTTTACAAAATTTTACATATAGCTATGTATAAAAGAAATATATCTTAGCCCTATGTGCCATCTGAAAAGGCTGAGATCACCTTATTTGCCCTCTAATCATTAATTTCAAGGTGACAAGCATTTATTGGCTGCTTGTAGAGCCTACATTAAATCATTGAACAATTTTTAAAGTGTAGTTTTCACAAAAAGAATGAAAATAGAAAAAGTTAAAATGGTAATAAAACATTTCCAAAATAGTCCTGAAACATTATCTTTATTACACAACCTACAAGTTGCCTATTGCCATTCAATTAAAGCCCAATTGCATTTCTGAAAATACTTATTTTGAAATGTGTAGCCTAAATATTTGATTGGATCTTCATGCTGCATATTCAGTTACTCTTTGTGAAGGATCATTCATTAAAATTTCAGTTTTAAATACTGCAGCTCAGAAATGTAAAAGGGTGTCCAGCCAATGTAACTTCTCTGAACCGCTTACTTCATGCACAACTCTTTATATGTGTAACTCTCGCCTAATAGAACATATTGTCTAGAAGAACAGAGCCAAAAAATGCAACATCACCTGTAACTTCTAATTTCGTTAAACTTTTTTCAATCATGAATTTTTAAACGTCTTCCCTTTTAAAGTAAAGTCTAGCCAGAAAGAAACATTTCTTTTTAATTTGATTTGCTTCACTTCTTACTTTTTGCCTTCAATTCCTTTTAACCTCTCTGTACTTGTTCTCTGTGTTCTGTCTGGACTTTCTGGTTTCTGTGTCACGTCTGTGTAACGTGTTCATTAACACAGTGGATGCAGTACTCCGTCCGGTATTGACGGTGGCAGTGGACGTAGCACCCCTTCTTCTGTCAGTACTCTTAGTACTATTTGCCCAGGTGACTTGAAAGTTGCTGCTAAGATGGCCCCTAACATTCCTTTGGAAATGGAACTTCCGGGTGTGAAGATTGTACATGCTCAGTTTAATACACCTATGCAGTTGTACTCAGATGACAATATTATGGAAACACTTCAGGGTCAGGTTTCAACAGCTCTAGGGGAAACACCCTCAATGAGGTAATATGAGTCTTTCTGAACCATGGGCATATTAACTAAACACATGGGCAATGTCAACTTTACTGGTGTCTTGAAATGCTGTCTTAATTGAAAGAAAGCTATGTGAAGAACTTTCAAGAAAAAAATACTAAGGATCTATCGCAAACATCCAGGCTTAATGATAAAGGTGATTTGAAAAATTAACCAAGTAGAGTTTTATGTGACAGATCGCAAGAAAATGAAATCATGGAAGGGCCAAATGTATATATCTTTTGAAAAACTACAATGTACTTTATGCGTGGTACAATACTTCTCAAAAGTGATTTACAATCTAGTATACTCTGTGTTTCTTCTTTGGGGGGTCAAAAACTGGGAAAGGGATGGGAGGTTCAGAGAAGTTTCAAAAGAGATGATACCTCTTCTCTCTTCTAATGGCATCTTCTAGAGAGGTTCATTATTTTTCCATTTAAAATGTTTGCCATGAATAAGAGTTTATAAGTGAATACCTCAAACTATTAATGTAGATATTTAGTTTCCACTGGTCTCCATTTTGACTGATTTCTTCTTTGTTATGCATAATTGTTCAAAGTAATTTTGCCATCAAGTATTGTCAATTACAAAGATTTATTATAAGATAAAAATATTATTACTTCTTTCAATATTACAGAACCACTTTTTATAAAGTATTATGATGCTTATGAGTGTTATGTAAAAATATCCCAAAGATAACTCTTGGGATGAATACAATGAGATAATATTAGGGTGATGTATTTCAAAGCCATTTTGCAAGGGACTTCGGATATACAAGATGATTATTTCCAAATATGATATAGGTAATAAAAAATATGTGCAAATAGCAACTACCTTTTATAGACAATGTCATTATATGACATAAAATCAAAAAGCATTTGGTGCCTAACGTGTAGTTTTACTGTGGCATTTTTTATTGTTAATCATGAATTTATCTGTAGAAATTTTATTAAAATTAAGTTTCTATCATTTTTGTAAATGAATTGTAATGTGGCTATTTAGAAAATATTAGTGTAGTCAATATAACTGATATATATCTGAAAGTTGCTACATTATGCACTTTCAAACACTAACAAGTTGAATTTCTTCAATTTACAAGCAAAACGGACACCTTGGTTGTTTCCAAAAGTTAACAAAGCAAATTAACCTTAAAAACAAAACTAAACCATACACTTTTGCTTTAATATCAGAAATGAATCTGAATTTTATTGACAACTTGATGACTGAGAATAATCAAACGGGGCTCACTCGAGCACTTTCTATCATGTATATGTTGCTTTTTTTTTCCTGAGAAAGGTTAATTTTGTTCACATTATAATTATATATCCAACAGACACAGGCGCTATTTTTTAAGTTATTATTTCCTAACGATCACATTTTTGTCGCCCTCCAAAGGATTTTGCCACGTGGAGAAGTGCTGATGTGACCCCCAGGTTCATTAATGATATTGTTAAGGCCACCTATGTGAATTCACATTTTATTTTCACCTGTAATAGAGATTAACTTGAAAATGCTGAGTCTCTGCTCAGGAGTTGCTGTAAATATAGTGATCACTGCTAATTGATAGCTTGTGACTTGCTGCATGTACACGACGCCCCTGACGCTGCTCCGCCTGCCACGCTGTGTTTCAGTGAACCCACGGCCTCCGTGCCCCCCGAGTCAGATGTGTACCGGATGCTGCATGACAATCGGAATGAACCCGCTCAGCCTCGCCAGTCAGGCTCCTTCAGAGTGCTCCAGGAGCTAGTTAACGACGGCCCCGGTGAGCAGCCGTGAACGTCGGCTGAAACATTATAGACAGAGTCTACTGGAAGGGTCAGGGGAGAGGAAGATGACAAACATGATGGGGATGAGTCTAAAAACTGATTTCAATCAGGCATCAAATGAATCTTTGCTAAGAAGGGTTTGGGTGCTGCCTGGTTTAGGAAAGGAACTTCCAGCACATAGACAAGTAGTCCCTAACCTGATGGTAAAAGGGCACCAAAGATAAATCCCATCCACAGTAGTCAAGGGCTAGCTCAGCTGACAGATCATAAAATACAGTTTTGAATCAATATTGCCAAATTTCTCAGCCTCCCCCATGTCCCATGTTATCGTGATCATCAAAATTTTTAAATGACACTGGAATGAACCCTTACTGTGTTCCAAATCCTGTGCTGAGTACTCTGCATATATGATCATTTAATCCTCATAATAACTCAGTGAGGTAAGAGCTAGTATTTTCCCTATTCAACAAAAGAGAAACTGAGGCATAGAGAGGGCAGATTTGTACAGAGTCACACAGCAAGTGAGAAACAGAGCTGGGTCTTCAGCCCACTCCTGCTGTCTTCAGAGTTCATACTCTTACTAATGTTTTTTCACTTTCTCCAAAAAAAACATTATGCCATACACCAGAAATTGACACAACATTGTAAACTGACTACAGTTCAATTTTTAAAAATTAAAAAATAATAGCTATGTATTGCTGGTGGGGGATGTAGAATAGTGCAGCTGCTCTGAAAAACAGTATGGCCGTTCCTCAAAAAGTTAAGCATAGAATTGCCGTAGGATCCAGCAATCCCACTCCTACGTGTCTACTCAGGAGAAGTGAAAGCAGGGACCCAAACCAATACTGTACACCAGTGTTCATAGCAGCATTATTCACAGAAGCCAAAAGGTGGAAACAACCTAAATGTCTACCCATAGATGAATGGGTAAACATAATGTGGTATATCCATTTAATGGAATATTATTCAGCCTTAAAAAAGGAATGCTACAACATGGATGAACCTTGAAAATATTTTACTAAGTAAAATAAGCCAGAGACATAAGGACAAACATATGATCCATTTATATGAGGAGCCTAGAATAGGCAAGTCAGAGAGACAGCAAGTAGAATAGAGCTTACCAGGGCCTGGAAGGAGGGAGTTAATATTCTCTGGGTACAGAGTTTGCTTTGGATGATGAGAAAGTTCCAGAAATAGGTATTTGTGATGGTTGCACAACATTGTGAATGAACATTAGCTACTGAATCACACACTTAAAAATGGCTAAGATGGTCAATTTTATGTAATATTTTTAAATATTGAACCACAATAGAAAAAGAAAGAGTGCAAAATGTCCTCTGCCCCTTTCAGCCCCCTACAACAACAACAACAACAATTTTTAACTAATTTCATTTTGTAAGGTCCTGCTTCAGAACAAGTTATGCTTAAACCAGTCCTGCTCTTTTTGAAATGATAGTACGGGTGCAACTAAGAATTCCTTAGGTTAAAGTGCACACCTTAAAATAGAAGCAAAGTATAAACTGCAGCCAGCTGTTCCCTTGCCATAAATGGCAACACTCTGTTTTTCAGATGACCGTCCTGCTGGAACTCGGAGTGTGAGAGCTCCAGTTACTAAAGTCCATGGCGGTGCCGGCAGCACACAGAGGATGCCACTCTGTGACAAATGTGGGAGTGGCATAGTGTAAGTTTCATCTGCAACCCAAAAATGCATCATAAATCTTGGTGTCAGTTCTCTATTTCTTCTACTTGAAGACTCCATATAACTTTTATAAAAAACAAATTTCTGTTCATCGATTTGAAATATAAGGTCCATGACATTTAGCACATTTTGACCGGAATTCCTTAGATGTACCCCTAAGTTGGCATAAAATGTAAGTCAGAAATCTTGACTTATAATTTCATATATATATCCAGATATATTCAGGAAAGAAATTGCCGCAGAGGTGTATTTTAAAATCTTTTCCAAGAATCATAACTTCACTTCAGAAAGCTTGTATATTTCCTTTTCTGTATAAATCCAGGGAAACACATATGGGGGTCATCTGGTTGTTAATTAAAACACATTATCTTTACACAGTTTCTTAAGTTGCACAAATACTGAAATACGATTTTACAAAATACAGTTAGCTTCCATTTCAAGGGACTTTATGTGTGAATAGCCACACCTGCTGGTTCAAACCTTCAAGTGAACCAGATCACTTCAATCTGTCCACTTAATGCCCCACGGGGCTGCTTCTTCCAGCCCTTTTTTCTGTTTTTCTACCATCAGCTCATACACTGAGGCACCATCTGTCCAGTTACCCAGAATATATCCCAGGAGGGCAGTGGGAGAAAAGCGTGGTTAGAGCAAAAAGGAGACTGTGAGACAGAAATAAGCAGGACAGGGATCTCGGGAACAGAGAGGACCTCGTTAAACACGATAGTTTGTGACATTACCCAAAGCAGATATTGCTCCTACATTGGAGTTAATTGTTTTGACAGTAGAGGCAAGTCCACCCACCCATGGAAATTCCATCTCTGCCTTTTGATCTGTTCTCTCTGTGTTCCATAGAATAAATAGAAGCTGGACCACCAAGATAGAAAGCAATCAGAGGGACATTTAGTGATATGGACAACAACCTTGGTCAAAGTCAGAATCCCCTGCAGAGGTGTCTGTCTTATCTGTGTCCTGTCTCCCTCTTTCAAAGAAACACTGGGGAAGGATCATGAAGTAAGATCCTATAATTTTTCTAAAAAAAAACTTGTTTAAAAAAAATCTTAAAAATACACGTCAACATCAGAGAGAAACACGTGAAGGTTTATTATGGTTGTCTTGCTTCTCCCCGACAATTACATCAGTTTCACAGCTGTGCCCAGTTTCACAGCCGGAGGCTGTTCCTGGATGTGAAACAGATGACACCCACCTTACCCATAGTGCTGTCTCCCTTTGTACCGTGTTTTTGGCTTTGTTTTGTTTTTGTTTTCATGAGCCCTCCTTTTCCCCCAACAGCGGTGCCGTTGTGAAGGCGCGGGACAAGTACCGGCATCCCGAGTGCTTCGTGTGTGCTGACTGCAACCTCAACCTCAAGCAGAAGGGCTACTTCTTCGTGGAGGGGGAGCTGTACTGCGAAACTCACGCCCGAGCCCGCATGAGGCCGCCTGAGGGCTACGACACAGTTACTCTTTACCCCAAAGCTTAGGTCTTCAGCAGAACCGGCACGCATGCACCCACGCGCACCCACGCAGGAAGACGTTAATGGCTTGGGGCAGACCTAGAGCAAACTGCTGACTCCAAACCTAGAAGCAAGCTTTTAGACATTTATCTGACTGTATTCTCAGGAGAAGGAATGGGAGGCAGATGCCTGCTGTAACAGAAACATACATTCAACTCTTACTCTCTTTGAGGCTAGCAATAACTTAATGATACTTAAAGCAATGATTTTTTATGCCATACTCTACAGTTTACATTTATATTATGACCATCAAACATGTAAACTTCAGGATATTTGGGGGAGTCTAATTGTCTTTCCTTAACAAGTTGATTTTGCAATTGTAGTAAATACCAAATGACAATCTTGTAGTCTAACACAGCCTGCAGGTGTCTGTTATCTGTTTTAACTACTACAGTGCATGTCAGGGAGAAATTCCCTAGATTTCTCTAGTTTCATATTCAATTATACCACCGAATGCAACATACATAATAAATACACAAAATATTTTTTAAATACCTAATGAAGTGGCACTCAATGAATTCAGATGAAATCAACATTCCAACGAGAGGGCCCAGTCATATGTTGTGTACACTAACAACTCAGGTATTTTAAGAAAAATGTGGCTTCTTTAGTTTTTTTAACTCCTTTACTCTCTCTTATGAGCCCATAGTTTCTGCTGATAAGAAGGGAAATTTTAAATTGGCTAGTTAAAGGCGATGCAGTCTCTTTCACATTAAAACCACTTCTGCTTTGAAATAGTCTCCTTCATTTTAAATGTCTCTCTCAGATAAATACTCAGAGTCAAGGCTCAGACTCCATTAAGGCTCTTCTTTATTCTCAAGGCTCACTGCCACTGCTTTCTCCTTTCCAAGGTGGCATCTCCAGGAGGGGACATTTAGGGGAACCCCTGAGGAAGGTGAGGGTGCTCGTCTCCCAGGGTCCTGCTTGTATTCACTGCTGAAATCCATGGTTCCACCTGTGGTCTGTTTTCTCAACGTAGTTGGGACCAAGCAACAACCCCACTTCTACCACCACCTCCAAAAGTCTCAGCTCAGCCTTCCCTGGAGTCCCGGACCCTTTGCATCTCAGACACGAACTCCATCTGGCCCTTGGCTCTACTCTAGTCACCTTGCCTCTCATTATGGTGGCCCCATGGCAATGCCCCTGACCTGCATGTCTTACCTACCTCCCATGCTCCTCACCAGGGACACATGGGGACATATGAAACTGTCCCCTCCAAGTACAAACCATGGGAACCAGCTGGCTTGGGAGGTAGGGAATGTCTTAGGCCCTTGGTCTCACCATCTTGTCACAAAGTCATCTCTACCCTACAGCAGCGGCTGCCTTTGGGTCTGGAGCAAAGGATTCTACTAACGTCCCAAATGGAAAATAGGGCCCAAGTTGTATTACTCTGGGGTTCTCCAAAACTTAACTATCTCTGACCCTGATCTGTCTGGGGTTTTGAACCAGTGAGAAGAGTCAGACCACCTGCCGGTCTCTGTGGGCACTGGAGATTGACAGTGGGATCCCGCACCAAAGCACTGATCCATTCACAGAGCTATTCAAACAAAATAGGAAACTCAGAGATCAAAGAAATGAATGTATCCAAATACATTACTTTTTTTTGTTCGGATGTTATTTTAAAATACTTTTTCTTCTGGGAAGATATAACCTTAAAAGTTTGGAAGCTGAGAGCAAATGAATGGTAACTGACTTCAGAAACCTGAGAACGTTAAAAATCCAAAGCAGCAATGGAAAAAAGTGACAACCAACCCAGTTTACTCTACAGCATCTTGAAAAGGCACGGGAATTCATAGCACCAGGCATTTCTGGACTAGTGGATAAAGGTGGAGCTATGATAAGGAAGATGAGGTACAGGTGTGTGAGCAGCACTTAATGCTCAGAAGTGTCCCCTCTCCACCCCCTCCACCCCCACATCCCATGGCATTGCACAGCGGAAGTCTGCTAGGAATGATCTGGAGAAGATAAAACAGTATCTCTGGAGTCAGGAAACATGGTTGAGGGTACATGCACCGTACCAAGAAGAAGTTAATAAATAAGAATGAAAGACTTATAAGAAAAGTGTACATTAGACATTATATTGTACATTAATGTATATTTATGTTATATTTTAGGAGTGGTTTGGTCACTTTTTCCTACTGCTATAGACCTCAGCTATGATAAATGAGAGGCTTGTGATCTCAGGTTTTAAAAAAGATCATCTGAAGCTGAAAAACCCAGAAGTATTTTAGTCTGGTAATAAACTGCTAAGAATAGATGTGACTAGCTTGTTTTTGTGCAAGCTCTTGAATTTGTTCCAGATTCTTGAATCTGCAGCTGTTAGTCAACAGGTGAAAATGGATTCTCTAAGAAGAGCTACTATTTGAAGATTTTGAAATATTGTGACTCACGGATTTTTTTTTAATTGGCAGTAGAGATTTTAATTCTATCCTTTAGCAATGAACTTCCCAATAAAAAATAACTCAGACATTTTCAGGGCAGTTGTTAGACTGACTGACATGTGACTGGAAAAAGCAAATTCCCTGACAGAACACGCTCCACCACCTAAGGCCGAATGAAACAGAAACAGTCTCAGCACATTGAGAAAGGAGCACAGGTGACGTGTAATACCGTATCAGGAAACAGGAACTTTTAGTTCTAGTTTTATGAGATAGGACAATATTTCACTTAAATTTTCCAAAAGGATTTTCTCTCTATTTTTTAATTTATAAATTTATACCTCCTCTATCCTTTTGGAAAATTAAGGTGAAATATTGTCCTATCTCATAAAACTGTAACCTGTTATGGAGAGGGAAAAAAATATCAAAATAAACTTATTTGGGCAAAACCAGGGTTTCAGAATCAGAGAGTCTAGCACAGACCAGTTGGAAGAGTTTTTGAAAAGTTTCTAAACTTTCCCACGTTTCAGTTTTCCCCCATCTAGGAGATGGGGTTTTCCCCATTTCTGCAGTCTAAAGGAAATTTCATTATACTAGCTTTTTTATCTAATTCTAAACTATGTTCTGGGTAAGTAAATAATCACTTTACTTGACTTCAGCAACTTGGCAATAAGGAATTTTAGGGTCAAGATTGGTAGAATGAAAGCACAGATAAGAAAAACACATTTTAAAATTTATTAAAGTGTATACATAGCTGGTATAGGAAATTATATTCTTTATAATAAATGACAGGTCAATTGGATAGCCATATGAAAAATTAAGGACCTAAAATATAAGACTGGTTACTATAAAACTCTTAGAGGAAAACATAGGCAGAACACTCTTTGACATAAGCTGCAGCAATATTTTTTTGACCCAGCTCCTAGGGTAATGGAAATAAAAGCAAAGATAAACAAATGGGACATAATTAAACTTGGAAGCTTTTGCACAGCAAAGGAAACCATAAACAAAATGAAAAGACAGCTCCATTCTTCTTTCTCAAGATTGTTTTGACTATATGGAGTGTTTCCATACAAATTTTAATATTTTTGTTCCAGTTCTGTGAAAAAATGTCGTTGGTAGTTTGATAGGAATTGCATTGAATCTATATATTGCCTTGGGTAGTATGGCCATTTTAACAATATTGATTCTTCCAATCCAAGAACACAGTGTATCTTTCCATCTGTTTGTGTCATCTTCAATTTCTTTTTATCAGAGTCTTATAGTTTTCTGAGTACAGGTCCCTTGCCTCCATAGGTAGGTTTATTCCTAGTTATTTTATACTTTTTGATGTGATGATAAATGAGATTGTTTCCTTAATCTCTTTTTCTGATATTTCATTGTTAGTGTATAGAAATGCAACTGATTTCTGTATATTAATTTTGTATCCTGCAACTTTACCAAAGTCATTGATAAGCTCTAGAAGTTTTCTGTTAGCATCTTTAGGGTTTTCTGTGTGTAGTATTATGTCATCTGCAGACAGTGACAGTTTTACTTCTTCTTTTCCAATTTGGATTCATTTTATTTATTTTTCTTCTCTAATTGCTATGGCTAGGACTCCCAAAACTATGTTGAATAAAAGCAGCGAGGATGAGCATCCTTGTCTTGTTCCTGATCTTAGAGGAAATGCTTTCAGCTTTTCACCATCGAGTATGATGTTAGCTGTGGGTTTGTCACATATGGCCTTTATACATTGAGATATGTTTCCTCCATGTCCACTTTCTGGAGAGGTTTTATCATAAATGGATGTTGAATTTTATCAAAAGCTTTTAAATCTATCTTTTGCAAGTTGTTTACTAGGTGCACAGAAAATGAGCATGCTCTGACAAATGAAGTCCCCTGCCTCTGCGACAGCTCTAAAGTGTACATTTCAATACACTCTTATTTTAAGTTCATTACTGGAAATAGGGATCTTCTCTTAATTGTAGCGAACAGAAGTCCTTTCACAATATTGGTTTAGGACCCATCAAATCCACAAACACTGAAACTAATCTGACAGATGGGTTGAAATAAAAGGAACAGAAGAAAATAAAACAATGAAATGACGATCAGAAAAGACACATTTCTAGGTGTTCGCCTGTCTCTAAACATTCCCCTTTCTCCACTCAGCTTTGGTCCAGCCTTGGTGCTTTGCTAAATCAGAGTTTGATCTAGATCAAGTTTTGGGTCAGCAGGAGAGATGCGAGGGGATGGGGATGTCCTAGGAAGACTGTCCCTGGGTTTGGGTCGCAGGCGCTGCTCTGACACGGCGAGCGTCCAGGACCCGGGACCCAGACCTCAGCGCGCACCTTCCTCCTCCCCGCCCCCACCCACGCGTGAGCTCCACGGCTGCTCCCGGTGTCCCGGCCACTCTGTTACCAGGCAACCGGCTGCCCCGGCGGAATGCGACCGAGCAGAATGCCGGGGGGAAGAGAAGGCAGTTGGAAAGAGAGTTTGAGGAGCAGAAATGAGCCCAGGTAAGATCCGGGCTTGGGCTGTCCCTTGCGGGGGGGCCCTGGGAAGCGGACCGGTAGTGGAGAGCGCCGCAACCCCCCCCCCCGGGCCCTTCACCCCCAAGACGGGTCCTGCCGAAGTACAGGTCTTATGAACTAGCCACACACCTCCGCTCACCCCGGAGAGGAGCACTGCCTCCAGCCCCACTTCCCGCTATCGCTGCGGCCTTCGCGGCGCGGCCCCAGCGCGCCCTCCCGTGGCTGCTCAGGGCGCCCGCGTCCCGAGTCCCCACGCCTCGCCGCCCTTCTCCCAGCAAAGCCAAAAGCCCCTTCCTGTTCTGTTACAGAAAAGCATCCTGAGGAAGAGGATGAGGTTGACTGCGTTCTCCTTTCAGCGTCCAAGATCCTAAATTCCTCTGAGGGCGTAAAGGAAAGTGGTGGCAGTGAAACAGGTAAAGTCTCCCACGCCAAGGCTCCGATGGCAGTGACGTTTCTGCCTTTTGCTACAGTTGCCTAAATCCACTGGCCCAACTGGGGTAACTCCCGTAACTATTAGTTACTAATAACAACTAACACGGCACATTTACTTTGTGCGAATGTTCTAAGCACTTCAATGTATCAACACATTTAATCCTTACAACAACCCTATGAAGTAGGTACTCCCATTCTCCTCACATTACAAGTGAGGAAACAGGCACAGAGAGGTTAACTAACTCCCTAAGGTCACACAGGCATCAAGTGATAGAGCCAGTATTCAGCAGAGTAGCACCAGCGTCCAGGCCTTCACCTCCATGTTATGCTACACTGCTTCTTGAATACCAAATAAGAATTGCTGATTTTTTGGACTATAAAGATACTTTCCAAAAGTAATACTTTTTATAGCAAATACTTGTGGACTACAGGATCTTATATAGGAGGCTGTTTGAAATCACTAACGAGCTAGTTTTCAAGCTCTATATAAACCATGAAGAAGAACCATGTGTGTAAACACCCGGCTGGGGGGATCTGACAACACTTAAGTTGGAGTCTCACTTCCTGGAGAGAAGGCCACGGAGGCTGCTTACTTCTCGGAGGGACATGGAAGGAGCAGAGCACTGTGGCTGGAAGGCGGTATCTAAACTGATGCGCCGCGTTAGGGTCCTACAGTGGCCCCTAACCCACACGTGGCACATGAGTAATCCAGGCAGAGGTGCTGGGAGAAGTGGTGAGCTGGAGACCCAAGGTCAGGACAGGATTTGTCCACCTTCATAAACCCAGGACCTTCACAAATGCCGTGTCAAGGCCTGAAAGAAGGGCCAGAGCAGCCACATCTCCGTAGACAAAGACCAATGGATGCCCAGGGACCGCCAGGGTGGGCCACACCTCAGTGGAGGCCAGTGGGACAGTGCACTGACCTGCCCCCTCTTGGCACCCCGCCTACATTAAGTCCTTGATAAACGTACAATATCGTGTGGTATTTAGGGCAACAGGAAGCCCTGAGCGGGGGAGAAAGGCCTCACAGTTTATACACTGAGAGAGCTCCACACCTCCGAGAGAGCATTTAAGGTCAGAAGAGATTGCCGGACCTTAATTTGGCAAGATCACGTGTTCCCTAATGTGAGCGAGACTTAAGGCTCAGGAGGAAAATGCCAGCGTTTGCAGAAAATGAAGTTACATACAAAACAGCACATGTGCTTGTTTAAGAGTTACAGTCTTTCTTGCTAGAGCACAGTGGTTATGAAGGCAGGGACTCAGTACGTGATGGATATTCTAAGTCAGGCACCATCAAGGATGGCAGTGATCTCCTGCCTGCAGCTAGAAGGCAAAATCAAGAGGTGTGCCTTGGGGTCTCCCTGCTTTGTTCTCCTAGCTGTACTTTGTCACCAAGTGACCCATTCCTGTGTACTGACAACAGAATATTGACCTGATTTGCATAAATAATGCTAAACTACAATATCGTATGTTTCTGAGGTCTCCAATTTTAAAAGAACAAGTAGTTAGCCTAATTAACCTTTGACCTACTGCAACGGGGATGTCAGCCACACTTTCAAACTACAGGATGCCCAGTGTGTTGTTCTTAGAACCCCTGCTCTACCCAAGCCTTCATTCATTCATTCATCTAACAACTATTTCCCAGCACCCACTAAGTATTAAGTACTGTCCGTGGTGCTGGGGATCCAACAGTGAACAAAACAAGCAAAATCCCTGCCCATGTGACGCTTACACACAATATCCTTTGTTCTCCCTACTAGAAGGTAAGCTTCACATGGGCAAGGATTTTGCATATTTTGTTCACTGTTGGATCCCCAGCACCATGGACAGTACTTGCACAGCAGGTTTCACCTGAAAATAGTTGTTTGTGGAATGAATGAATGAAGGCTTGGATAGAACAGCTCACAAGGCTTCATAAAACAATCACTTCTAGGAGTGAGTCTGAACTGTCATAGCAAAACTCAGTATTTGAACCTGAGCATCATAAGGCTTTGACTACAGAGTGTCTAACACCCTTTACGGAATCATTACCACATTGCATTTTTAAAACTCATTTGTTTTCCTTGGTCTGTTAGCTACAGGTATTACAAATATGCCCTTAATACTTTCTCTATATCCTGAAATTAACATGATCTTCTGCAGAATAAATTCCACCTCTCTTTACCTTAATTACCTCAAAAGTCATCCCACAGATAACTATCCTGTTTTTAAATTCTGACTTAAATATGAAGCAGCTAGAGAATTAAAGTTGAATATAATATGAATCATATTTCTTGCATTCCCAATGGAGTCAAAGCTTCTTCAAGGCCAGGACCATATCCTCTACTTAGTCTAAATACCCCCCAGTATTGTACAGTTAGCAAGGACTTAATAAATGGGGACATGTGATTGTGCACCCTCTCCTGTGCTTCATCAATAATTTCCCTCCCAGTTCTAGAATCACACAGTCCTATGTGCTTCTTTAAGTATTGCTGAATTTTAAAATTAATCTTCCCTTTGGGAATAAGTGGTAGTCAATGTCTCTGAAACTCATAAGAAGAACAAAAAGTTATTTTAATAGCTTTTAAAAATAGATGAATCCAACTCTCTGCCTACTCTGTATCTTCACTGAATCATCTGAACTTTGCTGGAGAAAAACACTTCTCAGTGGTATTTGGAAAAGTGACTATGGCAGTAGGATACACCTCCTACTAGATTTCCACCAAAAGTCTCAGGGAACAGCAACACAGCAGCAGAGGTCCCATCCTCCAATGAAGGCTTCACACAAGTTCCAAATGATCTCCCCTCCCGCAGGGGCCCTCACTTCATTTTATGCTATAGAAAATTAGACAGGAAACACACTGGCCCTGAAACTGTATCTCAGAGGGCTGATCAGTAAGACTCAGGGAAAGATGTCAAGAGAAAGCATCTATACTCTGCCAAAGAGTATAGAAATTCTGAGCAGAATTGCTCGTGAAAAGCAGCAGCATGATAACTGGTCAAACTGTGGTCAAAACAGAAGGATGAGAAGGAGGGAGGGAAGTAGATGGAGAAGTTTTTAAAAGCCATGCTCTTTCCTTAAGATCTTTTTATTTGCTATATATCCATTAGCCAAGTCTTTAGATTTCCTTTGGACTCATTTCTTAGTCGATTTTAGCAAAAGGAATCCTTGTATTTAGCCTCAAACTTGCAAATCCTAATGAGACATAGGAAATCTGTGCAGAACAGGGAGGCTGTTGCTGCAGGTGCAGGAAGGAGATGAAATTGTGAACAGTAAGTCATTAAGAATAAAGCTGAAGGCTGAAAATATTTACAGCAGTAATATCCTATCTTTGTGTTTAAATAGCTTTGTGGGAATTATGGTTACAGAACAAAATGTAAACATCATAAAATGTTATAAAATGTGTGAAAATAATATAACTATCAAATATCATGAAAAGTGGGGAGTAGATATGGGAGGAAATATGGTAATTTTCTCATAATTCACTCCCTTTCTTGGCATGGATGGAGTAAACCAACACTGAGTGCAACAGAAATGCTATGTTATTTAAAAACATAAAAATTAAAAGATCTTAATCCTTTTCATGACATATTTGCATTATTTTAGAGGGATCCCACAGGAAATAATCTCTCATGTAGTGAAAAAAATCTGAATACTAGTGATAACTTTGACTATCTGCAGTTTTCTTTATTCTACTAAATTTAAGTCTAATAATATTAATTTAAAAGTAGAATGTATGACATGATCCTACTGCTCTTAATAAAATCATTTCTGTTTTTTCTCTGTAGAGAGAGGTGACTGAAGGGTGGGTATCTAGAGTTAACAATAGTTAATTCTGGATGATAGGATTCGAGGTGATATATCCTTTTTGATTTGTATTTTGATCTATTTGTGTTCATTAGAAGAGGTCATTTTAGAGACTGAAAAACATCAGGAGGCCTTACTGTAGTGGTCCTGACCTCACCTGAGTTCTTTTTTTGTCTCTCCGAGATGAACATGTCAGCTTATTCCCAGTAAGATGCAAAGCTGAGCAATATCCAGGTGAACCCGCTGCCCTCCCTGCCTTCGGAGGAAGGTGGGATCCAGCTGGCTCCAGGCTCTGGATCAGAGCTGCTATCTCCGTGATGAGGGCCAGGCTGGGGGGATGGGGCTAGGAGGAAGTATACTTTGCAACCAGCTTCTATAACATCTGGCAGACTCTCACTCCAAAGGAGATATGCTGACCTCTTTAAAATCCTTCTCTTACAGCAGAAATCGTCAGCCTAGGGGATCATTCTAACATAGCTCTCATTTTATTCAGGACACTGAACATTTTTTTTAATTCTTTAATAAAAATTTACAAAGCAAGTAGCCTAACATTTAGAAAACAGTGGAATGTATGTCAGGAAATTTGCAAACATTATGTAGTCTGCGCCCTGTTGTAGTCCCACAATCTGTTTTCCAGGGAGAAGCACACGGATCTTTACTGCACTTTCCTTAAGAGCATGACAAAAATTAGGCTCTATTAATCCAAAATGTTTTCTATGTTAAGGGAGAAAAAACACCATAAGGCTGTTTCATAGACACTGAGACCTATACAGCACTTTGCCAAGGGTCTCCCACAGGATGAGGGTTATTAGGGTTGTTTTTTTTTAACCAAAAAAAAAAAAAAAAAAAAAAGTAGTTTATATCCCAGAAACAAAGAAAGATATCTGAGTTTCAGAGAGTTCTAAGTCTGGTGTTATAAGATAGTGGCTTCTTATAAAAGTAAAACCTCTATTACAACCTCAAGTAGGTCAGTATTTTAAGTCAGGTGAGAATTATTTCTTAAATTCATTATGTGGCCAGCACTGGGTTCCTCCTAATATGAATGTCAATCTTCTCATTATCTCTTGGCCTCACTATCCAAGAAAGTTAGGAGACTGCTTTCCGTTAATGTTGTTTAAAAATAAAACTTAAGAATTAAATCACATGGTTTTTCACTTTTGCTTATTAGAGTACGGCTGCATACCAGAATCAGAAAATCAAATCCAGCCACAATCAGCACTGAAAGTGAGTATATTTCATTTTATTGTCTCCAAAAACCTGCGTAAAGGCTGATCTTTTTCAGAATAAATACTTCATAAATATATGAGTTTTCCACAAAAATCTCCATCAAAATGTGCTGGAGAGTTAGCAAGAATGACTAAGAAAGTGAGTCACCTGACCCTCACATGATCCTTGCAACAGGCAACTTCAGGGGATTTTTTAATTTTTCTTTGTTTTTAATTGAGGTGTAATTGACTTACAATGTTGTGTTAGTTTTAGGATTACAGCAAAGTGATTCAGTTATACATATATATATATATATGAGATATTTTTTAAAATCCTAACAACACAAATATATGTTCACCTACCTAAAAATATTCAGTTTCATACCTTGTATAATTTTGTTTTAGGCCCTGCAGCATCAGCTGGAATCATTTCAGGCTCTCCGAATACAGACTTTGCAGAATGTTAGCATGGTATGGTTCTTTCAACTTATATACAAAATATCCAATATCTCACCCCACATTTCTAAGCTGATGGTCACTAGCCAATTGATTATTTGATATCAAATGTAATAAAAAAACAAAGAGGCCACAACCTATTTATTCTAGGCTCAAAATTTGGAGGAAACTACATTCTGTTATTCTGGTATTTGAACAGAAGCCAAAAAGAAGCAACACTCACTGACTTTTTAAGTCATATGTTTAAAGTGCTACCTATGTATAATCTACAAATAGGGACTCTCATGATAAGTGATATGAAATCTAACTCAGACTAAGGGAAACATGTACTTTCTTGGCTCTGGAAACTGAAACCCGCAGGGACGGTTCACTTGGGGATGGCGTCAGCCACATGATCAGGACTCAGGTCATCAAGGAACCAGCCTCACTCCTTATCTTGGTTCTGCTTTTGACAGTAATGGATTCTCAGCCTCCGTGTGGCAGCAAAAAGGTTGCTAGGAGTTGCAGTCTTGATCCTTCCAGATTCCAGTCAGACGAGGAAAAGACCACATGCTTTTCTCTCTTAACAGTTTATACGGGGCTCTTGGCCTGATTCTGACTGCCACACAAGCAGGGCTTGAAGCAATCGCTGTTCAAAGGGAGGCTCTGCTCTGACTGGTTAGGTCGCAGTCACATGCCCATCCCTCGGCGCTGAAAGTGGGGTCAGTATCACCAAAGGCAAACGGGCTTTATCCAGAAGTAAGGGTAGTGTTAACAGAAGGCTAGGGCACGGATATTGGGGGTGCATGACCCGCGCCACATTCACGAAAGACCCAATATAAACTTCGTCCTAACAGTCTTGTACTAAAAGCAGCTGAAGGGAAATGGGAGGAGATGATAAAATCCTCCTCAGGCTGACAGAACAGATTCCATTCTGATGACAGAGATCAAAGGTCTCTGATTTATCAACAATGTAAAAATCAAACATCTAAAATTATTTTAACTGATGAGATTTCATTGTTCTTCTAAATTAAGTCCTCCTGATACTACAATCATGTAATAAAGGCATACTTAAAGATCTCTTCAATGATAGAGACTGCAATAAATTAATTTACATTTTATATGACGGAAAAGAAGTTTATGTGTAGGAAATTTAAAGGGCTCTTTTAATTATAGTATCTATTATTCTTGTGCATTCATAAGTTTATAAGTCTGAAATCAAAACCTGATTCTTAATTTATCTTTTAAAGGTGCAGTCTGAAATCAGTGAAATATTGAACAAAAGTATTATTGAAGTAGAAAATCCACAATTTAGCTCAGAAAAAAACCTAGCATTTGGAACACACAATCAAAAGGCTGTGGTATGTTCTTCAGTACAAAATCACTTCTGTATTTAGGTTCTTCAGAAATGTTACTATAACTAGTTTATCTCCACCTTTACATTCTCCCCTTCTTCACAGGGTGACTGGATTGTCAGAGATGAAAACAAGGAAATTCCTGTCCTGAAAACCCTAAAAGGCGTGCGTTTACCTCCGTACTTCTGCGATTGTCTTGTTTCTCTTGGGGGGGGGGGGGGCGGAATTCGACTTAGTCCTGATACTTAGATTCCCAAGTAGATTGAACTACAAGGCAGTTTTTACAGCCTTTCTATCCACTTATGACTTTTTCTACTTTTAGGATTGGCTTGGACCTCGGGGGAATTCTCTAGAACAGGTCCAAACCACAGTCACTGTGTCTACACTTATTAGAACTCACATTTCCAGAATAGTCACAGCCCTAGATTCATCTGACACTAGGAAGGCAAGCTAAGGTTGATAAATAGTCCAGAAGCGGAAATTTTCCTCCTCCTTAAACTTCCCTTTGACCTGTTGTTTCTATCTTCCCACCTATCTATGATGGGCTCTTGAGAAATGCTCAATTTCTGTGTCTGAAATTGAGGGTTTGGCCCTTCTATCTCACCTGCTAAGGAAATAAGTGCAGGTTCTAGGCAAACTGTGAAAACCAGAGTTACAGATCTCAAAATAACAGTTGTTAGATTTTCTGGAGAAAATGAATCATACTTGGTAGGCTTCTTTGCTGCAGAAATGGATAAAATGTTCATTCTGGTTATAAAAATAAATCTGCCACAAAATACTCTTAATTTGTTGGCCATGTAGCAAAATAACAGTACATTTATAGTGTGATTTTTACTGTTACCAGCCTATACAGAATCAAGAAGAAACCCTTTCTACGGAGAAAATTTGTCATTCCGAGGATTCTATGAGTCTTCGTTCAGTGAAAGAAAAATTCAGTAGCGACAATTTTAACAGTCTCTCTCAAGGTATAAATAGCCCATCCCAGATACATTTCAAGGACATATTAACTCTGAGAACTTCAACAGATAATTCAGCTTCAGAAAATTCTGACATGTTGAAGAATTATAATAACCTTTATAATTTTTTACCTAATGCACCTCAAAATGGGATGTCTCAAGCTGACAGAGTAATTCGGGATAAGTCCAGAATTACTGTGCCTTTTCTCAAGCATGGATTTTGTGAAAATTTAGACAACATTTGCCATTCAATCAAACAAATGAAGGAGGAGCTTCAAAAGTCACATGATAGGGAACTGGCACTTACAAATGAACTTCAAACTTTAAAAGCTATTCCAAGTAATGGTAAATATGACCTTCCCACCATTCACAAAGAAAAAATTAACAGTATTAGGGAAGAAAATATTGAAAGTAATTTAAATGAAGATATAAAATCGAAGAGAATTTTAGAATTGGAGGCATTAGTAAACAAACTGCTCCCACTCAGGGAAACAGTGTCAAAATTCCATGTGAATTTTTGTAGGAAATGTAAAAAATTATCTAAGAGTGAAATGCATAGGGGAAAAAAGAATGAGAAAAATAATAAAGAAATCCCTATCATTGACAAGAATATTACAGATTTAAAACTCCATCCCAGAGTTCCACGACATACACTGTCATTCTTTGACCCAACAAAATATGAAATGAAAGAAAAAGAAAGGCAAACATTTGCAGTAAAACAAGGCTCAATAATATATGAAAATGAGAAAATATCCAAAGCCAATTCTGTTACTGAGCAGTGTGTTGCAAAAATTCAGTACTTACAGAATTATCTGAAAGAATCTATGCAGATACAGAAAAAAGTAACAAAATTAGAGAATGAAAACCTAACCCTTAAGACCAAAATTAAACCTCTTGTCTTTACCACACAATCTCTGATACAGAAAATTGAAATATATGAAAAGCAACTTAAGAATTTGGTTGAAGAAAAGAACACTATTCAGTCTAAGTTAATTAAAACAGAAGAAGATAGCAAAGAATGTCTTAAAGAATTGAAAAAAATAATTAGTAACTATAATGTTCTCCAAGGACAAAATAAAACTCTAGAGGAAAAAAACAGCCAACTTTCTTTGGAGAGGCAACAAATGATAGAAACATTAGAGCAACTAAAAAGTAAGGAAAACAAAACTCTAAGTGATATGGCCATAGTCAGTAATGAAAATAAACGATTGAGCGTAGAAATGGAATCAATGAAAACAAGCATTCTATTGATACAAGAAGAAAAGGAAACATTAGAGAAAAAAACATACCAGCTTCTAAAGGAAAAAAGCTCACTTGAAAATGAACTAAAAGAAAATCAGCTAGAGATAATGCAGCTAAAAGAGAAAGAAATATTGGCAAAAACTGAACAAGACTCACTTCTTCAAATAATAGAAACAGCTAAAGATGAGAAGCTTAATCTTGAAAGAACCTTACAAGAATCTACTGCTGCAAGAGAAATGATGGAAAGAGAAATTGAGGATATTCAAACATACCGATCTACTGCCGAAGAGAATTTTCTCCAAGAAATAAAAAATGCAAAATCAGAAGCCAGTATTTATAAGAATAGTTTGTCAGAAATGGGCAATGAATGTGAAATGTTATCAAAAATGGTAATGGAAATTAAAACCGATAATCAGATTCTAAAAGAAGAACTCAAAAAACATAGTCAAGAAAATATAAAATTTGAAAACAGCATCAGTAGACTTGCAGAAGACAAAATACTTCTAGAAAACTATGTGAGAAGTATAGAAAATGAAAGGGACACCTTGGAATTTGAGATGCGGAATCTTCAAAGAGAATATTTAAATCTAAGTGAAAAAATCTGTAATCACCATATTGACGTATCAAAAATGGGTTACACTTCAAGGAGAGAGAAATTCTATTTTGACAACTATGATACTTACGAAGACAACTCCAGCCCTTGGAGTAGGCCTTCCGCTCCTGATTTGAAAGGTATGTGTATAGTAGTGGATCAGTGAAAACGTGTTTAAGGTTCTTTTAGCCTATTGGGCATTAGCCAGAGGACAGCAATAAGAAGAAAATTTTTAAGATGAATACAATTTAGTTTTGTACGATTTGTACCCAACTTATTACATAGTGGATTTAGAGATTTCGCTCTTTTGATAAAATCCATGCTGTTGTTTTAGTTATACTATTTCTATCCATTGTACCTGCACAAAGCAACTTTGGCAGTAAGCAGGGATTTTTTTCAAATCATTATTTTTCTGAAGTACACTTAGCAGTCCCACCTTTTAAATAATTCTTCTTTTTTTTCCCCAGGAATTCCAAGTAAACTGTATCAATTACTTCCATCCAAGACATGTAAATAAATTTCTAAAATCAATGTCTCAAAATCCCTTGTCCAAGTACTTTTTTTCAACAAAAAATTTTAAATTCACTTTTCCATGTGATTAAATTTACCTTATAATTGACCAGACTAGTTTTTAATTAGAAATTGGAATTAGGTATTTATTTCTCTGTTGTCAAGAACTGTAAAGTCAGATTTTATCCAACTTGTAAAGCTAATATGTTAGCCTAACACAGTTTCATTGGTTCCAGTGGAAGACATGCGACTCCTGGGCCAGAGCAATACCAGTAGCCAAAGAATCAGCACGTTTCCATCAGTTCTCCAAGCCCCGATTCCTACAGGCAACGTGAAAAGGACCACACAGTGGACGCATGACAAGAGAGAGCTCTGAGGTTAGGGAACCATCTCTTTTCTGAGTGTAGTAAGCACACCTGCCCCTTTGCTCTAGATGGAAACACTACCTTTATTACACAGGACTGTTAGCATACCTGCCCTTGCTCCAGAGGAGACACCATCTCTCGCTTCCAGACTGCTTGTTATATAAATAAACTTGAATTCTGTCAAGTGCTTTACTGCATTTATTGAGGTTATCATGTGTTTTCCCCCTTTAATCTGTAAATATGATAATTACATTGATTAATTTTGATACATTATGCCAACCTTGAATTCCTGATAATGTATTATCCTTTTAACATACACTTCTGGATTCAATTTGACATTTTGCTAAGGACTTCTGCTTCTATGTTCAGGATATTGGTGTCTGTATTATTTTCTTTATGTCTTTATCTGATTTTGGTGTCAGGAAAATCCTGGCTCATAAAATATGTTGGAACATGTACCCCCCTCCTCTATTTTCTGATTAGTGTAGAATTGGTATTATTATTTCTTTCTCAATATGTAATAGAATTCACTAGAGAGCCTGGAGTTTTCTAAATGGAAAGGTTTTACATTGCAAAATCAATTTCATTACTAGATATAGAACTATTCAGATTTCTATTTCTTCTCTACTCAGCTTTGATCATTTGTATGTTCTGAGAAATTCTGTATATTTCATGTAAGTTCTCAAGTGTCCTGGCATAAAGTTGTTTATAATATTCCTTATTATCTTCTTAATGTCCAGAAGACCTGTGGTGATGTCCCTTCTTTCACTTCTGACTGATAATTTGAGGTTTCTCCTTTTTTCTTTATCAGTCTTGCTAGAGTTTAATCAATTTTATTGATTTTTCAAAAATAAGCATTTTGTTTTATTGATTTTTCTCTATTGGTTTTCTAGTTTTTAATTCATTAATTTCTGTTCTTGTTTTAACTTCTTCCTTCTGTGTATTTTGGGCATAAGTTGCTCTTTCCTTAGTTTCTTAAGGTCATTGGTTTGAAACCACTGTTTTTCTCTACTCTGTACAGTTAAAGCTAAAATTTTCCTTCCAAGCAATGCTTTACCTGCATCCCATAAAGTCTGATGTTTTAAATATTACTCACTTCAAAATATTTTTCTTCTCTTGTGATTTACTCTTGGACCTAATGGAATATTTAGAAGTGAGTTACTTTCTAATTTGGGGGAGACTTTCTGATGCTTTTATCAATTTAAAATTTAACTATATTGTGATCAGAGAACACACTCTGTATAATTTATCTTTTAAAATTTATTACTTATTTTATTGCCCAGAATATGGTCTATAACAATTAATGTTTCATGTGGACTTGAGAAGAATGTATATTCTGCTGACCTTGGGTGGAGTAGTTTATAAATGCCAACAAGTAAAGGTAGCTGACAGTGTTGTTCAAAGCTTCAATATCCTCACTGATTTTCTATATACTTGTTCTAACAATTACTAATAGAAGAATAGAGAAGTATGTATTTCCATTCTATCAGTTTTTGTTTAATAGTTTTAAAGCTCTTTCACATGTGTACTTTTAGGACTATTATGTCTTGTTGGTGAATTGATTGCTTTATTATCTCTTTACCCCTGGTGATACTCCTTATTTCAAGGTCCTTGACTGATATTAATATAGGCCCTCCAATGTGTTTAGTGTTTGCACTGTATATATTTTTGCATCCTTTTATCTTTTTATAATGGTGAATTAAGAGGAAAAAATTTTAATTAAATAATAATAATTGTTAAATGTTTAACAATAATTGTTAAATAATAATAAATATAACCATGAAAAGTTGATGACTAAAACCTAAGCCTATATATAAGGAATTTAGGTATTGAGAAAAGAACTAATGGTGAGCACTGTATGCATTCAAGCACAGAACTAAGATTAAAGAAGTGAGAATTATAGTTACAAAATAGAGTATCTGTGTAAAAAGCATTGACAATATAAAACAAATAACATAACTAAAAAGCCAAGGCTATCCTTTTACCTTTAATCTATCAGTATCTTTGCATGTACTTTAGAAAGCATATAGATGGGTCTTTCTTTTTCTCAAGTCTGACAATCTATGCCTTTCTACTATAATGTTTAGCTATTTACATTTAATGTAATTATCAACTTGGTTTAATACAATTAACTAGCATCTATTTGATTTCTATTTGTCTCATCTATTTTGTTCCTTTTATTTTTTCTCCTGCTCTCTTTTAGATTAATTAGGTATTTAGGATTCCATTTTTCTGTCCACTTTGGCTTATCAGCCATCCCTCTTTGTTACTTTTTAAAGTTTGTTCTAGAATTATAATATACATCTTTAGCTTACCACAGATCTTCAAGTGATATTATACCAATTCATATACAATGAAAGAATCTTACAATAACATGTTTCAATCTCCCTCCTCTCATTCTTCATACTATTGTTTTTACTTTATGTATGTTATAAACCCCACAACACATTTTTAATATTTTTACTATAAAATGTAAATTATCTCCAACTCTTTAAAGAAAGTCAACCATGAGAAAAAAAAAGTATTTTATATTTACCTACACATTTATCATTCCCAGCATCCTTTGAGTAGATCCAAGTTTCCAACTGGTATCATTTTTATTTGCTTGAAAACTTCCCTTAACGTTTCTTGTAAATGCAGGTCTCAGCTTTCCTTTTTCTCAGAAAGTCTTTATTTCGCCTTAATTTTTTTGAAAAATATGTTTCCATGAATATGGAATTCTGAGTTGCCAGTTTCTTTCAACACTCTGAAGACGTCATTCATCGTTTTCAGACTCGCATGCTTTCTGGTAAGAGTTCTCATATAGGCATACCTTGTTTTAGTGTGATTTCTTTATTGCAATTTGCAGATACTGCATTTTTTTTATAAATTGAAGGTATGAGGCAACCCTGTGTCAAGCAAGTCTATCAGTGCCATTTTTCCAACAGCATTTGCTCACTTCTGGTCTCTGTGTCACATTTTTGGTAATTCTCACAATATTTCAAACTTTTTCATCATTATATTTGTTATGATGATCCGTGATATGTGACCTTGATACTATTATTGTAATTGCTTTGGGGCACCACAAACACTGTTGTCTTATTTTAAGAAATTGCCACAGCCACTCCAACCTTCAGGAACCACCACCCGGATTGATCAGTCAGCACCCATCAACATCAACACAAGACCCTCCACCAGCAAAAAGATTACAACCACTGAAGTTTCAGATGATGGTTGGCATTTTTTAGCAATAAGTATTTTCAATTGAGGTGTGTACGTTGTTTTTTTATACATAATGCTATTGCACACTGAACAGACTACAGTATAGTGTAAACATAACTTTTATATATACTGGGAAACCAAAAAATTCATATGACTCACTTTATTGCAATATTCACCTTACTGCAGTGGTCTGGAACTGGACCCACATTATTTCCAAGATATATCTGTACATAGTGTATCTTTTTACCTCTGGCAGACATTAAGAGTTTTTTTCTTGACCACTAGTTTTCTGTAATTTTATTATGATGTGTCTTCATGTGCATTTTCTTTGTGTTTATCCTGCTTGTGGTTCTTTGGGCATCTTGGATTTGGATTTATAAATTTCATCACATTTGGAAAATTTCAGCCATTATTTCTTTAAATCTTTTTCTCTCTGCTCCTTTGAGACTTGATTACACATATGCTAGACCATTTGATATTGTCCTAGAGCTCACTGGCGTTATTTTCATTTTCTTTTCAGTCTTTTCTCTTTCACTTTGGATACATTCTATTACTGTATCTTCAAGTTCACTAGTTTTTTCTTCTGCAATATCTAATTTGCTATTATTTCCAATTACTGAAGTTTTTCATTCCAAGTATTTTATTTTTCATCTCTAGATTGATTTTTCATTGGGTTCTTGTTTATAACTTTCATTCTTCTCCTCATTGTGCTCATATTTTCCTTTAAATACATTAACTTTTCTAGGTGCTAATAACCATAAACAAAAATAGACATGGTCTTATGGTACTTATAAACTCACAGAGGATAAAAGGCTAAATGTGAACTAAGAAGGTGCTATTTGAATACATAACAGGGGCACCTAACTTATTCTCAAAGATCAGGAAGGCCTTACTTAAGGAAGAATGTTTTAGAAGAGATCTGAAAGTCTACAAGTTGGAGTTAGGAAGGTAAGAAGATGATGGATGGTAGGAAAGGTTCCAAGCTATAGAAAATGGATAAATCCCTCCCAGGCAAGGGACAGCATGTCTGTCATTATAAGAAGTGAAATAAATCCACCATAGATAGACTGAAAAGAGCAAGGGAGAGTAATAAGAAATGAAGGAAGAGCAATGAGCCAAGTCTCAAAGAGCTTTTTAACCCTGATATAGATTTTACCTTTATCTTAAGGACAATGGGAATCCATGTATTTAAATAATATCTTTTAAGAATACTTTTAAGCAGTAGGGTGACTGAGGAAGAGATAACCTGGTAAGGAAAGGGTAAGTCTTAGGATGCTGCAGGTCAGGCAGCTCTGGACAGCTACAGAAGAGCATGAGAGGACACCAAAGATCAACTTCACCTTGCAACTGTGCCATTTTTTATAAAATACTGAACTAAAAATGCATTCCCCACTCTCCCTTTCCCCTGCTCATCCTGAAGCTGCCATTGGCTGATCTGATGCTTTACATAGGCCATAAATAGAAGGCATGATACCACATAAGCTGAGATACTTGCCTCACATATAATGTGTGTATATATGAATCAATGAAATATGACTGTATCAATATTTCTCTTTGATGTTAAGAATGATTTAATGGGCTATGACACCTGGATAGCTATCAACTCAACTTGCAAATATCTGGAGGAACAGCGAATTAAGAATTCGCTCTGCACTTTTAAGCCTCCAGCCCCAACTTCCACCCCTACCCCCTAGCCCTACAACTTTTTAACAGTAGGAGAGGAATAAAATCTTTCAAATGATAAGACTACACTTCAAGATTTTATAACATTCCTAAACATCTCCTCAGAAACACAGACCTAAACACAGATCAGCAAGCATATGTTAAATTATCAACAAACATTATTTATTACATAATAGTACTAAAAGCAGGAAGAGTAGTAGAGTTGCAGGCTTAAATGTTTTTTAAATGCTTAAGCTATCTCTTCCACAAAATCTTATATTTTTCAAATAATTAGTACTTGATAATAAATTTTTGGTAGTCAGGACCTATAAGGCTATTTGTCTTCCAGATGCTAATAGGACTGTATTGAAGCAGTCTTGTAGTTCTTCGTATTTAGTGCCCTAAAATTGGAAAATAAATGCACATTTAATTTTGTAGGTGCTGGCAATATATCTGTATATTTCAAAATGTTTTTGTAATAAAAAAAAATCAACAATCCCAAACCAAATTTTCTCACCAAATAAAAGCTTCACTTTATCTGTCAGATATACTTTCAAAATGTAATTTAAGAAGGAAAAGCTGGTTTATGAGACCAATTTTAAATACTACTGCCAAGAGGTTTATTATTTTAAAATTAGGATAAAAAAGCTAAAACTTGACCTAGGATAATATTTGTGATAATGTAAAAAAAAAAAAAAGAGATTTCAATAAATTCAAATAAAAGATAAACTTCTGATTTTCCAAAAGAACAATCTGTTACTTTTTTCTTTTCTCTGCTCTAAACATATATGCTAAGGCGTCACAGAACTTTCCCAGATCTGTTCTCTGGATAGAAAATAACACAGAGAAAACCTGAAGCCACCCTCTCCCCACCCCTCCAAAAATTCTATTTGAGGGTGAATGTGGTGAGGAAAATTCTAATTCTACTCTCAGTTCTATTGTATAGAAAAAGTTGGGCAGAGTACTGATACGTGACTTGCCGAAGGATAAAGTTCAAAGGACATGGAAAAAAGCTCCACATCCCAGTCCAATCCTCTACCAACTAGCCCACAAAGAATATTATTCCTGTAGACAACAGTTAATTTACATAAATAATGAAGAGCAATCTTACTTTTGTGATGTAATAATAATGTTGATATTATAATCACTGTCCACAAGTGATAAGGATGTACTACCGTTTTTATAAAAGGGAAGAATGTGAATTTGATGTCCTTTACCTAATCTATTATATGATTACACTTAAGTTAGAAATACGGAAAGTAAGTTTACTTAGCATTAAAACATTTTCATTGAATAGGTGTAAAGGTAGTCAAATAAATTTCTCGTTATTTATGATCTTGCAAACACACACCAAAAGAATGATGGATTGTCCTTTTCTACTTCATATTCTGAACTTCTAAGAACTTCTTTTCAGTTTTGAGAGTATTCAAAATTAAGTAAAATTAAACTTGTATGATACACTAATAACATATGTATACTTTTCCTCGAAGTATTATAAAGTGATGACAACAGCATTTTTAATTAATCAGAATATCTCCTGTTCTTACAGGTCATTTCAAAGTTAAGAACAAAATGAGTGTCATTAGGACTCCTCACAATTACTGAGAGCCTGAAGCCCACATAGAAATAATAATTAAACAAGGGTCAAAAGATTCTTTTGAGAAACAATGTTAACATGGACTGCAAATTGAACTATATATATCTAAATAGTCTCAACTCAAAATGAGGTTCTATAGGTTTGCTTTAAAAATTATGGACAGAGTTGCTTGGTATGGATAAAATAAACTTTTCCAATTGGGAATTTCAGAAGATGAGAAAGAACTTCTACAATGGAGGGCGGGTATGAGGAAGAAGCTGAGATTTCTAAAGTCACCCAAATTTGTCATTTTTTAAAAGTATGTATAAATAGAAGATATTATTTTGAAAAAGTCTAAAAGTTGAAAATGATTTGTCTTGGTTTATGGGCTAAATGTAACATATTACTACCTTTTGACATTCAAAGTCATTATGCTTTCAACTGGTCTGCTTTTTGGTCCACCTGGTGGATGAAAAATCTTAGGACCTTTGCTGGAAATCTGGCTTGTCAATTTAACCTCGTAAGGGTCAGCAGAATGTGAAGGGTAAGGATCAAATGTTCCTGCCTTCATTCCACCAGCCTACAAATAAAAATGAGACAGTTTAATGTGGTTTTGTAAAAATCCTTCTAAAAAAATTAGATTTGGAAGAAGTTCCTACATATCTGTGTATTGTCCACGGAGTTGGCTTTACATTTAAAGAAAATTGTCGCTACCGTTTAATTCAAATACCATCAAATACTACCTTCCTATCACAAATTTTATGAGGTTAAGACACTGTAATTCCTAAAGTTCTCTATTAAAATGTAAATGTTTATAAGAAGGTAATATTCTAAACCATCACCAAGGGTTACTATTTTAGTGAGACTTTATCAGATCAAACTATCATCTACTTGGGACATGAGCCCATTACCGAGGTCACATGTATTTTGACAGAGAAAGGAGTTAGGGCTCAGAACCAGAGGATGAGAGAAGAGGCCAAGGGTAGAGTTTGTCCAGCAGGGAGCCTGGCACAGCATGAGTTCACCAAATGTCAGTAAATTATGGGGAAGATACGAAAAAACTTTTTTTTAATTAAAATAAAGGAATAGCACATAGAAATAGAAAGTGAGAGGAAAATGTGATCCACAGTCAACTCTCTGCACCCACAAGTTCTGCATCCTCAGATTCAACCAACCTCAAATTGAAAATACTTGAAAAAACAGAATTCCAGAAAGTTCTAAAAAGCAAAAGTTGAACTTGCCATGCACAGGAAACTATTTACATAACATTTACATTGTATTAGATACTATAAGTAATCTAGAGATGATTTAAAGTATATGGGAGGACTGCATAGGTTACATGCAAATACTATGCCATTTTATATACAGGACTTCAGCATCCTAGAATTTTGGTATCCTAAGGATAGCGGGGAAGGGGCGGTCCTGCCACCAATTCCCCATGGATACTGAGGGACAACTGCATTGTACCTTATGCTTTTCTTGCAATCTATTAGAGAGTTCAATCAAAATATTTTTCACCTATACACAAAACAAACATATGCTTTAACTTTTTAAACTGATTTACCAACATTATTTTACTATATTAACAATATTTTACTAACATATTTACTATCATTATATTATATATGATCTCCAAGAAAACTATATACAATCACAATAACCTGTTTAATTAGAAATCTTTTCTCTTACAATGTCTAAGCCAGATATACATGAAAATTTCATTTGAAAGACATGCTTGTAGTTTTTCAAATTTTCCAGATTGAGACACATGGATTATTAAGAACAACAAATAATAAGAAAACTTAAGAAAATAAAGTAAATTAATTAAACAATGTAAAAGCAAAATGGATGAATTGAAAATAGAAAAATATATATGGCAAATAAACCAATTCACCAGATGATGCGATAAAAATAAATAGACAAATCTATAATTATAATTATAAATAGATAAATCTATATTATAATTAAGATAAATCTACATTATAATTAAATCCATATCATAATTAAGATTGAAAAATAAGTGGCAGAAACCCATATATATGGAATATCAAAAACTACAAAATAATATTTTTTAAACTTCTGTTAATTTGAAAATCTGAATGAAATGGTTTTCAAAGAAAATATAATCAAAGTTGACTCAAAAAGAGATAGAACGCTTATAGAAAACAGATGAGCACCATATAAGAAATTAAGCCCAGAACACTTCCTATGAGAATTCTTTCAAGCTTTCAAGAACAAATATTTCTGATGCTATTCAACTCTTACAGAACATAAAAAAAGAAGGCGATCTCCATGATTATTTCAAGATGCTAGCATCTATTTACATCAAAACAGAACAAGGCATATAAAAAGTACAGACCAGTTACACTTAACATTATTGCTGCAAAAATACATAATAAAGTATTAACAAATAAAACACAAACAAATCTCTTAAAGATTAATACAGCACAGCCAAGTGGGAGTCAGTCCAAGAAATCTATTAAGTCACTTATCTTATAGCAAGTCAATGGAGAAAAAATGGTGGTCTAAGGAGATTACACCAAAATATCCAATATAATTCTACATACATTCCTGATTTATTCTTACTTTTGGCATCTATAATAATGAACACTAGAGGTAGTCCCATGATCCCTATATCATGTCCAAGTACTGCACATGAGCGTGACATAGAGATAAAAATACTGGAAAGGAGGGAGCAAAATTATTTGCAGATAATATAACCTTTAACCTTACATCTAAAAATCCAAAGAGAATCAACACAATAAATAGAATACCCATTAGAACATAAGAAACTTTAATGAAGTGGCCAGTTATTTTAAAAAATCAAATGTTTTTATAAGGACAAATAATGTAAGGGGAAAGATGATGGGGGAAAAAATCATTGACCAGGACCTTAAAATAAGTAGGAATAAATATGATATATAAACCTACATAAAGTAAAAATATTAAAATCTACAAGGGAAATAAAGGTTTTTATAAGTAGTTTATTTCTAGATCAGAAGATTCAAAATATAAACATGCTAATATGAGCAAAATTCTAAAGATTTAATTTTAGAGTAAAATACCAAAGGTCTCTTTTTTTCCCAGAACTTTACAAAATAATTCCAATTCTAAAGAGCATTATTGGAGAACAGCCATATAAAACTTTTTTAAAGAGCAAGAAAAGACGAGACCACCCAATATTAACATGCGATAATAACGCAAAGTAGTTTGGTACTGGTAGAAATAGATCAAATAGAATGAAAACTCAGGAAAAAAACAAAAAATGATAATTTTGATTTGATAAGGACGGCATTTCAAAGCGGAGGGTATAGTTCAGTGGTAGAGCATGTCCTTAGCATACATGAGGTCCTGGGTTCAATCCCCAGTATCTCCATTAAAAAAATAAATAAGTAAGCCTAATTACCTCCCCCACCCCTAAGAAAACAAACCAGTCAAAACAGTGGTGTTCAGAATTGCTCTATCAGTGAGATCAGGAACAACTGGCTTTTTAAAAAATCAGTTTTATTTGCATCTATTTTAAGTATAATAAACTGCACCCATTTAAAGTTGTACAATTCTGAGTTTTGACAGATGTGTAACACTCTAGAAACCACAACCACAACCTAAATACCGAACATGACCTCCCTGCAAAGCTTCCTTCTGCTTTTAAAACTGAATTTTGAAAAAGATAAAAGCTGTATCCTTACCTTGCTCCTTACATCAAAATATATTTCAGATGAAACTTTAAATGCAAAAGGTTAGGACTATTAAAAAAAAAGTCAGGAATGTGTACCTTTCTAACACTGCCAGTAAGGAAAGTCATTCTGAGAATGACAAACTCAGCACAAAAGACTGATAAATTTGACCATATCAAATTATTAAATTTCTGAATAGCACAAAATACTATAGCCAAAATCAAAGATTCAACAGACTGGAAGAAATATTTTCGACACAAAGGACAAAACAATATCCTTAAAATATGAAAAGATCTTACAAACCAATATGAAAAAGACAAATATCCTAATAGAGCATCTGCAAGGAAAATGAACAGGCAGCTCACAGAAGACAAACCAAAGTATAAACTACAGTTTAAACTGTAAGAAGCATTTTCATTTTTATTCACACTTGTAAACCTCAGCAGAAGGGAAACAGCTCATTTTAATCACCATTTCAAAACCTAAAGATGGTCTGGCTTTTTAATGGTTTTGAAAAAAACTATGCCAAAGATCTAGAAAGGCACGCAGAAAATTAATTATCAATTAAAACACTTTTGAAATGATTAATAATTATTTCATTATAAGAGATTCATTATTCCTTACGCCACCCATGCTTTGTGACTTTTCATAATTTCATAAAAACAAGTTTCAAAATTTGGGGCAAGAACATAAACAAAAGTTCATCATTTACATAAGTAATAATATGACAGCAAGAGGCAACATATCTTCAAAATACTTAATACATTTTCATTCTAAAATTTTTAACTTACCTTTTTACCAGGAGAAGAGGGCTTGAAAGGGTTTGTAGGTAATTCTTTCTTCTCTGCTTTTTTAATTGGTGGTAAAGGGTTCTCAAAAGAGTAAGGATTGGTATCAAAATATTCCCTTGGGTAAAGATTTAATTTGAAAGCTGTCCCTTTAAGTAAACCATGGTGTTCTTCATTCTCTTTCTGTCAATTAAAGAGTTTAAAATTACATAGCAAAAATTACTCAAATTGGAAGTAAGGTAGAGCTGAATATACTTTTAAATTTTAATATAAGCATGTAGATTTTTAATATATACTACTGGTTCACTTTTTTTATATATTCCTTTGTTAAGTTCTATTTTTATGATACAAAAAATATGCTTACTTATGAACAAGCACAACTATGACTGTCCATTTTGGATACACGTTGATTTGAAGTATAGAAATCTATCACTTAAACAAATCTGTATTCACTATCTGGGTGACATAATGCAGTAAAAACAAACTGGTATCTAGTTCAAATCCTAACGCCTTCCTGCTTTTTCTTAGTGACTCTCGGAAAGTTACTTACACTTTCAGTGTCACATTTTCTTCAAATGTAAATGATGATGAGAATATCCACCCCCCCTCCACCCTTAATGCTGTTATAAAGATTAAATGAATATTATAAAATACCTGGCATATGGTAGGCCTTAAAAAAAAGTCAGCTTTTACTTCTAAGAATAAGGAATACTGAACTTTTTATAACGTTTTTATATTATAATATTATTTTAGGAAAGCCAGGGACATAAAATTTCTGACTTACGAATAATAAGTTCTAAAAGTAAGAATGAAGGAGCTTTACTATAAAGAGAGAAAAGTATCTTATACCCATAAACTTTGGATGAAAGACTAATTATTGAGCCATTGATAAAACTGCCTTGTGTGTATTTACATATTATGTATTATTATTCCTACAGATGAAAAGTAATTTACATAGAATTTTATATAAAGTGAATAAATCCATACATAGAAATAAGAGATGCTTATTTTCAAATGACCAAGGTTTCTGCCCAGTTTAATAGAAACCTTTTCCTGGATTTGGACACTCTCATATGCAAAAATGGCTACTATCCGTCTCACAGCCCCACTGCCACTTAAAATCATCACAGACAAAATTATTGAAGACTGAATGCCTAAACAAACAAAAACTTAAAAACTAACATATTTGCTGTTCAATTTCTATTTCTTAACATCCAGATGCACTTGACTTTTCATTACTACCAGCTTTCTTTAAAGTTATATTGATTTTGTTAAATTATGTTGATATTCCAAAATTTCTACAGGTTCCTCTGCTCATTCACATGTAGGCATTCTTCACATGGGTGAATATGCTTTATTTTAAGTCAAATAGTGTAGAAAGTGAGTGTAAGAGGCATAGACCAGTACGTCTAAGGTTTTATTTCTGCCATTTCACAAAGTGAATCATTTTCTCCCATCCTTTGGCTCTCTCTCCTGTAAGTACTCATTTTCTCCTCTCCACTTCCTCCCTTCTCCCAAGTCCACTCACTCACCATAATGGCTCAATCGGCCCAAAAGTACCACCACTACTCCTTTTTGGGCACAAAATAGTAGGCAAAGACTAGGATATGACTCTTCTCCAAATAGAACACAGCTGATCAGGCCGAGTTAACAGAAGCTTCGCAGCTAGTCTACAGACATGTAGGACAGACGTGGGAAACCACAGCAGCGATTAAAGCTCATCCTGGGAAGAACTGAAAGGAGCTATAGCAAGATGTGGAAATCTAATATCAAGAAGGTAAAATTATCGTAATTCATAAACATCAACCTGCCACTACCCAAGTAATACAAAGAGGACAAAACAAACCCTCATTAGATCACAAGTGAATTCTCTAAGTCAACTAAATAAGAGAAATGTTAAAAAAATTAAAATAGAGTCTTTTACCTTGTAATTTAGTTTTGGTGCATCATAGAAATCAGCAGAGTGTGAAAACTGCTTACCTATGGTAACATTTGCATAGCTAAGGAAAAGAAATAACAATGACTTCAGGGTTCAGAAATTCATTTTTTTAATCAAAACAAATGATATGAAAGTGTTAAAAAATATCTTACCCATATCCGGTTCCTTTCTTTCCTGGGTTTGTGTATAAATTCTTCCCAGGTGGCTTATATTTTTCTTTGGGTTTTGACTGTGCACTGAAAAATGGGACTGGTCCGCCAATTGTTCCATAGTAACTTCCTAAACCACATCTAAATACAATTTAATAACAAAAAAAGGGCAAGTTAAAATAGCAAATTTTATGTTACCAATGAAGAGAAGGGGGAGAGGCAAGATAGTGGGAGGGTCTATGAGACAACCGAAACCTTTGTTACTGTCAAAGTTTGACATTGCTTATAAATTTGAATTAAAAATTTCAAGAACTAGACAGACATCAACATTGGTTACTTATTATCTCTGGCCTACAAATAAAGGTTCTGTTAGGAAAAGATATTCATTCTCATTCATTGCTCTTTACGCATACATTATAAAATTCTCTTAAAAATTAGTAAATAAAGCAATGACATCACAGAGAAAAGGAAATTATGCACAGGCATGATCTAACTAGAATTTGATTTAATGCAAGCATTACATATTAGTACATTTACAACGTATTAAATGCCCATGGTTCTATAATCTATTTTGAGTAAGGACCAGTATGACGACTTCTTATTTATTCCACCAACCTCTCTTTTTGGAGACACTGTATCCCACTATATCACAGATGTTTTTCACGTATCTGTGATCTTTAAAAAGAAAGAAAAACTAGCCTAATTGTATAACTGTTCTTATTTCTTGGCTGACAAATGAATATAAGCACATTATAAATACTATATCAAGCCAGCAATTCCCAATTATTGCAAGAGGTCAAAACTCATCAATTGGGGTAAAGGAGGCTGAAAATTAGGAAAAAGTTATTTGAAGGATAAAATACATATATTACATGAAAAGGAAATGAAGTAGTGACCCAAAAAATGCATGTGTGAATTTATATCTAAGAAGGAAATAAAGGAGCCCAAATAAAAGTAACAATAATAAAAATTAACAATTCAAACCTATCTAAAATGTGAAAACATGGAAAAAGATAAACTACCGTAACAGAAAAGAAGACATTCTCCACACTTAATAAAAACTACATAATTTGACTTTGAAGACTGCAGCTTTACTAATCTCATCAGTACGACAAATAAACACAAAATTCACCTTCACCAATCCTCGTCTGTCATAAACTCTAAATTTAGAGTCAACATTACTGAGTGTGAACTAACATGATATTTTGAAGCCCTGCTGTATGATATCACAGACTATATGATTTTGTTTAAGAATTTAAAGGTAAGGGAAAAAAAGAACCTCACATTGACAATTTTCACAACTAAAATGTTGTTAAACCCCGTACATGTATCTTCGCACATGATTTTTAATAATGTATCTTTGATAAATTATCTTCCTTATTCGAAAAAGGTTTCTTCTAATTTCACACTTTTTATTTATACTTTTTTAAAGTTTGAAAAAGCAGAAAAAACAGTCAAGGGCACAGATATGATGACCCAAGACAAATTTTTCCCTTGGGTTAGGGAAAACTAACCCAAAGTTGAAACCTTGAAAACCTGTTGCAAGGTTTTCAAACAAACTTATTTTCATTATTTAGTTGGCTTTTTTAATGAACTGAAATAAACAGTGACATAAATAACCAAAAATTTAACGTGACAATGGAATCTACTTAATCAAAATTACCTGTCAACCTTAATCATCCAATATAACAGTCTTTAAGGCAAACTTAACGTAAGAATCATACTTTACAAAAAATGAGTCATACATATGTAAGTCCTACAGAAAAACAACACTGAATTTAACCTAGAGGACAGAGAGATGCAGGAGATATATGTAAGACTTTTCACCAAATACTTACCGCTTTTTCTCTCCGTTAGTAGGGAGAAAGGCTTTGCCTAGATTTTTTTTGGCTTCTTCCATCATATGCCGTCTCCGCACTTGATTCAGGTTTACGTAGCCTTCACCTTCAAAAACCCTTACAAAATGGGGATCAAAATAACCTGCCTGGAGACTTGACATTTCTTTGGATCCCCCAGGTAGTAGCTGTCTATTTTTGCTTGCAGCCTCATTAAAGGGTCCTTTAAAAATAAATTAGGAGTATCATAATTTTGAGTTCACTACTAATTAAAGGACAAGAAAAAATAATTTAGAAAAAGTTTTAAAATGTGATTTGGGCAGTGAGTTTTGAGCTCTTGAACACAGCTTCAAAATGTTTGCTGAAAGGTCTGTGTCAGGGGCAACACTGACAGTAAGAACTAAGAGGTTTCCATTATAACATTTTAACAATTAGACTAAACTCCTGTTTTACTAGTCATCTAATCCAGTCCTTTCCCATCTATATACCAGAAAACACTGTGTGAGAATATAGTAGGAAACACTATTCGTGTCAGTACGTAAGTGAGAGAGAGAGAGAGAGAGAGAGAGAGGGAGGGAGAGTGTATGTGTGTGTGTGTGTGTGCGTGTGTGTGCGTATCTGTGTAGGTTGAAGGAAAAAGGAATTTGACACAAACTGAAGCAATTCCCCTCCTGGGTATATACTCATCACACGAGCGCCTACGTCCACTAAAAAGCAGAAACAAGGAAAAAAAAAGACAAATAAGAATGTTCATATCAGCTTCACTCATAACAATTAAAAACAAAAAACAACTCAAATGTCCACTGCTAACTAAAATTGGCACTTGCCATCTGCCTCTACAAGGACTGGATCACGCTGGCACTTGCCATCTAACTCTGTTCGGATTAAATCACGAGCCACTGCAGCTGCTGACCTCCAACACACCCTGAAAGGAGTTCAGGACGGAGGTCAGGAATGAGGTGCTCTGTGCTCTGGGAAAACTGGATGAACAGGCCTTCAGATAGTTAGATACTTTCAGAAAATTTTATGGCCCCAATTCTTGCATCTCCTCATATCTAGAAAAGTACCAAAATCACAAACAGTGACATCTGCTCCTCGTGACTAGCAGCAAGCCTCTGCCTAAGTGTGTGCTTGACTACACGTGCCCCCCTCACTGAAATCATGTGTAATATTGAGCTTTCCCCCTGCCTCTTGGGAATAGTTTCTCAGAGCTTTCTAGGATGCTGTCTCCTGAGCTATAGTCCTCATTTTGCCCCAAATAAAACCTAACCCACAATGCTCAGTAGACACCATCAACAGGAAAATAGATAAATAAATTGTGGTATATTTACACAATGAAATACTAGTAGCCCAATAATTTTTAAAAGGCTAGTTTTATGAATATTTAGAACTTGTTTTGTAATTTGCTTCTAGGAGAGCTCAATTTGTAAAGTCCTTCTACAACATGAAAGAATTTTTTGAAGTGCAAAGAATCCTGAATTCAACTGGCTCTTAAACTGTACATTTGTACCATTGATTTTTTTTTATCTTAAGGTTTTGGAATGGTAATATATTCACACAGTTCCAAATTTAGTAGTGTGAATATTTCCATGATAAATCCTCCTTCTACACTTGGCCACTCAGTTCCTCTCCCACAGGTGACCATGATAATAATTTTGTTTTCCAGACAATGTTCAGGCACGTTCCAGTGAATATTTTCATATATACCCTTTTCCAATTTCAATGTTTAGCATACTACATACAACATTCTGTACCTTGATTTTTTATTTACTAATGTATCTTGGAGATGTTTCATATCAGTGTATTCTTTCTCATTGTTTTGTTTATTACCCTAAAAATCCCTCAGCTATTCATTTAGCATTTCATTTTTCAAGAAAGTGATCATGGATGGCCTTTTCAGATGCAAATGTAAATGCTGTTTGCATAGTATAGTTTCCCATCTAAGGAGGAAAAAAAAACAGCTAAAAAATAATATTCCAGGAGAAAATTGCCATGCACCTTGGAAAGAAATAAAATTACCTACAAGGAGAATATACAAAGGTAGGGTAGCCCAATAAAATTAGCTTCTTGCTATTATGAAATTAAGTTCTCTCTTAATTCTATTGAAATTTCACAAGTTTACTCAACTTTAAACCTAAGGCTTTAAAATGCAGGCCATTAAAAATATCATTTAGCTGAAATACGAAATCTAAAATTTCACATAGGAAATATCCACTCTTGGGCTACAAAGAAAACCAAATATACTTACGATTAAACTGTGATACATATCTGTCACCCACAGTAATATATTCCATCTCACTGAAAAGGCCAATTCTCTCCATGTCAGTTTTCCCTCCTTCCGCAGGCATGGCTGCTGCTTGGGGTGGTGTTCTCTGTATTGGAAACTTCAGTGGCTTCCTTACAGCTACTTCTTGTATAGCAAAATCCTGCTCTACACTGAAAAATACGGGAGGAAAATTTAGGAAACAGGTAATTACTAAATTCCAGTCCAAGTTACTTTCAGTCTGAAAGTTAACATGCAGAGTTACATCCTAAAACAACAGTCCCAAAATATGTGGGGAAAGAATCTACTTTGTGGGGCTGAGGGGGAATAATGAGGATTCAAAATTCCCACCATGAACCTTCCCCTTGACTCTCCAGGGGAAGTAACCATAAATTACAAAGAAATGTGTATCTGTTGCATTGCCAAACAACTGTCAAAATAATAAAATGATTACTGCACAGTATGGAATAAATACTGTATAAACAATATCCTTCTTTTGAGAAGTTCAAGGTTGACTGACATTTTCAGTTTAGATAAAACAGTTCAGACATACTGCACTGACCCTCCTATTGAAAATGACTTACTTTTTCAGAATGTGCAACACACGCAGGTATTATCCTATAGTTCTTGAGTTTTTGCACGTTTAAATGTATATAAGAAATGTGCCACCTGGTGAAATTAGTTCATAAAGGGGATGAGAGGAGAGACAACGAATCAGAGTATTGGTTAAAAGGGTTAAAGGGTAGACTGCAACTATGAGTTTTCTTTTGAAATATTACACTAAATATGTATCTGTTTATTTGGATATTGCTTATTTTAATTACACATGTTCTAAAAGAACACTTGCTTCCATTTCATTGTAATATTTTTTAAGCACCAACTAGATCCAGGCACTGGAGGTACATGAGTGAATAAAACAAACACTGGCTTATGCTTCCCAGCTTATAATTGAAGGTAAGAAACTTTTGCCTGAATTTAGGGCAAACTGTTTCAATGACACTAAACAGGTCTAAATTTACTACTTGAAACTGTGGCTCATCTTTCCCCCATCCCTCCCCATCCTACCTCTTTTTCTGATCAGGTATGATTTAAAACTAGACATCAGTCAGTTGGAGTGTACTAATTCGACTTGCATCACATTTCAAAGCTCTATCTCCACTGTCCAACCTCAAAGGCTTTCTGTGCTGCTACAGGGGCTCAAATCCTTTAAATGGCTCGCAAAGCCACTATCACCCTCATCTGTCACCACGAGAACCCCCTCCCTGGCCCCTGGGCTCCAAACTGTCTTCTTTCAGTTCTCAAGTTGAGTTCTCTCCAGCCACAGGACTGTAGCACATGCTGTTTCACTTTAGGCAGGTACTTCACTGTGCTGACCCCCTTTCGTTTCCCAACTAATACTAATCCTTCTCATCTTTTAGCTCATTCCTCATTTCTTTAATTCCCTATATCATAGCGGCATGTACTTCTCTTACCAAGCCCTCGTCCTGGTTATCTAACGGGTTATTTTACTTGACTTAACAGCTGCTTTCCCCATCAAATTGTTGGCTTCAGGAAAGCAGGAACCATGGTGAGTTTGGTTCTTCCTTACCACAATGTTCCAGTGCACAACAAAGCGAGCCGTAGAGAGAAGAAAGGGGGGGGGGGGGAGAAAAAGGAGGAGGAAAGGAAAGTTCTTCCTTGACTTTTTCCACTACTTAACTTTTCTTGAGCAACATTTGCAAAACCATTCACTCATTTATCTAACACTTTGCAAACCCCTCCTCTGAGCAGGGCTCGCTGGTAAAAGCTAGGAAAAACTGAGAAAAGGCATAGATCCTGCCCCTTAGGGAGCTTACGCTCTGGGAGACAAGACATAATCAGGTATAAACACAGTAGAACATGGCAAGCTCCCTTCGAAAGGTAGGGACAATGTGCCGTTGTGGGGAGGGGGGTGAAGGAGGGGCATAAAACTTCTGTCTGAGGTGGTGAGGGAAACGATGTCCCATTAGGGAAAGGGGGGGCTCACAGTAGGTAGGTATACAAAGGACAACACCTTGGAGGCCGGGAAGGCCAAGTCACCTTTGAGTAGTGCACTCAATCGGACAACCGAGCTCAGATCATCCCAGCTCCAGCCCGAGTCCACCCAGCTGCAGGAGCGACCAGGCCCACGCGCCACGCAGCGCGAGCGTTTCCCGCGCTGGACCTCGCTGCGCAGCGCCGCCGCACGCTCCGCGCGTCGCGGGGATTCATTGTGCCGCGTTGCCTTGGCTACGGGAGAATCCATTCCGAGAACGCTACAGGAAGGTAGGTGGAAGGGTCCAATTCGCACCGAAGAACACACAGAAAGACGTAAGAAAGTATGTAGGATACGAATGACACAGTCAACAGAATTTACCGAATACGAGTTTTCTGCTTCCCGCCCCATTATCTACCCGCTAGAGGTGGCGTGGTGGTACGCTCCACTACGTATGCTGCAGGGCATGGTGGGATTGTAGTCGGCGTCCTCAAGCCCCGCCCCTAGGTGACGCCACTTCCGGGCCAGCCTCTTGAGCTGCGGGCGGACGTAGGCCTTGCGTCAGCGCCGCGTAGCAGGCATGGTGAGTACCCCAGTTCGCCTCCCACTCCAGCGTTTCCCTTCAGGCTTCGGTAGCCGCCACGAGTACGACTCCACAGCCCTTGAAAGAACTGGTTCTGCCGCGGCCCACCGTGGCAGCTGAGAACTCCGTGGTCTGGGCGGCCTTGTCCTCGGCCTCTTCCCGGAGGGCCACTACCCTGCACAGTTTTTGCACCCTAGCCCTCCGCTCTGCCGCGTTTGGATACGCGCTCCCTGCAGCTTCTCCTTGTGTATGCATTTTGAAAATGAGAGATTATTAGACGGTTTTGAAGGTTTTGAAGAAGGACTGGAACTGGGAAAGATATGAGTAACTTTCCAAATACCCTTTACCCTTAGCTCCTGTGATGTCACGCTCCGCTAGTTTCCTTCCTAATTGCTTAGCTAGGTTCTCCAATCCATATCCTAGATGTGTTTAGCGCTTTTCTTTACACCCTATACTTTCTCCAAAATTTGTATCTACAGCTTAGACGTTTGTTCTGAGCGCCAGATTCGCATATCTAATAGCTTATACCTCCACTTGTATAGCTCATATGTATCTCAGACGCAGTAAGTTCAAAACTGACTTACTCTTCCCACCTCCTCTCATCTCTCACCTGCTCTTCCTACAGTGATTCCCGTCTCAGTTCATTGCGCCACCATCCACCCCACCCTTGTTCACGCCAAAAACTTGGATGTCATCCTTGACGTTTCCCTCTTCTCAACTCCTGAACATCTGTTCAGCAATCAAATCCTATGGATTCTACTTCTAAATGGCTGTCACTTGTCACTGTCTCTGCTATAACCATCCTTATCTTTGCTACCCTCAGATCTAACCATCTGCCGTGGTGTCTAAAATGATCTTTTAAGTAGGCTTTCAGCAGTCTGAGCCCCTGCCTGGAAGGGACTCTTCCACCGCCACCCCTGTCTTTCTTTTGGAATCGTTCACACGCTTACCAACTTACCCTCAGATCTAAGCTTAAGTGTTATTTCTTCAGAGAGGATCTCAATTCAGAAGTCTAGGGGGTTTCTAGTGCTTTCACATATGATTTCTTATGGAACCTTCACAACAACCCTGTGAAGTTGTATATTTTTCCAGCTTTACAGAAGAAAAAACACACTTGAGTGATAAAATTTTGCAAACTCATACAGTAACAGTTAAATTTGCTCTTGCTTGTCTTGTTAACTTTCATTGTCATTAAACATTTTTTACTCAGATGAGTGAGTAGTATTTTGTATGATACTATTGTTCTTTATTTCTTATTGATAGTAGCTATTTAAGTGCTTTCTTTTTTCTTTTCTTTTCTTTTTTTTTTTTTTTTCACTATGAAGAACAATAGTATGGTAAGTGGACAGCAAGGAAGCTAAATTTGTCCTGAACTTTCTTGACTATTTCCTTAGTATAAATTCCAAGAAGTAGAATTAAGGCAAAGGGTATGGCCTTTCAACAGGTTACAACTTATGGAATAAATAAAAGCAGTCACCCTTTTAAAAATGTGATTTATAAATGAGAAAAACAGTAATGGTACCTGCTTTGTAATGTTCTGAGGATCAGAGTTAATACATGTTCAGTCATTTAGCATAGTGCCTTTTACTTTTTAAGAGCTCAGTAAATGTTAGTCCTTATCCATTTATTTCAAAACAGGGTTCTTACTGTGTAGTACGGTTCTTCAGCCTGTTTGGGATGTATTTTGAGATTCTAATGAAGTCTTTGACACCTCTTTCCAGACGTTCCTTTCCTCCTTCCCACCCCTCCCCTGCCAGCACAATGATACGTCTTTTGTTTTATGTCATCAACTACCTGAAACTCAGCATAGGGACCCAAACTAAGAACTGCTGATAGATTCCATTTTATAAGTGTTTTTTTTTCCCCTTTGTAAGTTGGAAGCATTTTCCTGTGCCATTCAATATTCTTGTAAAGCATGATTATTTATGGTTCTATAATTCATAATTATTTAATCAACCTCCTCTGCTGACATTTAGGTTAACACCCTTATACCTGAAACTTTGTGTGTTTTGCAGACTTCCTTAGAGTAAATTTTTTAAATGCAGAATTACTAGGTCAAGAATGTGAATATAAGACTTCTGAATCTTATTGCCACATCACCCTGTGAAGAGTTCTAAGAGTTTATGTTCCCCCATCAGTAATATATTAGTTTCCTCTCATTGTCTTGACTACCAATTTGTTATCATAATGTTCAATGTTCTTTACCATTGGTTTTTTAATGTCATTGTTAAACCCTATAATTGTTAGGATTATAATTTAGAAATATTGTCTTAGAGCTGTGCTCCTCACTGGCATGGGGGAGATTTTAAATATTCTTGTGCCTATATCCTCCTCATACCAATAATCAGAATCTCTGGGGGTGCAGCCCAGGTGTCAGTATCTTAGGCTCCTTGGGTGGTTTCAATGTGGAACAAAGGTAAAGAAGCCCTAATTTAGAATTTAGGGTATTTTGTTTTCCCTCCATAAGACAAGTATTAACTCACAAAATAATTTGAAGAGTCAAGGTTAATTAATGCCTTAACCTAAATTCAGTTAGATTCTAACTTATATGAGGATGAGTTGGTTTGTTTTACAATGGAATTTTTGTTTTATTTATCTTAGGTGATTTCAGAGACTATGGATATACTTTTCAGAATAAGAGGAGGCCTTGATCTAGCTTTTCAGCTAGCTACTGCTGATGGTAGGTCCACCATAAAACTTATTGATAACGAAATATACTGAGATTATCTCCATTTTGCAGATAGAACTGAGTGAAAGACAGGATGAATAAACTAAGATCACACAGTTAGTAAGTGATATAAATTGGGTTTAAATTTAGGTGCTTTATTCCAGTACCACCCCTCACCCATTCAGGTCTTCTGCACACATTAGAAAAAAGTGTCCCCTTTCTTAAGAAACTTTACTGCCTCTGGCAGAAAATTGTCACAATAAATATAAATATCCACAGTGAGCACAATGTAAACAAGGCACCCAGACTTGTACATTAAAGACTTGCAACTGTGCGTAATCCTGAGTCTCCAGAGCGCACTCTCTTGAATGTCGTGTTGTTTAGGAATGGTAGGCAAGCTCTAGGGAGAAAAATCAGCAGGGTTTGTTTAACCAGATTCTAGGATGTCTTCCTGTTTCTGATTGCCACCACTAATTGAGGTAAAGAATACCAGAGGAGGCAGATGAGGAGCTGTGTTGGAGGTGTGTTTCATTTGAGATGCCACAGTATGTCAGGTGCCCATTCCCAACAGGCATTTGGTAATTTGAGTCTGAAACTTAATGAGAATGGTCAGAATTGGAGATGGAGAACTTAATATCTCTTAAGGATGATAGTCAACACCTTGATGGTAAGTGAAATCACACATGAAAAGTATGATCAGTGGTGTCAGGAGCCACAGAGAAGTTCAGAGAGACAAGGAATAGAAAGTGTCAGAGTTCTTTGAAGGAGATCACCAGCTGACTGTTGTTTCTGGCCCCATGGAAAGAGGAAGGGAGAGAATGCAGAAAGTACTTCCTGACCCGTCCCTTCATACTAAAAGATATTCTCAATCTTAGTCCACATTCCAGTCCCCACTCCCAGAGCAATTAAAAGTAAGTCCCTAGGACAGAGACTCAGGCATCAGTAAACTTTTTAGGTGATTCTCTATTGTGCTATCAAGATGAGAATCATTTTACAAGGACTAAATCAAACTCATTTTTAAGCCCCTCTTGTTAGTAAAGTAGAGTTGTTCCCTAATATGTAGCTTGTGTGGATAAAGCCTTATAGTCACAACTTAATATAAATTGAAGTTATAATTTGCTATGAAGTTACTGCAAAGTATAATTGATTTATTAATCAACAGCTATAATGATGTAATTTCAAATGTAAACAAGGGCTGCAGATACTTTCTACCTAGTAAGCTACATGTATGAGCTTGTCCCCTGACTTGGTAGATTTCCTCCTCCTGTATCAAACCCCTTCAAATACTCAGTGTCAGGGAATTATTAATGAGGAAATATAGAGGAAAGAGGTACCTAACTTTAAAGACATCACAATTGTTTTAGATTACTTTACCTCATGGTCCTTCAGAGATAAGGTAATCCAGGAATTATGTTTGTTTTTTGTAGTGCAGCTAAAAACCATTAAATTTGGCTTTCTGAATGTATCAGGATGTCTTTAAATTTGTTTTGTGTAAGTAATCTTTTCTCTACCACCAGTGTGTTTATTTATCAAGCTATCTATGTCATAGTTAAATATCTTAACCACAGGGTTACACATGGTTAGGAGTATAAAGCTAGGACAAGTATATAAGTATTGTCTTTTTCTTCAGATATATCTTCTTAAAAGTTTTGACTTTGGGTCCATGAAAATGTTTTACATATTCAAAAAAATCATGTCAAGAGAAAATACTAGAAAATAAAGTCAAAGAAATATCAAGTTGATGACATACCACACAGAGAATAGAATTGGGACTTGAGAGCACAGTACTTTGAACAGTCTTAGTGGGATGTAGTCCAAGGAAGAAAAGAACTACAAAGAAATTTAAATTTCATTCAACAGTTTTATTGCTATAAATAATATGGTATTTTGAAAGTAACGGGAATCCTCATGCATTGCTGGTGGGAATATAAAATAGTGCAGCTCCTTTAGAAAACAGTTTGGCAGTTCCTCAAATAGTTAAACAGAGTCACCTTGTAGCTCTGCTTGTAGGTGATCACCTAACAGAAATGAAAACATATATTGACACAATAATTCAGGCACAGGTGTTCATAGCATTACTCATGATTATCAAAAAATAGAAACAACCCAAATGTGTATCAGCTTATGAATGGATAAACAAAATGTGTTATATTCATGCAGTGGAATATTATTCAGCCACATAAAGTGGTGAAGTACTGATTCTTGCTATGGATGAATTCACAATATGGATGAATCCTGAAAATTTTATGCTGAGTGAAAGAAATGAGACACAAAAGGCCATATAATGTGTGATTCCATTTATATGAAATGTCCAGAAATAGGCAGACCTGTAGAGACCAAAAGGAGGTTAGTGATTGCCATGGGTGAGTGTAGGGAAGTGGGGAGTGACCCCTGGTAAGTCCTGGGTTTCTTTTGGGGTGATGAAGTGTTCTAGGATTAGATAGTGATGATTGTAAAAAGCAACTAAATTGTACACATTAAAAGAATGAATTTTATGGTCTGTGAATTTTATCTCAGTTTTTAAAAAGTGGCAAAAAATTTTTTCATAATTATGGAACCTGGGGAATGGATATTTGGGAATCAGTTTTACTGTGCTCTACTTCTGTGTGTTTGGAAGAATTAATGTTAAAAAGTTAAAATTTTTTCTTATTAACTTCTATTAATATTCTTTTAACTTAGAAATTTTTGTCAAGAAAGCACTAAAACATGTGTTGAGTGACCTGTCAACCAAGCTTTCTTCAAATGCGCTTGTGTTCAGAATTGGCCACAGCTCAGTGTATATATGGCCTAACAGTGACATGAACACCATTCCAGGAGAACTGACTGATAGTTCTGCTTGTAAGAACATAATGCGATTTATTCAGTGAGTATGCTTGAAGACTGCTAGAATTATTTTCACAGCATCATTTCATATTTTAAACATCTTTGTGTATTAAAAATTTAGATTTGAACAGGAAGAAGATACAAAACGAAAATTCATGAAGAAGAAAGACAGAAAGTTGTCAGACACGGTAAGCAAATCACTTGTCTTCTTAGCGGTAAAAATTTAAATCCTATAATTTGGAATCAAGTGAGATCTTAGAAATTACTTAACCCAACTCTCTTATTTTTTTATAGATCAGATTATTCAGATCTACAAAGATTAAATGACTTGCCAGAGGTTCTATCTCTGTTTCACATATCTAAACACTTTTCCCATGATAATACATATCTTAAATGAGTTTTTTAGATGCTTTCTTTGTTCCCACAAAAAAAAAACAGTTTGAGTACGTTTACAAATTATGTAAAGATTAAAAGGAATCATTCTGAAACATGACAGTGACACATTATGCTATATAAGATAGTAAATAATAAATGATTTACTTTTCTTCACACTGTTTTTGTTCTGTTGATTTTTGAACCAATGCTGTTGAGTATCTGCCATGTGCCACAAACTTTGCCAGATATTGGAGATATAAAATGGAGCTGCTACTTCAAGGCAGGAAGTTGTATACAGTTAATATGGCTGTCGTGTTTTTCCAGACTGATAGGTAAAATAGGGTGGACATGAAGTTGGAGATGTGGGCAGGGACCACTCAGGAGAAGCCGAGCTAAACCAGTAGCTGTGGTCATAGAGAAGAGGGAATGGATGCAAGAGATATTTGGGCAGTAAAATGTATTGTACTTGGAAGTTAATTGGATGTGGGATGACCAGCTTCTTGCTTGGGTAAAGATGGGAGATGAGGAAGACATGAGGTCAGTTTTGGTCATGTTATGTTTGAGACATCAGGGAGGTGTCCCCATGAACTGTTAGATTTATAAATGTGGAGTGTACAAAGAAGCTGTGGGCCGTAGATAAGGATTTGAGAATTACCAGCAGTTGGAACGTGACATTTTGAGGGATACAGGTCGGTTATTTTGTAGACTGTTCCTCAGCTTGGGTTAGGGTTTGTTTTAGGCTTCCTCATGACAGATTGAGGTTGTCATTGTTGGTAGGAATTCCACAGACGTGTCCTCCTCAGCACATCTTAGGAAAGAGGCATGTGCTGTTTGTTCTGATATTGGTTGGTGGTACTTTGGTCACTTAGTGTGGTATCCCCCAGTTCTCTCCACTATGAGGTGCTACTTTTTCCCTTTATAATTAATAAGTATCTTGCGGGCAGATGCTTTGAGTGTATGTATGTATCATATTTCTTATCAAATTTTTACCTACCACCCTACCATCGATAGATAATTTTTGCCAGAAACTACCATTAATCTGATGGTTGCAAAGTGATGATTTTTCTAAGTCTGTTGTTTCCTTATACATTTATTACATGACATTATACTGTGAGGAAGAGCTTTTCCTTTTCCCCATTTATTATCTGCGTGGAAGCATGGATTCTTACGCAATGAGTTATAATCTGTTACTATCATTGTTTTGATGTTCACATTTCCTAAAATTTGGCCAGTAGAAACTTCAGGCTGGCTCCAGTGTCCTCTTGGCACTGTTTTTGAGTACTTCCTTCTTCCTTCCACAAAATGTTCCAGGCTTATCATGTACTTTCCCTGTTCCAGCTCAGGAATCAGCCATTTCTCCAAGGAGCACACACATGTGTACATACATACTACACATGTGTAACACACAGATATAACACACGCATCCTTATTTACCTGTGTAAATCATATTTATAACTCCAGTGCTGTTTCAGCATCACACAATTCCTTGCCTTTTCCCAGGGAGAAACCTGGCTTCCAGTACTCTTAATATTTTGCTAAATTTGTTTAACCTACCAAAAGTATCTTTAGAAATATTTTTCCATACCACTGTCAAAATCAAACCTACTAATAGAGTTCAGTATTTGTTTATAGTTCTTTATGTCTTCAGACCAGGGGTATACAGTCAGTGGACCTTTTTTAGTTCCTTCAGTTTGTGATTATTTTATCCTGTTCATTTGATTTTCTTCTTTTTAAGTCTTTACAAAAGTATAGAGAATAGTGTAATGAACACTGATGATCCTATCCCAACTTTAACGGTTATAAATACATCATCAGTCTTCACTCCTCACTCACTCTACACCTCTCCTCAGATAATTTTGAAGCCGAGAAAAACTTTTCTTTAAGATAAGATTTGTGCTTTTAAACAGTTTACCATAATATAGCTTATATGATCTTTACAAAGTCCTTTTATTTACCTTTTATATTATTGTTCAGTGTGCTGTAAACGAACTGTTTGTCTTTACAGCATCAGATAGTAAATATAGATCTTATGCTGGAAATGTCAACCCCTCTGGCAGCCGTAACGCCCATCATTGAAAGAGAAAGCGGAGGGCACCACTATGTTAATATGACTTTACCAGTCGATGTGGTTGTGTCTGTTGCTCCAGAAGAAACATGGGGAAAGTAAGCATTTTATAATACTACTGCCACATTTAAATAAGGACCCTCCCCTGAAGTAATCGGAGCCCATTTTTAAGTATCATATAGGCAAACCAGGGTTGCTGGTGATGTTTTTACTATGATTTATTCCTTGTTTATTTTTAAACTAAAAACTATCCAGTAATTAAGTGTTTATTGGAGGAAGTAGAGTAATATGCAAAACCTGTAAGGTTTTCCCTTTATCTACACAAAGAAAACTTATAGTTTATTTAACATTTAACTTTGCATTATTTAGAACTTCCTTTAATAAACCTGGTCCAGTTAAGGGGATTTTTTTTGTTTTTATTTTTTGGGGGAGTTTTTTTGTTTTTGACTTTTTTAAATTTTTTTTTTTTTGAGGTGGGAAGTAATTAGGTTTATTTATTTATTCACTTAATGGAGGTGCTGGAGACTGAACCCAGAACCTTGTGCATGCTAAGCATACACTCTAGCAATTGGGCTATACCCTCCCCACAAGGGGTTTTTTTGGGTTTTTTGCTTGTTTGTTTTTTACTATATTAGGGATATATTCACTCAATGCTTTCATGTATCATAACCACTGTAACTTTTGCTAATGCACTTGTATATTTTTCCCCTACAGGGTTCGTAAACTTCTAGTTGATGCAATTCATAATCAACTAACTGATCTGGAAAAATGCATTTTGAAACACATGAAAGGAACATCTATTGTGGTCCCTGAACCATTGCACTTTTTATTACCAGGGGGAAAGAATCTTGTAACAATTTCATATCCATCAGGAATTCCAGATGGTCAGCTGCAGGCCTATAGAAAGGTGAAACCAGTTCATTTATTCTTAGAAAAAACATGGCTGTAGTTCATTTTGTATTCAATTATATGTTTCTAATAAATGGAAATTATTTCATGATTTAATTTTAAAATGTGGACACAGACTGTTTGTTTTACATCTTATTTAATTTCTGTTCTCATGTAACTTTTTAAAGTATTATTAATGAAAAAATATGCTAAACCATATGTAACAATTTCATATGTTTAGTATAGCTCATACGTTATTTTTCTGTAATGAAATTTGGACATGAAAAGATGCTTACTTGCCTAGAGCAGCTGATGAGTATAATGTAATAAATTCCTTTTTCCTTCCATTACTTGCGGATTTGTGAAAGAGACAAGATTACAGTTAGAGCAGGGAAATTAGGATTTATGCTGATTCTAATTAGGATTTGTAGTAATAGTCCATCTTCTACCTCCCAGGATTATTTGGGTTTTATTAGAGGCATTTTAAAGAAAACATGATCAGCATTTAAAGAAATGAGATTTACTGGCAAAATGACTGGTTTGGGAGTATGTATTTTTGATGTGTGGCCTTGTCTGGCACCCATCAAATTATACCTTGGGAACATCTTCCCAATCTCTGTCCCTGAAAAGAGGTGTAACACTGTACCTCTCTCTAAGTGCTAGATTAATTGATTTGCAGGGGCAGCAGTTACACAAGCTGATGATCGTATTCAAACTGCTAGAATAGATAGAAGATACCAAAAAAAAGTCAGACTTTTCAAGGTGTCTGTTACATATTTGTATACACTCAGGAATATATTGCCTTTTAAACATGTATGTGTATTTTTATTTTGATGTCATATTAATTGGTTTCATACCACCAATTTCTACTCTGTAATTCAATCAGTACGCCTTATATTTGTCAAGTATTCTAAGCATGATTTTTTTAAATACTTTGATATAATTGTATCATTGTTAATTACAATTGACTCATTTACAAGTCTGTTTCAAAACCAGTCTTTAGCCTGGATGTATTTTAACAGACTGGGTTATAAAAAATAATTTTAAAACATCTCAGTTCCCTCACTCTAACAAATTATTTTCACTTTTCTATATTCCCTTCCACTTTCTATCCATATACATAAACAAAAATAAATCTTTTTTAGTTTTAGTTTGAATCTCACCCTCTTTCACCATAGTTAAGTTGTGTGTTTGATGACTTTTGTAATTAATATATAGTAAATTTTCTCTGTGTCATATCTTTAGTTTGAGTTTATTTACTGACTAGGAATCTATGTCATTTAACTTCTTTTCTCTCCTGTTGATTTTTATTTCATTCAGGAGTTGCATGATCTCTTCAGTCTGCCTCATGACAGACCTTATTTCAAAAGGGCTAATGCTTACCACTTTCCAGATGAACCATACAAAGATGGCTACATTAGAAATCCGCATGGTTACCTCAATCCACCTAACGTAGAGACTGGTATGGTGAGTTTAATAATTACATATGGGAGTCAGTTAATCGTTACTGTCATTAGTTGTTTTTTGCTTATACTGTCATTAGTTGTTTTTGTTTTTGATTCATAATGTGTGTCATCCCTAGAACATAATTTCCCACTCGTTTCTTTTAATGATCGTGAGTAAAAGAGCAGTAATTCACAGTGATCTAAAAAGGTTGGGAATAGATTCTGTTCCTTAATTAATTCTGTTCCTTAATTTCTTTAAAGGCTTATCCAATTTTACTTTTATTCTGAAGCTGAGAAATCATGCTAACTAGGGGCCTGTTTCTACCCCACTGACACTGTAGGCGAAAGCTAGTAAAGTCCTGTGTTTCCTGTACCACATGTACCTAGTTGGAGGGGGTAGATCTTTTCACCAAAGGTAGCTCAGAAAAGGAGCGGGAGGGAAGGGATCCCTTAAGGATGCATGTAGGCCAGTAGGAGAGGGTCTCATGAGTAACCAGGAATAGAAATTGTACAGCTGCGCTTCTTAGCACAAAGCAGCCCTGTGACTGGCAGCTGCCTCAGACTCAAGGCTTACATTGACTCCTGAAGTACTTCTCAGGTTTCTGTGTGTGTGCTTTTGATCCTGACTGGCCTGTTCCTTCCCTTTATCTTTTCTCAGCCTCATCTTCTGTTTCCTCGTTGTTTCAGCTTGGTGTAACCTTTCCTGCTTTCCCTCTTGCTGCTCGTTGTATGCGTGTTTCAGCTTCATTCCTTGCGCTTGCTGCCTGATTTCCCCTTGTACCTCTCAATTCAAATTCCCAAAAGAGAAAACTTGATTGGCCCATCTTGTCATGGCATTTATTCAGTACCTGCTGAGACTCCAGGTGCTTTGTAAGGAAATCTTAAGAATTAAAAATGAATGTATGATACAGCATCGACCCTAGGGCAGTTAGGGGCCCACTTCCGGTTCTGGCCAGCAGCGTGCGCTTGGGGCGGCAGCTGCACCTGCAAGAGCTCTGGGCAGACCAGCTTCCCACAGAAGGGCCCTGACTGAGGACTCACCGTTACTCATATACAGATGAGTCCTTAGTCCACAGTTGAGTGATCTTAAATGATTTCACTTACTTTGCTTATATGGGAGGAAATCTTGAGAGACTATTCCTGGTTGAAAGTCTTGTTCTGTTACAGTCACAGAGTCAGAATAGGAAATAGAAAACTTAGAGTTTCTGACAAACAACATAACTCTTGATGGTTTTTTAGTAGATTATTACGTAACTCTTCTCTCAGATTATATTTGAAACTCTTCTAGGGTAGATATTATATCATAGATTCATTTTTAATTCCTAATAATTCTTTTCTAAGCACCTGGACACTCAGAAGGTACTGAATAAGTGCTGATTGATTTTGCACAATGAAATGGGTTCATGATCTGTATGACAAAAATACAGGAAGCATTTATGTTTTCTTAATATTTGTTGTATGACATTTAATACATACATGTAACATACATGTAAATTATAAAGCGTAGTAAAGAAATGAAATACTGCAGAGCTCCCTACCCAATTTAAGAACTAGAGTATGACCAGTCTGACTGCGTGCTCCTTCCTTATCCTTCCTCTGCCTCCCCACACCCCAGGAGGAACTATTATACTGAGTTTTGTGTTCATCATTCACTTCCTTTTTTTTTTTAATGGTTTCACCATATATGTATATATTCTCTAAACAGTTTAGCTTTTAGTTTTACTTGCTTTTGAGTTTTACAGAAATGGTGTCATTCTGTGCATACTCTTCTACAACTTGTTTTTTCACTCAATATTATGTATCTAAGATTTATCCATGGTATTGTGGCTAACTGTAGTTCAGTTATCTTTACTGCTGAATAATATACATTTGTATGATTTTTCCCCCAGGTTTTTTGCTATTTAGACAACCCTGCTGTGAACATTACTGTATATGTCTCTTGTTACACATGTGCAACAACGTCAACATTTTGCTATATTTGCTTCATTTCTCCTTTTTTAGTTGTTGTATGTTTGGTGGGGGGCAGTAATTAGGTTTCTATTTATTTTAATGGAGGTGCTGGGGATTGAACCCAGGACCTCTTGCATGATAAACATACACTCTACCACTGAACTATACCCTCCTCCCCAAGCTATACCCTCCCCCCATTTCTCCTTCATTTTTGCCCCTTGAGTGTTTTCAAAGAAAATTATTACAGGCATCATGCTATTTACTCTTAATTCCTTTAGTACAAATCTCCAAACAATATTAGATTTGCATTCATGAGATAAACCTAGTTTGGTTATGATTCATTATTATTTTTTATTCTCTGCTGGATTTAGTTTGTTAGTATTTTGTTCAGTTTTTGCATCTATGTTCATGAATGGTATTCTCTTATAATTTAGTTTTCTCATATTGTCACTTTTATATCATTGATATACTGGCTCACTGAAAGAGTCAGGGAGTGTTAACTCTTTTTTAAAAAATTTTTATAAGGAGCCAAAGTCACAGTCTAGCTCTGAGAACAGTAGACACGACTCAGGTATTTTTTATATATATAATGTAATTATATATATAGATGTATCTTACGTATATATCTTAAATATATGTCTACCTTAAGTTGATATTTTACCCTGTTTCTTCTTTTTATATAGACGCACGTGGTCCAGGGCACGTATGCTTACCACCATTACATGCAGGATCGGATCGATGACAGTGGCTGGGGCTGCGCTTATCGCTCTCTGCAGACCATCTGCTCCTGGTTCAGACACCAGGGATACACAGAGAGATCCATTCCAACACACAGAGAAATTCAGCAGGTACAGAACATGCCATTTTGAATTATAATCAATTGTACATTTTATTAGCCCTTAAAGTACCATATAATGATTATTCATACTACCTCATGGTACAGACTTATTTCTGCTTTGAAGAAAAACAATATACTGCCCTGAACATAATTTTTAATAGCTGTCTTGTGTATGGATTTTTTTTGTATCTTTAAATACACAAAGGCGCTAGTTGATGCTGGGGACAAGCCAGCGGCATTTGTCGGATCTCGGCAGTGGATTGGCTCCATCGAGGTGCAGCTGGTACTGAACCAGCTTATCGGTGTAACTTCAAAAATACTGTTTGTCAGGTAAGGACACTTCCAGAAATTTGAGAAATCATTTCAAAGTGGATTTGTCATTTTCATTAAAAAAGAAAAATTGCATCTTTTCCCCACGTTTGTTTTCACTCTTTTCTCTTCTTCCGCGTTGCCTCGTTGCTTTATAACCCTCATTTTTCTAACCCTAATTTTTTGGGGGATTATTTTTAAGAAGGTGTTTGGGTTTATGAGTAAACTTTGTGATATCTGCTTGTCTGGCCTAGACGCAGTTTTAGTCTAGAAGAGGAAAACGTAGAAATATGTCAACTTTGAGTAAGTTACAGGAAGTCTAGTTTTTTAATGCTTAAATCATTAGAGTCTTGAAAGGAAGAAATCAAATGTTGATCTGTGACTGACCTTTTTGTTTATCTCCTGCTCTTTTTCTTACTAAGATTTTTAATAAACTAATAATGTGTCCAAATAACACATTCATTTTATCTTTTCCAGTATATTTTAATTATAATTCTAATAATAAACTATGAGCAAATATTAAATAAGGTTGATTTCTGTGACCATCACTAGCTTTCCTTATTTATGAGCTTGTTTTAAGTCCGTTTTCTGTCACAACCTTGATAACCATAGTGTCACTGTCCCTATTGTCTTAAGTGCTTTAATACATCTGATTTCACAGTTGCAATTTGGATTGGCTGTGGAAGTCAGCACTAACAAGTGATAAGTTAAGTAGTGATAAATTAAGTAATGATTAAAAAGTGAAAGTTTGGGCCCATTAAAACAGTGTTTATACTCTACTTACAAAGCAAGGGCTAAGGGTTAGCACCACCTGGCACCTCCATTCTAAAAAAAAAAAAATCTTCCTTCATCTGGTCATCTTTCTCTTCTCAAAACGAAAAATTGGATGACATTGAAATATTTCCTAAAAATATGTTGTACTTGAAAACATTTTGCAGTTTTCACATTGGCTGCACAGACATAGTTTGCTTTAGTCCTGAAATCTCCTGTCATGTAGGAGATTTTTGGTCCAGGTACTACTGGTCTCATTTAAAGATGAGGAAATACAGACTCAGAGTCTGACAGCGAGAAGACAAGGACCTAGCACTTACAAGTCATTCTTCTGAATTTAAGTCCACCCATAAGAGCCCCTGGGCATCAGAGTGACCATGGTGCCCACTTTAAATCTCACGTTAAAAATCCAGGACCTTCTTTATGCAGTTCCAGAAGCGAAGAATCAAGGTCTTCTTTCCTAGCACATTTAGTGGCCTTAAATTTTTAGAGAGGTTGTATTGCTTTCAATTGCTGTCTCAGTCAGTTCCCTACCACTTAATTTTATTTAAATTTATAGTGTTTTTTTAATAACCAAAAAAGAAACCAAAAAGATAGAAAACATTAGCTCTCAAGCTCATTATTTGACCTTAGACATAGTTCATCTGACAGAAAATGGTTTCCTTTTAGCCAAGGTTCTGAAATGGCCTGTCAGGGACGGGAACTGGCTAATCATTTCCAGAGTGAAGGAACTCCAGTAATGATCGGTAAGGTGTTTTGGACATCTTGGGTTCTTTTGATTATCATTAACTTAAATATTTAATGGCACATAAAATCATGCATTTTTAAACATTTTAAAATTAGCTTTTACACCATACCTACAGACCTCTGGGTATTTATTTTAAATTTTCCAAGGTGGCTGGAAAGTTACAAAAGTAAAGGCTAAGAAGAAAAGTGATAACTGTGTTCAGATACTTAAAGAGTTGAGAGCAGAGTGGAAAAGAAGCATAAGTGAGGGTTGTCATTAACTTGGCTGGCTACGTGGTGTTATGCACATTGTTTAACCTCTGGACTTTATTTGTAAAGTAAAAGGATTAGACTAGCTAAAGAGTCACGGTTCCATGAGGAATAGGAGTTCCCCTGGGATGACAGAAGGCAGACTAAGACTGGTGTATAAGAAATGCAGGTAGACGGATTTCAGCAGAATATCAGAAAGTACTGAATGAGCAGGTGGGCTGCACCTTTGGAGGTATTCACAGCAGAGGCAGCATTGCCCACAGTGGTGCCTGTTACTCTGTTGGAAGGAGTTAGACACTCTGTGGCCTTTTTTTTTTTTTTTTTACAGTTTAGGTAATTTTATGAATATAGCAGTGGAATATAAACCTTGTATAATTATAGATATGATTGTATCTTTTCTATCTTAAAGATGCAATTTTATATTTTCAGAGTTTATTTGACATTGTATGTGGCCTTTTACAGTGTAGGCTAGTTTTTAATGCTCTGATAGGCAAAATAATCTTCTAAAATTGGAATTGAATGGGAAGTTGAGATTAATATGTGCCTTTTCATGTCATATTTCCTCCTATAGGGGGAGGAGTTTTGGCCCACACAATACTAGGAGTTGCATGGAATGAGATTACAGGGCAGATAAAATTTCTGATTTTAGATCCGCATTATACAGGTGCTGAAGATCTCCAAGTTATTTTGGAAAAGGTAAGTATTCATTTAACACAGGTTTAGTTACAAAGCACAGAACCCAGAACAAAAGGATAGCAAACTGGCAACTAACAGAAAGATGGATTATAAACTGAGGGCAGTGATCCTCACTGTAAGGAGGTATTCTAAGGGTATGATGAGTGACTCTCTCTCTAGATAGGAAAAAAGAACTAAAGTAAACTGTGAGAGACAAAATTTAGGTTAGATTTATAAAGGCTTTTTCAGTCATTAAACTCAGTAATGGAACACAAAATTCATAAATGTATTTTTTGGACTTTTTTATAGCTTTGCATTAAAAAAATATAGTAAGGTCTAGCAATGCTTTGAAATAGAGTGGAATATATAGCCTTTATAATTTTAGAATTAAACCAGAAATTAGCTAAGCAGTGTGCTGGACATTGTGAAGGCTTGACCACTTTTAATTTATTTACATATAACTTAATTTCATTCTATAAAGGATTTGAATTTGAGACAGATTTAAGAGTCTTTGTTGATGTTTAAACTACTAGTTAAAGGAGGTAGTTAAGTTAATTTACAGGCAACTAATTCTCACATATGGTAGCTTCAGTACTAAATCATTAGTAGTCTTGTATGGACAGATGCCAATTAAACTTCACCTGACATCATCGGCCAGAATTGTAAAACCATACATCTTAGAACCAATAAAATGTGATAGTAACAGTATGATAATGAAGCTTTTCTCTTTTGTATGATTTCTATGATTAAGTACTATAGAATTTTAAAACATTTAATTATATCTTACGTGGACCCAAATAAGCTATTTTTCTATGCTTTATAGGAATTCAGATCTTTATATAATACTTTATATAAGTATTAAGAGTCTTATTCCAAGATTCTGCTGACAGAGCAGGATTGTAAAATGTTACAATTTCAGTTATGTAGTCCTATAATTTTGTAAAAGATTTTTCTCTCCCTTCTCCCAAACTAGGGCTGGTGTGGATGGAAGGGCCCAGACTTTTGGAACAAGGATGCTTACTATAACTTATGTCTTCCCCAGCGACCAAATATTATTTAAAATATCTTGGACTCAAAAGACTGCAGTAAAGTTATATAATAAATTTGTTGATAAAGAATAAATTTAATTTCAAATTAAAACCTGGGTATAGTTTGATGGTTTCTATGTTTTTTTCCAAAGGTTGTAAATTTTGCATAAAGAAAAGAATTTATTCTTGAGACATTCCTTTAATAAATTAAAAGACAAAGCACGCACAACCAAAAAATTATAGGCATGTAAATACATGTATTCTTCAACGTTATCTTCGCTTAGAAGAAAGTTTTCTCCTTCTTAGAAGGAGTTTGACACACTGACAAGCCAAAATCCATAGGCTGTAGCTGAGCAGCAGATCCGCATGAAGTGAAAACCTTCTTCACACCTCTTCATAACCAATACGACATCTGTTGTTAAAAAAATACTAACATTAAAAACTTTTTTAAAAAGGTTTCCTCCCCAACCTTCCACCGTGCAGGACAGATTTTGGTCTCTAGAATCTAGTAGTAGTAACTGCAACCAGTATGAAAGTGTGTTAATGAGAATGAAAAGATATACTAGAAATAAGACTGCCAATATTTAAATGAAATGATAAATCCTGTGCTGATTAAGAGATCCTTGAGGGAGCAAGAAGAAATTACGACTTACTTACCAACACTTCCTTTTCCCATTTGTATTTTCTTCACTCCCAAAACTTCGTTTCTGTCTGAGCACTGGAACACAATGATCTTTATTGGACTGTTCACTTGATTTTATTGTCTGCATGCCTTTAATTGTTGTAAGAAACTTGGCACATTCTGGAAATCCACATGACCAAGCAAGATCTTCAGCTGTTTGCCCATTCTTATTACATAAACTGAATTTAAGACAAAAAATGAGTTAAGTAACAGCTGACAATTGCTTAGCCTTTTTTTGTATCTTCCTAAAAAAGGCACTTTGGGCTCATACAAATGTTGGTTGCAGAACAGAAGAGGTAAAGGGAGAATAGAGGAATTCCATTTTTGCTCATTATTATATCCTCAATGACTAGCACAGAGTGGGCATCTTTAGAATGAATGAACCAGCATTCTGTGTTCAATACATTGAATAGCTACGAAAAGGAAATCAATAAGAACTTCTATAGAATGGATTTGCTAAATCAAAACTAAGATGTAACACTGCTGTAATGTATGAAAAGAATTGCACTTAATTGCTTAGGATCCATTTTTTATTTACTTGAATAGTATCAGATATTATTAACAGCTTAAGTTAACATTCAAATAACACTATCAATTAGCCATTTTTAAAAGCACATGTAATTAAGCTGCAGGAGTCTGGTTAGTTTAAACCAAGAAAGTACAAATTTGAAGCCAGTAATTTCATACTTACTCAATTTGGGCGTCACTGGCTACAAGCAGGCTGAGGCATTCCATGCTTCCAACTTTTGCTGCCTTGTGTAGTGGAGCTTCTCCAAAAACATCCTTACAGATAAGATGGCACATTTTAGTCTCTACCCAAAATACTTTCTTTTGAAAGTTGGTAGGTGAAGTCTATTGTTTGAGAAAGCTATTTGAGGAAGACAAAACTGCAGTGTACTGGACTGAATTTTTTAATTTTTTAAATAAAGTTCACTTGGTACCCTATTAAATACAAAGTTGTCATTAATGAAAACGTGCAGCCACAGCTACATACGTTAAGTTTTAAGTAAATAAAAGCATAATAGAATTCTACAGAAGTAAAAAAAAAAAAAAACTTTTAAAATTAACCATACTTTTAATATTCAATGGAAGGTGCAAACTACCCTAAGAAAGCTCTGTAAATTATATTGGTTGTCAGCATGCCTCACAAGTAGTATTTCAGCTGCTATCCTGAGACTTTTAATTTGGTAGTGGAGCAACTGTTACTTTGGCAATGAGCTGCAGACCTTGGAAACGCTGTCCAGTGTAGTAGCCGGCAGTCATACATATGGCTAATGAGCACCTGAAATGTGGCTAGTCTAAACTAAAATGTGCTGTAAATGTAAAATACACACCCGATTGAGAACACACATCAAAATAAAATGTAAAGTACCTATCAGTAACTGTTACACTGGTTACATATTGAAATGACAATATTTTGGATTAATTGGGTTAAGTTACTAAAACTAATTTCATGTTTTGCTTTAGTTCATTAATGTGTCTACTAGAAGTTTTTAAGTTACAAACGTTCTCAAATTTCTGTTGGACATCGTTGCGACAGTCATGTTTGTAACAACTGAAAGGACTGGATATCTTGGCGTCTACGAAATGTTTGTGTGGATCTAGGGTGGAAGGGAGGGTTGCACACAGCAACAGTTACCTAGTTACCTGTTGATTGAGGTCAGCTCCCGCCTGCAGCTGCCAGAGAAGAAAGCAAGCAAGGCCGCCACCTGCGGCCAAGTGGACAGGCGACTGCTCGCAGGGATCTGGGGGTGCGTTGACGGAGGCCCCGGTCTCCAGCAGATGCTTCAGACTATCCACCTGCGAGAAAAGAACAGCTCCAGCACCCCTCTCACCTTTGTCCAGGCTCATGCCCTCCCAGGGCTTAAAATCTTCACCCCACTCTAAAAACCTTCCAACTCCGAAGAGGCTTGACTCGGCAGCGCCCAGTGGTCAGTCCACCATCACCCTAGCTAGAGCTCCGACCCCACAGACATCCGGACGCTTAAGCCTGCAGGACAAAAGCGTCCCAAGTCTCACCTCTGGGTTGCAATCGAGCAACAGCATTTCCCCCCTGAAGTAGAGAACAGGAGTCCTTGGAAGGAGAGCAGAGCGGTTGGGCACTCGCTGCAGACCGGCAGGAAAAAGTGCGCAGGCCGCCCAAGAGCAGAATTTTAAAGATCGCCAGGGCGAGCGGGCCAGTCCCTCCCCGCCGCGCCCCAGCTCTGGCTGAGCTCCAGCAGCCCAACCCTTGGCTGCCGGGCCTTTCCCCGCCCAGCGGCCGCCGCACGTACGCAAACACTAGCACGTGCAACCGGGAATCGAAGAGGCCGGCGGGGAGTGAGGAGGAGGAGACAGCGCGGATCCGCCAGCTGATTGGCCGGGGGGGGGGGGGGCGTGCCTGGTCCGCCCACCTAGGGGCGGGGCCCTGGGCGACCCCACGGAGCCCCAGTGGGCGTGCGCCGGGAAGGAAGGGCGTCGGGGTGGCTGGGATTTTGAGGCCGCCATGGTGCGCGCCGAGTTCGGCACGTCTCACTCTCTGGTGCTCAGCCCTTTAGTCCCTTTGGGGAAGCAGGAGTCACTGGCGGAGGTTTTGGTTTCTGCTGGCACGCACGTAACCAGGAAGCCAGGGAGCTACGAGGAGCTCGGTGGCAACACCACCTTAGGAAGCTGCTACGCGTGGTTAACCCAGCCTCCGGGCCTTGAGGAATGAAAAGTTCCTTCTGCCTCACGTCGCCCCAGGCTTGCCTCTGTCGCCAGGCCCTGGGCATTTAGGGAGAAAAGGGAGCTGGGGGTGCGAGGTGGGGGTGGAGGAGCAGCCAAGGTGAGCTAAGGGGATAGGTTTTCCCACAGGGTCTGCCCCACCTACTCCCCCAAATTAAGCAATTTTATCAAACCAGACCCTTTCGGGTTTAAAATACTACAGCCGTACAGGGAATTATGTAAAATGAGCCAACCATTGTAAGGTGTCCCCTCCAGCAGCTAGGTTCTGCGCGCTGCTGACTTGTTGCCTGGGGAAATGTGGCGTGGCCACCTGTTAACCCTGAGCTTGCTGAGACGGGCGAAGGAGGAGAAAACGTGTTTGCCTCCCGCTCGTCACGGGGGAGTTCGTGGATAAACGTAGGGACCAGGCCACCGGCGTTTATGACCCATGGGACTTATCCCCGGGGCAGGACTCACTATACCTATGAGCTGCTCTGGGGGCAAAGCAGGGTTGGGGAGGAAAGAGCTCTTTACACTCTAGCTTGAGACTTTCCTTCTTGTAAAACTTTAGAAACAGATTTCCTGACATCGTACCGTAGCCGCTGACCACACATCTCATCTCTGGACTCGTTTTTGTTTTTTTTTTTTTTAAAGGGCTTTTTTTCAGGTTGATCTAGTGAAAAGCTGAAGATCCAGCCATAGATTTATTTTCTCTAACATCTTCAATGAGTCCCTTCTATCTATTGATAACCTTTGAGAGCAGGACTGAAAAATAGTTTGTTGCTATGCTTTTACAGGACAAGCTCAGGTGGCCTTTAGTTCTGTTTTTGTTACAATTTATTGTTTACTTGACAATAGGAGCCATAAAATAATTTTGCAATAATTTATATTACTAGACTTACACACTAATCCAAGGCGTTGACTGAAAGAAAAATGCACAACAGGAGAGTTGTGAGTTGTTTTATTCAGGGTGTTAACTGAGGACTATAGCCCCGGAGGCAGCCTTCAGATAGCTCTGAAGAAACTGCTCCAAAGAGGTCGTGGAGGAGACTAGTTTACATGTGATTCTTTTGTTGTTAGGGAGTACATGCAGTCGGCATACAGGTGAAAGGTAAAAGATCACCGCTAGTCACAAAGAAAAAGTAACTGAAGTTAATGACTGTGGTGCTCTTCTATGTATGGAAAGATGCAAGAAGCCGGATTCATTCAAATTCTTCAAAATACATCTGTCTAAAGGCCAGTTTGTACAAAGCACAGAGCATGCCGTTAGCCTCTTCAGTTTCCTCTGTCTGAGGCACAGAGTGCTTCATCCAGTTGTCACCTTCATCTCTTCGTCTGAAGCACCGAATGCACTGTTGGTCAGCGACCACAGCAGGTTAACCTTTGAAGACTTGGATGGTGAGCAGAATGCTATTTGCTCTTCTTTTGTTTGCAAAGGGGTAGTTTTAAACATTTTTTAATGCATACTTGAACATAAACATGTATATGTATTTACATTCAAACACATACATAGAATTGTGCTTGTGTTCTGTATTTTTTATATTTAATCTATTCACAGTATCTTCTTATGACATTTAAGGAACATCAGCAATATGTGAGAACACATGTCCATATTACCAAGTTTCCTTTTCTCGTGTTTTTCAATTAGATAAGTACTAGTTTTCAAAGCATATAATTAAGCTTCAAGTTTGCACAGATGTTCATTCTCAGGAATTCCTAACTAATATGAAGTATCAGAGTTCTTAGAATTCTAAACATATGTACTGCAGTTAACATATGCAATCAGACATTTGTGTGATGCATGCGCCTCTACATTACATCATTTTTCTCGAAAACAAGATTCTGTTCAGCATGCATTAAATCTGGTAACTATTGTTAACTCGTTACATATGTAAGTTTCACGAGGAAAGGGAATTTTGTGAGTCGTTAAAGCTTTTGTCCCTTTATTCACTGCATACTTGTCTACTGCTCATAATGTTTCAAAAAAATTCTTTATGGCTCAACAAAGTATCTGGTTCTCTCTTAGAAATGGGCCTAAAAGCTTTCTAAAAACTGAACAAAGCTGGTGGAATACAAAAATATACAGAATAAATACATTTGGTGGGCAATATCTTACTGGCAAGTGATGAGTTTTTACTGAACACATAGCAGGTGGGATCGCTTTTCTAAGGTAGGAGATGGTCTAAGATGCAAAGTCAGCAGGCACTCTTCTAACCAGTGCTAATTCTACTTACGTTTAATTTGCTGGTAGATGTGTTTCCAGGAGGAATATATAGAATACCTTCAGAAAAAGCAAGCATTATATTTTTTCTGTAGACCATAGCTAACTGATACATTTGATATATAATTTATTTAGTGTAAAAAGTTGAAACTCATTTTCTTACAGTAACTTAAATTTGTCAAAATTTGTTAGCATCCTATTCAAATTAATCTTTGTTCCTAAGAGGAGGAAAAAATATAGATAAAATGCTGGTTTTACTAATCAAATAATTTTAAACAGTGAGTAACAGTAATATATGACATCAAGATAAGTTTTACTCAAAGCATTTATCTAATATTCTGCGATTTCCAGCTACTTTAAATTGTATGTATTTTTAAAATAAAACAACTGAATTTCAAACTTTTGACACATTTTCCCAAATTATCTAATAAATTATTTTTATTATCCAATTATTTTATGCAGGTCCAACTGATAACATAAATTTCTTACATGCTTAATGTTTTTTAAGAACTAAGTTACCACAATGTTACCTAGTCCAAGCATGTACTGCTTGCCACACAACAGGCCAATAAATTGAGAGACAAGTTGTTGGGGCAAAGGAAACAACTTTATTTGGAAAGCCAGCAGACCGAGAAGATAGTAGACTAGTGTCCCAAAGAACCATCTTACCTGAGTTAGAATTCAGGCTGGCTTTATACTAAAAGGGGAAGGGGTAAAAATCAAACATTTCCTGGTTCCAGTCTACCTGGAGAGGGGATGTGTTAATTTCTTCCTTCCTGCCATCATTCACAGGCGGGCCTGGTCAGGATGTTTCCTGTGAGCTAAACAAATTTTAGCTTAATACTTATTACCTGGGAAGCAGAGTTCCCAGAGGTGGGCCATTATGTATAATCTAAGCTTATAGACAACATCCCTTTAGTGATTAACAAGCAATAGAATACAAAGTTTAAGGTAAAAGAAACAGATCTAATGTAGAGTCAGATTTGTTCTTCCCTATCACAAAAATACTTTGAGAGTTCCTTGTATAAGTGCCATTAAGCATAGAAATTACCTAGATTAATAGTGATGTTTGGAAGTTCATGAAATCTGATCTCTTGCCCAAAGGAATTGAGAAATAGGTGTGAGATGATACTATCTGTAACCTATAGGTTGTCTAAGAACATGGGGTGGAGACAAGCAAACTTGTGGGGCTGCTCATGATTCTTCTATGAAAGATTAACCCAGCTTTCCTGTTCAGTGAGGCTCTCATAGTCATTAGGACAGCAGGTCAATTTAAATTTGTGTTGTTACAGACTTCTGTCACTTCCCCTTATGATTGCTCAACTGTCACCACACTTTGCAGATAATGAGCAGTTATTACACATTGGAGAATTTACTTATGTATTTTACTACCTGACCCCTGGAAGTAAATCATTAAGGAGTGTCACTGTAACAGCATCGGCGCTTCTGTACAAATAAGCTTCCATAAACTCAGAAAATAAACAGACAGTCACTAAATGATATTGCTGTTCATTTATCTTTGGATGTTGAGTGAATCCCCTCAGGAAAGGACCAAGTAGTCCTAACTGGCCAAAAAATGTTTCCACACAGTGGGAACAGCGCAGTGGGGGCATTTGAGTCCCACATAATTGGCATTAAGAATTTGAACAAATTTGTTTTTCTTATAATGTTTTATTTGCTTATATATTAGAGAAAAATAAAATTAAAAAGCTACTAGGATCTCCCATCCAGTGTTTACCACCTCTTTTATCTGGTAGTAAAAGACATCCTGTCTCTTCTCCTACTTTTTTTTTTCTCATTTCAGGTCATAATGTAAATTTACCACACCCAAAAGGAAGGGCATGGGGGGAAAAAAGCACTTTTGTTTTAAATAAACAAATGGAACTAGCTGGAAAAGGAGGGGGGGAATAAAGAAAAAATAGAAAGCTATTGCCTGATTCAGTATTATTTTCTGATATCTCAGTAATAATTAGAATAATCTTTCTAAGTTTCATATATGCATAGATTATGCTTCCAGTTAATATATGAAGATTACATTTTTAAACTCCCGTTGGACAATGGCAATGAAAGGAACAGTGAACACAGGCCTTTGTACTTTGTACACAGGCCTGGTAAACATCGCATGAAAGAAGCCAGACACAAAAGGCCACATACTGTACGATTCCATTTATATGGATATGCAGAATAGACAAATCTGTAAAGACAGAAAGTAGATGAGTGATTGCCAGAGCCGAAGGGAGGGAGAGACTGGGGAGTGATGCTAATGTCTACAGGGTTTCTCTTGGAGTGATGAAAATGCTCTGGAATTAGAAATTGGTGGTGGTAGCACAACCTTATGCAATTAACATTCACAGCAGCTGGAGATGGGGCACCAGCTAATAAAGACCGGGAAGGTCATCACCAGCGTCCACTACACCTGCCCTTCCTTTTAAAATCATATATTTCTTTCAGATTTTACGTCTTTGATTAATGTCTACAATGTCCATTCTAGCATGTTCTAAGTTTACTGCATGCTATGCAAACAATTGTCAAGTTTCAAATGATAATTTTATATCTAAACACAAGATTTGGCAGAAATAAACACATACTCTTGCTTTTTTAAATCTTCTCAGTTGTCATTTTCTGAAATTAAAAAGTACTAAATTTTGACTTACCCTCTTACAGGAGTCCTGCCACTTTAAACAATCGTGTTAGTTCTGGTTTTTGGAGAAGAGTATGGAATAATGATGAAGTACACAGGTGCTGTGTCATCCCAGTGCTGTGTCACTTTCCAGCCCTGTGACCTGAGGCAAGTTACTTAATTTCTTCACTGGTGCCTCAGTTTCCTCATATGTTTAGTGGGCCTCATAATAGCCTCAATTTTTGAAAGTTTTTATAGGCGTTAGTACCTGTAAAGCACTTAGAACAAAGAACAAGTCCTGGCATATAGTAAGAGCTCAATAAATCTTTGCTTATATTTTCTAGATCCTCTCCAAATCTTCTTTTAAGATACAGCAAATAAAAACCATGTGCAGTATTGTAACCACAGAGGGCAACATGAGTTTAAATGAGATAAGGTCTTGTTTTCTGATTTGTTTCATTTCTGATGACCTTCCTGAATGTGCCAACTTTTTTCTTAGCCTTTTTGGATGCAGTAGCACAAGGGGGTAATATCTTCAGTGAAATTAAAAACTTCTATAACCAGTTTCTGAGTAAACTGATGGTGCTAGCTACCTCATCCCGATTGGATTGTCTTTTCTTCTAAATACTTTACCTAATATTGCTTCACCCTAAATTTCACTGGAAACATTTATAGTTTACTAGTACAGCCATAGATTTTTGGAATCACATACTCAAATAATTTTACGTATCTAGGAACAGACATTTGGAAATCCTCTAGTTCAGACTACTTATAGTCCAAACTACAGATGAGGAAATAGACTCTTAAAAAGAGTAACTGACTCTTCCAAAATCGCTGATATTTCAGTGATTTTTTTCTTTAGTGTACTGAATCATCTCCTTTTTCTGCACTTCATTCTCATTAAGAAGCAATTTATTGTCTAAAATAGTATCATAAAATTGTACAAATGCTGCTTTCCAATCATACTAACGGTCTGCTGAGTTCTTCTCTTCACCCCCCATCAGGAACCTCTGCTGGAAGCTTGTTCCTGATTGGTGAACGCCTGCTGTAACAGTAGAATTCCAAAGAGTAAACAGAAAAGCATAGCAACCACGGCGTTGGCTGTCTCACTCCCCTCAGCCTAGGCCACCCTGAACTCCTTCATCCCAAATGAGGGGGCCTCTACATTTTATCTGAAGGCTCTGATTCTCCATTCAGCTGTGATCCACCTTGTAACATGGCAATCCACTACAGACGAGAAGATAAAACTGAACAGCACAGCTGAAATAAAGTGTATTCCCAGGTAAAGTGGACAAATGCTTTCATTTGAGATGGACTGGTCTGATGAGCTTTAGTTACAAGGCAACAGGAGGGGACCAGTGCACAAGAACTGTGTCTATGGGCAGTGTCACCAGTTCCTCCTCCTGGCAGCAGCTGCGGTGGGCGACATGACTCAGCGGAGTGTGTGATCTCAGAGCCAGAGAGGACTTGTGAACAGCTCTTATCGTGAACTCCGTGCTGTGGAAACAGACCTGAGGGAGGGCTGTGCCTCTCATAGCTGTGGAGGGTCCTGGTTTCCTAAGAAACAATGTTCAGTGTTGGCGCCCTGTCCATAGGTAATGAGGAAAGGATGCTTTTCATAATGACTGCCAAGTGGGAGTGGAGTCTCTTTTGCAGTTTTCTGGAGGAAGCTCAGTCTACCATCTTATTTTTTTATTCTTGTTTACAGAATACCTATTGTGGAAACAGGATGAAGTTGACCAGTGAAAAGTTGCCCAAGAACCCCTTTTATGCCTCTCAATCCCACTATGCTGCTAAGAACCCAAAACTCTTCCAGTGGAGAAAGGAAAAGACTGGTACAAATCTTGATAATATTTCCACTAAAAGTTAATCATGTATGCCAGAACAAAAGCGGCAAGAAATATGAGTCCATTGCTGTCAAGGAAGTGGTTAACTTTACTGTCCTTTTTAGCTTTTCTGTAAGAATCTGTGAAATTGCTACTGAACTTAACTGGTAGCAGATCATCAGTAAAGAAGTTTCATAATTAGATCCTGACCTTGATTTTACTCTCAGGACTTTAGGATTCCCTTCTGGAAAAGAGAAGCCGGATGCCACTTCCTATTAAAGAGAACAATGCCATTTAAAGTTACCATTTTTTTCTGTAGACCTAAAAAATTAAATTGGGGATGGTTAGCTCATTTACTTAGAGTAGGCCCGTTAAGGCTCAAAGTAAGAATTTCACTCACCCACAGGACAGCTTTGCCTAAAGAACTGCACGTAGACTGCACTGCTAGAGCGCCTGCCTATTAGTAAAGAGGGTTAGTTTGACAACCAACCAACATACACCCCTGGTTATAGAAGGCACAGTGTCAGGTGCTATGATAGTACTTTTTGTTTAAGGTGGTGCTTTTTCCTTGAACTAAGGAGGTCTGTTTTAGGAATGAGAACTAGGAAAAAATGAGTATAAATAGCATCAGATGAATTCTATATAATTTATCACTTCAAGAGAGAAAATTCATGTTGTATGGATAAAGATGGATTTCTTTACCTTTTTAAAATCAGATCATTACAGCCATGCTGATTTGGTGGAAAAGGCATTGCAGCTCTTGAAGGAAAGAATAAGAAGAGGGGATGCTCTGGCATATTTCCTACAAGGTCAACTGTATTTTGAAGAGGTATTGTTTGTGTTGATTTGTTTTCATTTCATATAAAGCTGCCGTTAGAGCCTCATAGCAAAAGTACCTGCAGAGTTCCTTACATTGTTAAACCAGGGAAATTCTGTCAAATTGCACAGATTGTGGTTGTGGCTTTAAGTATGACACATTGGTCCCAGCTTAAGGAGATACCTGATCTTTCTCCATAAAAATCCTTCTAATGAATGTCACTTAGAGGAGTCATTTTGGTATAAAATCTATTTTCACATGATAAATTAAAAATCTAATTTTTATATTTTTGCCCCAAATTTTCAGTATCATTCATAAAATATTTTCATATTAATAACAATTGAAAATCCTGATTCTTATCTAGTACTTAAGGTAGCTTTAGATGTTTCTCTTTGGAGAAAGGAGGGAATCACTCTCTTTGTCCACATTATGATCAGTCTTCAGAGCAGGTCTAGGAGGACCTGTGCAAAGTATCACTCCAATCTCAGTAATACAGCTTCAACTTTCCATTGAACCCAAGGGAAGATGTGAAAAAGGACCAGCTGTCCCCAGTCCTTCACTATCCATTGAATGTCTGGGCAGCTGTTCACCTGTATCTCACTTACTAATCTTTTGATAGCGCCTTCATTCATTCTGGCAACAAATATTTGTTGAAGACTCATCATGCACCTGTCACTAAGAGAATCACATAACATTCTGGTTAAGCAATGATCTTTCAGCTTTGGGCATAGTTTCAAATATGGCTCTATTGCTTGTTAACTGTGTATCCTTGGGCACACAGTTAATCTCTTGGTGCCTCAGTTTCCTTACCTGTAAAAGCACTATAATAGTATGTGTTTCATAGAGCTATTGTGAGGATGTATTAATTGTGAAAATACTAACAGGGCCTGGCACCTAATAAGTGCTTTGTAAGTATTTGCTATTATTATGCTAGGCACTAATTATATAGTGATGAGGGAATTAGAATGGTCCCCATTTCACAGAGGTTACAGTCTAGTGGAGGAAGAAAATAATTACTATATAATTACAAATAAGCTAAAGTAGTAGGAAAGCAATTAAATGGGTGCTCTGATAGAGAATCACTTAGGGGTAGGGGGAAGGACTTGAAGGAAAGGAAACAGGCAATGCAAATAGCCATGGGGAAGTGAATTCCAGGTAGAAGAGAGAACAGTTGCAACATTTCTGAGACGAGAGAGAGTGGTGAGCTCTGGGAATTAGGAGACCAGTACAGTAGGAAGCAAGGCAGAGAATGGCTCTAGATGAGCCTTGTTTAAAATGTAGTGAGAAGTCGTTGAAGTGTTTTGAGTCTGTGATGAGTGGATTGGAAGGGAATCATGGACCCAAGACCAGTTCAGGGGGACATTATACTAGTTTGGGCAGGAGAGTTTGGTGGTCTTGACCAGAGTGGTAGCAGTGGAGCTGGGTCCTGGATTTATTTTGGAGACTCAAGTAATGGCATCAGGGACTGAAAAATAGAGAATTGGGAGGAGCAAGTTTTGAGGAGACCATAAAGAGTTCAGTCTTGGGAAATTTTATGTTTGAGAGTCCCCTTTGGTCATCCAAGTAGACAGGTTTCAAAGTAAAAACTACATGTGAGAGTCTAGATCTCAAAGGAGAAGACTGAGTTGAAGGTGTATATATTTTCCAGCATGTATACGGTATTTAAAATCAAGAAAATTCACAGGACTTCCTTTCTCTTCCTTTGTATAGAGTATTCTAACTTTTCCAGTCCCCTTGTGTCTAGGCCAAACATTTGCCAGAAAGGAGAATGAATCTTTACAACTCAGTCATTTACTCATCGTTATGGGTTAAGATAAATATTTGTTAGTATTTTGATGCAGTTTTTACTAATTGTATCAATTTGTTGATTAATTACAGTTTATGAAAAGAGAAATTCAATTGTGTTTCCAAAAGTTGTTTTTCCCTGGTCCGCTCCTCCCTAGTAATGACCTTCCAACTCACTAAGAGACTCTCTTTCCCCCATTGCAAATGACTTATTCTTTAGCAAGGCATTTTCCATGACAGATTAAGCTATAAAGCCCCTTGTTGGTTCCTTACACCTTAGCATATTTGTTATTCTATCCTATAACTCTGAGGAGCCTTAAATGAATGACACGTAACATGTAGGTTTTGTAAAGGAAGTATGGGAGAAAGATAGTTTTGGAGAATCACACTTTTGTTTTTCCATGTCTTCTCCCTAGCTGGAAAATGGCAAAATTGGAAGATAGGAGCCATATAATAGTGGATATCCTTTTTGTATTTTCTATGAGACTTTGGCACCAGCTCTGAAGCTTCACGGATCCTGGGAGTGGTGGGTGATGCAGCAGGCTGGAATGAGCAGAGGGCTAGGCTACCACTTAGACAGAGGCTTGGCAGTAGCCAAGAATAAGACTGAAAGCCATAGAGTCTCACCCAGATTCCTCTTGGTCACTTCTCTCAGTTGCCATATTTAGGTTTATTTAATCTGTTTTATAGTTTATTGATTGTTGTCAATGACTTAAATTTGTTGCTGTCTTTTGTTGTTTTATTCGGTGTTGCCAGCTAGATTTAGGTGGGAATTAAGTATTTGGGGTTACTGTGAGATAATAATGAAAATAATTCACTGTTTCCTGGGAGCTTATAGGGCTGGTATGAAGAAGCGTTAGAACAGTTTGAAGAGATCAAGGAGAAGGACTATCAGGCTACTTACCAGCTAGGAGTAATGTATTACGATGGCCTGGGGACGACCACAGATGCTGTAAGTTACTGTTTTGTTCACAGTGTTTAAGATTTCATCGTTTATGGATTATTTGATACATTTAAAATTATTTATATTTTGGGGGGAGGGTATAGCTCAATTGGTAGAGCGTGTGATTAGCATGCATGAGGTCCTGGGTTCAATCCCCAGCACCTCCTCTAAAAATAAATAAATAAGTAAACTTAACGACCTCCCCCCTCAAAAAATAAAATAAAATAAAATTTTAAAATAAAAATATTTTTAAATAAATAAAAAATTATTTATATTTTAATAATATATTTCTATACTTAGATTTCGATACTATCTACTCTTTTAGCATTTAGCGTGAGGAGTTTTCATAAAACAGCTGACGTGTGCTGAATTTTCAAAGACCAGCATGTAAGGGAAGGAGTGGCATTTAGACAGAGGAAGCAATACTAGCAGTGTTGGGGAAACCTGCTCCAGTAGCCGAGATCCAACTTCCTAAGCTTTTGTTTTGTTTTGTTTTCGCACATTTAAGTGTATTGACTGAAGTAGTCTTGGAACTCTTACCCATTCACTGTGCTGTATATAGATAGGCAGCGACGCACTGGAAAGCTTTCCATATAGGAACCTGGGCCAGAACAGTAACCGTAATACAACTACACATCCATCTAATCATACTCTGAGGCATTTGCCACTTAGTCTCTCAAACCATTATATCCTATGATATACACCACGTAATTAAAGTCAGAAATGTAAATTGACATACTAATTGCATGAATCTTTTGTGATCTTCAAATAATAAAGCAGCTTTTAGGGAATTTACATTTAAATAGTATCATGGCTATGTCATGGCACAAGTTATAGAATGACTTAACATGGAGTTTAGAAATGGGTCCTTGGAAATGGTAACAGAGGTAGGATAATACTCATAGCTGTATCTTTTTAAAACCTTTAAACAAACAATCTAACAGAAAAATGCACAAAAACAAAAACAATAAACAATTTGAATTTACCAAAGAAATAGTAAATCCCCAAAGCAATTTGGAGAGCAGTGAAAAATATTTGCTGCACAAATGAGAGTCTGATGACCATTCTGTTAATTTTCTAGCTATATAGTTGTTTGTTTTGGTAGTTGCTTAGAGATTACAATATGCATTTTTAACTTACCACAATTTACACGGAGTGAATACTGAATTACTTCAGGTTTAATGTAGGAACCACGCAGAAGTATGCTTTCATTTACCATCCCCCATTCTTAGTGCCGTTTGTCACGGCATCTGGATTAAATTTACATGCTATAAATCCCGAAATACAAAATAGTGTTATGTTGGCTTTAGTCATATATCTTTTGGGAAGAATTTAGAGGAAAAAACACACACATATGCATGTATACATGTGTCTGTGTCTCCTTTTACATTTGTACACATCACTGTTTCTGGGGCTCTTCATTCCTTCCTAATCTGACACCATGTTCCTTTTCCTTTCAACCTAAAGAACTTCCTTTAAAGGGCATTTCTTATCCAGAGTGCAGATAATGAGTTATCTCCGATTTTGATTACTGAAAAATGTCTTGTCTGCCTTCATTCCTGATGAACTGTTTTGCTGGTTGAGTTTTTTCTTTCCTCACTTTAAAAATGCCTTTCTAAACCCTTTGGGCCTTCATTCACTCTCATGAGAGGTCAGTCTCTGGTTGTATTGTTGTTCCCTGTATATAAATGTGTCATTTTCCTCTGGCTATTTGCAAGATTTCTATGGCTTTCAGCAGTTTGCCTATGATGTGTGCCTGGGAGGGGGGTCTTTGTTTAAAATCCTGTCCGGGGTTCACTGAACTTCAAGGATCCTTTTCCATTGCAGTTTTCAAGAGTTATTCCTCTTCCAGCTTGTGTTCACTTTCGGTAAACTTTCCATTGTCTTTAAAAAGTGGTTCTTTATGTTTAATCATTACTAGCTGTAGGGGGATTTACACTTCAGTCTCCTACCATTATACCGCAAGTTCTCTCTCACTAACAAATGGTAGACACCTGCCTCACACATTCACAGAAAGAAATCCATGTGATCTGGGACTTTAATTACAAGTAAAACATCTTTATTTTCTCATCTATTACTGTGTTGTTTAGCCGGCAAGAGCGCGTTAAGAGAGCAGTGAGGGGGTAAAAGTTAGAATGCAGTGTATAAAAATGTACTTGACTGTGAAATGTTATTTTCTTCTTTGGAGTGATTGTTGAAGGCTTTGAAACTGCGGGTTAAATGCATTGATTTTTGAAGCTTTTGACACTGTGGGTTAAATGCACTTCACCTGCCTTCACTAATCAAGGTGGTTTTTAAACTTGCATGTCCTAGAGGCCTCATGTAGGCTAAATAATCTATTTGCCTGAGTGGTTGTCTACAGACTTGCAGTCAGCTGCCTCTAGTTCGAGCTGAGCTGGTTAGGACTGCCCACCCTCCAAATGGGCATCCACCAGTGTCCGTTGGTTGGTGACCTTTTGAACGTGCAGAGGCCTGTAGCTTGGTTACACCTGCAAAGAACTAAGATTTCCTGCATCTTTTTCCAATCACCTTTCCCCACGCCTCCCCACACCTCATACTGCCCTGCTGCTCGTTACCCCATGAACACCTTGAGCTCCTTGCCTTTGGGGAGGCAGGTTTGAGATTTGTTCTCCCAACTCCTACTTAATTGACTTGTGACTAAGCCTCTCTTTGCTGCAAACCTCAGGGTGTCCGCGTCTTGGCTCGCTGTGCATCGGGCAAGATGAACTGGGGTCGGTAAACAGTTTGTGTCTGGGTTTTTTGGAGGGGGCAAGCCTTTTGTTGCTAGCGCTTAGAATGTCTTCTGTGCTTTGTGACTGTGCAGATGTCACAAGATGAGTGTATGAGATGTAAATGGTCACTGGGCACACCTAGTGAAAGTGTGTTGAAGAGAGAAGACAGTATTTAGGGGCTCACATGTGTACTGTAAGCATTGTTCATGTAAAAGGCTGGCCATTCGTGTACTTTGCTAAGTTCTAGAAACTGCCAATTCAGAAAAAGGGCTACGAGGCGAGAAGGAGAAAAAGGGAAACCATATTGAGACATAATCTGATCCTGGAAGCTATAAAATGAAAGGAGTGCTTGACTTCCCAGAGCTCCTGGGAGTGCTGACTCAGGAGACAGACTGACTTCTAGCCCTGTGGAGCCCAGGACAACATGCTGGCTAGGCACAGATTTACGACATTGACTTACGACATTATACACGTCAGAGGGGGAACGCTCTACAGCACTATTGGGAGGAAGAACTTAGTTTGGGTAAAACTAAACTAGGATTTTTTGTTGTGTTCTCTTCCTTCATGGAAGGAAAAAGGAGTGGAATATATGAAGAAAATTATTGATTCTCCATGTCCCAAAGCAAGACACTTAAAATTTGCAGCAGCTTACAACCTTGGAAGAGCTTATTATGAAGGAAAAGGCGTTAAACGATCGGATGAGGAAGCCGAAAGGTAACCTGAACTGAGAAGATTCTGTTTTAATCAAATGCTGAAGCAAAGAATGACTTGCCCCGCCCTTCTCTTTCAGACTGTGGCTTTTTGCTGCTGACAATGGAAATCCAAAAGCTAGTGTGAAGGCTCAAAGTATCCTAGGATTGTATTATTCAACAAAGGAGCCCAAAGAGTTAGAGAAGGTAACAGCGATCTATTTGCTTCACTCCTCGCGTCACGTAGAGATTAACATTTGTTCCACTATTTCTTTCACGAAGGGAGGGTGGTGAGGACTAAGTATGTGGTTTTCAGTATCTTAATACTTCTTTAAAATGTAAAGAAAGCTTACATTTCAGGATCTCCAAGCTCACTCCACCCTTTCCTCTACTATGAAGGCTGCCTTCCCTGCCTCTACCAAAGGACAATACGGGTGTGAGCATTTTGTGTGGTATAAAAAAGCACACATCCAAATATTCTACCATAGAAAGTAAAAGACAAGGGAGAGTAAATAGTCTCTTTAATCATCAGTAATGGGAACCCTTTCCAAGGTCTCTTACAGGAAGAAGGAAATGAGGAGGCGTTAAGGCCAAACTTGGAAGAGGTACATAACCACTAAGACCCTTGTCTGATAACTGAGCAGCTACTTGGAAATTTAAACTAACTCAACTTCACTGTAGCTGAGTATTAAGCAAACATTCTTAAGATGTTCTGTCCTTGGTGCCCTTGGTCCTGCTAGAGCGCCGAGTGGATCTGAGGGAGCGGCTGTCCCTCAGGCATCAGCCGCTCCCTTCTCCCCACTGCACCTCATCACAAAGCCTGTCAGACACTTAGCTCCTGCTCCCATCTGCTTGACCATTCCTCTGGAAAAGCTGAATCCTGAAGCCTAGGAGCTCTGGAGACCCACACCGTGGGCAGGCCTGGAGCAGGCTCCCCTCAGCATCCCCCCTTAGGCATGTGAAACTGGTGCCGCCCCAAGTACGTTCAAGAGGCCGGAACGATGTCCTAGAGATGAAAGAATGGTTCTGTCTTAGAGAGATTTTTCTTCCAGTATTCTCATAGTTCCACCTCGTGAATAAGGTGGGACTGTGGTTTTCCTTAGGCATTTTATTGGCATTCAGAAGCTTGCGGCAATGGAAACCTGGAGTCCCAGGGTGCACTCGGGCTCATGTACTTGTACGGACAAGGCACCCGTCAGGATACCGAGGCCGCGCTGTGCTGCCTGCGGGAGGCGGCAGAGAGGGGCAACGTCTACGCTCAAGGGAGTCTCGTGGAGTATTACTATAAGGTGAAATTCTTCACCAAGTGTGTCGTGTTTTCCAAAAGGTAAGTCGGATGAAAGTACCTAGAAACTCTGACTAGAAGTTCTGTGCCGCTGACCTCGCTGCAGTATTGGACATGCCGGCTAGGAGCACTTGAAATGCGGCCAGTGCAACTGAAGACTGAACTTCAGATTTTCATTGGATTTTAATTTGAATAGCCACAGTAGCTAGTGGCTACCACGCTGGATAGAATATCTGTGCTGTCAGCCTGAGGGATTTCATTTCAGGGCCTTTTGCTCTACAGAGCAAAGTGATCTTTGTACACCAGCTGAGTGATCTTAATCGATGCCCCTGAAGTTAGACTTGTGTTTTGTAATCTTACAGAAGTATTTTCTTCATAAAAACTAGTATATATAAAATATTTTAATATTTCTGATGTGCCAATCTATGTTAAACTTCTCCTTCCTCCGCCATAGTTTCTGTAACTACACAAAGGCTATTAGTTTGAGGGCTGTAAAATGAAAATGGTTAAGACTCTTAAAGCTAACACCTTATGAAATATGGAAATTTGTTTTCTGAGGCTGTGTACCTTCCTACATGTATTTATGCACAATGTACAGATGCAGCACACCAAGAGAGACAGACGTGGATGTCCTCTAGAGTGACTATGAGATGCTGATACTCCCCTCCTGCAGCGCCCTCCCGACAGAGCCCACAGGCTCCCCCATCCCCCAACCCAGTGTAAGGCCCACAGCTACTCTGAGGGACGAAGGAATGGCTTCTGCCCTCTCCTCAACATCTTGGCCTCCAGTGGCAGGCCACTTAAAGGTGTGATCTCCAATGTCCCAAATCTCCAAGTGCCCATCTGGCTCGAACTAAGACTTCAAATAGTTCTTTATTGGAACTTTCCATTATTGTCTCTGTTCCTTTTCCCAAAATATTACAGCTGATATGGAGTTGACACATCTCATTTTCATCTAATTCTCCATATCTGTATCTGAGTTATAAAGAGGGACTTTTTATTGCCCATTTTTAATGGAGATGTGCAAGTTTCCTAAGGTGTCTTCTGGTCCTGTGTGACTAAAGTCCAAGTTTAAGGTTGAGCTTTAAATAAATGACCCAAAGAAAAGAGAAAAAATGCTGTCTCTCCATTGTTTAAATCTGCAAAGTGATATCCGTATTTTAAACCTTTACAGAAACTCTTGTTTCCTAGAGGTTAAGCCTGACGAGGACAATCCTAGGGGAGCTGTAAAGTAACCACTGAAGTAGCTCCTCTTCTCCTGGTGTTAGCTGACTAGTGTATTTACCCTTAACCACACAGCAAACAACTTAGTTCTCAAACTGGAAGGAATGATAGGGAAATCACTGGGGCACAAAGACAGTTTCTGGGCATGTTTGTAAGAATATAAACTCTAACTGATACCCTTTTTAATTCCACAACTGGATGTTGTGACAGGATTGCTGACTACGATGAGGTTCACGACATCCCTATGATAGCGCAGGTCACAGACTGCCTCCCGGAATTCATCAGCAGAGGCATGGCCATGGCCTCTTTCTACCACGCGCGGTGTCTGCAGCTTGGCTTGGGTATCACAAAGGATGAAGCGACAGCTAAACACTATTATTCTAAAGTAAGCCTGAGAACAAATATAAATTGACTCCAATAGGAATTCCTGGGCTTTTAGTTGAGACTTAAACATCTTTATAAATTAGTGGTGTTTTCCCCCCCCTGCTTATTGTGTAGATAACCTGTCTACTGAGAAGCTGTCAGACGTGGAGCCTGTTTGCAGACAATTCTGTCATTCTTAACATTATTAAGCTCAGATGGTACAATTTCTATTTTTGATGCAAATTATTTGACTCTACCTGCAGCCTAAGGCCCAGCACTGAGAACTTAAAGCCAGAACAGAATGTTCATGCCTTTCACCCAGAAAAAGTATGAATCTCTGTCTTCATTCTAGGACCTTAGAGTACATTTCATTAAAGTTTTTGATGTATGACATCTACCACACTTAGGTAGATATTCAAGAGTTTGAGGTAATCAGTTAAAATAAGCCTTTTTATGTTTTAATCCACATAATCAATTTATTTAGGTCCTGAGTGGATTTCACATCTAAAATCAAGAACTGTTAAAAAGAGCAAAGGGATTGTGAAAAGAAATCATTATGAATAGTAACTGCAAGTTCCTTTTTAAAGAAAACAAAAAATTGCACACCTTAGGTTCATAACATCCATGAAGTCCAAATTAGAATTACATCATGAAACTTACACAGCAATTCGTGTAGTGCACAAATTATCGGCTGGAAAAGGAAAACAAGGAAAGGAACAATTTTCTAGGTCCTTTGCCTAACTCTGATCATATTACAGCAGTGGTTCTCAAACTTATCTGCATATTAAAATCACGTTGGGTCTCTGAAATTCCAAAGCCCAGGCCGCATTTCAGAACAATTAAATCACTGTCTCATGGAGTGGGACCCAAACATATTTGTTGAAGCTCACCAGGGGTTCCAATGTACAGGTAAGTTTGGAACCCCAAATTTTGTTAGAAATTAAAATTTCCAGAGTATTAAACCGACATCAACACAAATATAGGAACACAGCACAAAAATACAACTGACCTTTGAGATATTTACCATGACACCATTCTATTAGTATCAGTAATTGTCTTAATTTTTAAAAATCTAAACGTTTTGTGTATATACTGATTTCCAAACCAAGTCATTTTGGGATTCTATGCTATCCTTAATATCCTTTCCAAACAAACATAAGCAGAAGACTCTGGATGAAAAATATCCTAAATGTGGTATATGTTCATCCTAAACCAGCGTAACAAATAGATTACAGCCTTAGGCCTATTTTCCTTGTGGGAGATAAGAGCCCCATTACTCAATTTTAGCCACTGGATTTTACGGAAGATACTTTCAAAATAGGGAAGCCAGTTGAAGGGTCTGGAATCATGCCAGATGAGGCATGATAAGGGGAACTGAGTATTTCACTCAGGAAAGGGAGATGAGGGGCTCCTGATAGCGGTCTTCACCAGACTGAAAGGCTGTCCTACAAAAAAAGGCACTCTCGGGGAGGAAGAATTGCAGTCCAGAGCTGTGTGTACGGGAAAGGTGAGGCCACAGCTGAAGAGACCGTGGGCCTAAAGCCAGGAGACCCAGGCCTGGTCTCAGCTCTGCCACGGCCAGGCTGGGTGACTGCCAACTACCCTGCCTCTCGGTTTCCAGGAAACCAGCAATGTGTGTCCTCCTAGGACCCATCAGCGATTTGAGAAGTACAGGGAGGGGAAACTGTAGCTTAATACAAAGAATATTCTAAAATCACTGTTTAGAAAATAAAAAACGTTTTACCTGTAAGGGGTGACTTTTTGCCACTAGAAGCAAAACCAAGCAAATACCTGGGGACCAACTGTCCTGGGCATTAAAGGGACGATTTCTGCATGGAGTGAGGTTTAGATGAGGTAACTAACCTCTGTCTCTTTCAAATTCCTGACATTCTATGAAATTACATATCTTATCACTAATTTAGGCATAACAGAACCACATAACATAACCACGTAACATTATACATGCTGCTATTCACATGAGATAATACATTTGAAGCCAAATGTTAGTGCTTTCCATTTTACTTATTTTAATCATTCATAACAGAATACTATCAATGTGTAAATCCTTTATTCTTGGCACGGAAAATTTTCTCTCAAATGAGAATAGCATGCTTATTTTTAGTACGATCTATTTTGCTTAGGTTAATTTGAACTTCCCTTAAGAGGTCAAAATAGAAATGTATCATAACTAAGAAATTCGCTAACTCACTGTACTCTATTTTTCTTTAAAAACAAAAAAATCTAACAATTCAAAATATACCTAAATAACTTTTTCTTTGATTTTTAAGGCTTGTCATCTGAATCCTGCATTGGCAGATGAACTTCATGCTTTACTTATTCGTCAGAGAATTTAGACCACAGTGCATTTCTAACACCTTAGAATGTGTGTATTTTTATAATAGCTATGTTTGTTTTCTGCTTCGCAAGTTACATTATCCTGGGTATTGTACTGATGACATGTTACCTTCACTCTTTAATTTGTATCATGCTGCAACTTGAAACCGAGCTACGAGATCGAATTGCAGGAAAAGGACTCAAAGATCTGGCTCTTGGCCAAGAGACTGGCTGAGATCATGTCAAATATTTGAAAACTATTCCATAAAGCAAGTATTTTTTTCTGTTCTTAGTGTCCTTAAAGACAGTGCAGTATAAATGCTACAAACTTACCCAAAAAAGTCTAAAAGTTTAATTCTTTAAACTTCTTTAACCCTTAGTTTTGTGAATTTTCAATACTTTAAAATTTTAGTTATCTAAAACTTTAAAATCTAGAATTCACAAAACTGAATAAAGGTCAAAAAGATCTAAAACTTTGAAATGTTTTAAAAAAGTTTCTATATAGCATTTATACCTCTGAAGTTATTAAAAGTAAGACCACACTAAGTCTTTTGGGACAGCTTGTATTCTTAAATTAGCCATTTATTTATAAGACTCTCTTATAAATTTCAAAATTAGTGGGTTTAAGAAATTACTCAGAATCTTGCCCCTCCATATCTTAACAGATCTTAATAAGTAAAACTGCTATAGTCCTGATCATTGAAACAAGATGTTTCTTTGTGCTTCAACTCCTTTTCTACATTTTAAAAACCCTCAATGTATTTCAAAGCAAGATAAAATGTGGGAAAAATCTCGAATTATGTACCAATGTAAGAAATGTAACTAAATTGTTAAATTACATTAGCAAGAGGTTTTCTCTATCAATTACACCTATAAAGGCAGAAGTTGACAGTAAATATAGGATCCATTTGCAGAAGCTGGTATGGCAATGAACGTCTGTGAATCAAATACTAAAAATGTTTTAAAGAAACCTGAACAAGACCTTCTTTGTAAACTGATATGGCTTTATTTTATAAATCACAACCCTCCTGTCCAAAGTGGATTTACAAGATCTTGTCTTAGCTGAGAAAACGCAACTGATATGTAGGTGCCAGTCACTAAAGAAGTATTGTAGGACAGAAAATGACTTGTTCTTGTATGTTCTGGTTCACCTATATTATTTGAACTTCATTTTGTCTTTATATAAAGAGAAGAAATTTCAACAAAATTAGGCCATATACTTCTCTCTTCAATCTCTTAAAGAGTATAAACTTAAACCACCCCTGAAACCCAATCCTTTTAAAGTACCTTCTGCAGACTCTGTCTTCCTCCAGTAACACATTTCCATGTCTCTGGCCCGTTACAAGATTCTGTAAACTCTAACTTAAATCCTTCTACAACACAAGCCCACTTGCTTCACTCTTGTTTTCTTAACACCATCCACAGAACATTCCTTCAGTCTTTTGAAGATCCAAATTCCCAACCAGTGTTTTCTTCTCCACACTCAATCCAGTTCCTTAAGCTAAGAATCTAAAACAGAAATAAGGCAGTGTATGGGGACTTTAACAGCACTGTTAATCTTTCTTCATCCCCATCGTGAAGACCACTTTTTTAACTTCCATTAAAATGGCTCTGAGAAATCCTAAAGGTAGGAGGTGGACATATGTCACAGTTGGTAATACAGTTATATGTCTTCAGTGAATCCAGAACAGAATTTAAAAATTCATTTTACCGTAGTTACCACGAAGCTGGAGCTTCCGGCACAGGTGAGCCCTTCCCTGCAAACCGACACCACTGCATCCATGGTGCACACCGTGGTCTGTGATCAGGTCAGTCTTTAACTCAAGTGAGTTGAAACTAAGATGGTTAACTTTTTAAAAAAATCAAAACTTCAAGAGTCCTTATAGCTGGTACCTTATGAAAAAGTGAGACTTCCTCTTCAGGAGTCATTAACAGCTACAGCTTATGCCTAAGACGGCCCTTTCCAGTAACTAGTGTGAGTCTGGGGGCTGGGTGACTTCATGCTGCTTCTCTTCTCTGAATGCCACACATCCCTATAAAGGACACATAATTCTTATCCACATAAATAGTCAACTCTGAGTTCTCTGAAAGTGTCCAAGTATCTTGATTGGAAAAAAAGGACAAAGAACTGTAGCTAAAAGAATCTCAAAGATAAAATTTGACTTACTAATTTTTAATCATTTATCTTTCACAACTGGTGTTTCACATCAGGAACTCGGCAGGTGTGATCTGACATTGCCAAGACCACTTTAATATATATACATAGTACTTTTCTTTCATGGATTTCAAACTGAATTTCTACTTAATTGGTTTGCTCTCAATATTCCTGGAGGTTAGAAAGGAAAAAGTGTTTTAAACACATCACTGCAAAATAAATGGTGAAACCCAGAAAAATTGTCCTTGGTCACACTATTAAAAACACAGCAACACGTGTGCCCTGGATCTCACCTAATGCCTCTCCTAGTCCCCAAGACTAGCTCACACAATCAAGTCTGGAACAGCCTGAAGTTTAACTTCCCTCCTCTGTTTCCCCATCTCATTTCCTGCCCATCCTTCAAAGGTCGGCTCATACCCCACCTCCCTCATACAATATTTCAAGCACCAATTTGGCTCTTCTCATTCACACTACAAATTATATTTTTCATTCATTCCGTGTCTGGAGAAAGGCAGCAAACTTTATGCTTCCTTACGGAAGTACTCACATGCATGGAGTTTTCTACAAAAAAGGCACTTGGAAATAACTGCCTTCAGTGTTTCAACTTTGAGATATAAGCATCTTAAACATCAGTGCTCTGATTCATTTTTATATTTTATTGCTTCAAATGCTTCAAACTATGGGAAATCTTTGGTAAAAATAAAGACAGTAAAATTTTCACAATAACTTCACACAAAGCATTGCACAGTATTCAGTACACACGAGTATAGGAATGTTCAGAATCCTCAGGGAGGAAATCAACTGTACAGTGTTCATAGTTCTTCATTTAAAACAACTTCATAAATATTTAAAATAGTTCCTAGGGTTCTTATCATGTATTAACATTTATGTTTCAATCATACATTGACCTTGAAAGGATTTATATTAAAATAAAAATTAACAGAAGAGGTTTTTTCTGTTGCCTATATACAGCATCAAGTTTGCCCCCCAATTCTGCTTCCTTCACATAAAACTAGAGGGAGGCAACTAGAAGATCAATATAGTTCTCAGTCAAGCCCTCTGTGGAAAAGAGGAAAATGTTTCATGTCTATTAGCACAGACATTTCTCTGGTGGCTTATCTGCATAGTCTCAAACTTGACCAGCTTTCAGTTGATCTAAGTGAGTCCTCAGCTCAGGACACAATTCCACTAGCAGCACCTCCATCAGCACCTGAACCAAGACAGAAAAATAGAAGAATGTCTTTGTTTCCTCTAAGGGTTTACTCAAACATCTACATCTAAGACAAGTCTAATTTTAGGTCTGAGATGATTCTCTGAAAAAGTTACTTAAACAAAAGGAATTAGTATTATATAAACTCTATTTAGCATCAGACTGATTTATTTCATGCTCCATTAACCATCATCAAACCATCTACGATATTTACCACTGCTCACTATTACCAGACGGCTAGGAAACTGTGCTTTGCTGATATAAGAAAGCCAAGCAGTCAGGCAGAAATGGTACATCACGAGTCAAGAGAGAAAACAACCAGCAGGTGAGGAGGACGACGCTGCATCCACTGGGGGTATTTTTTTTTAAACCAAACTGAACAGACAAAAATGAAGCAGAGAAAATGAGTTCAGAGTTACAAAGAATAAGAATGATTAAGAATAGAAAGAATTAAAATCTACCCCCATATGTGAACAGAATTATAAAATTGAAGAAACACTGAATGCGCTGGGAGGCTTTAAAGTACTCACATATAACAGATGTTTATTGGCTCTTGTTTCTTGCAGTGCATTGAATATTTTTATTATACCGTGACGTGCATTTTGCTGTCCAACAAGGCTCTGAAGCATATCTGAAAAATTAAGTTTATATTCCACGCTGCTACTGATACCGTGCACGTGGCACGGACCTTCAGGAAAGGGGCTACGGCACGGCGCACACTCGGTACAGAGAGGCGCGGAGACGTGAGGGACGTGAGTGACTCGTTCTTTCCAACGTTTAGAGAGAAAATAAATGTACACATTTTCAGCATAAGGCATTTACACAAACTACAGCTTTAATATGAGGCTACCCAATTAAAAACTGAGCTCCCAACAGGGTACTTTAGCAGGAAAATATTTTTAAAGCATAAAATCTATTCTCTGTTCTAAAACACTTTTCTAGTTAAATTATAACCAGTACTGTCCTTATTGGGATTCTCAGTAGAATTTCTTAGAAAGGGGCAAGGCATGATTTAAATGAAAAAAAAGTATGATCACTTTTTTTTTCATTTTAAAGTTTCCCGTGTGAAAAACACCTTAGTAGGGCTAACAGTCCCTTCTTTGTCTCTGACTTTCAGGATGGGAACCCAGGCCTCACCTGGAACGTTCTCGAGCAGCTTCTGCTGCGCTCTTTGTTTTGTTTCCTGGCTTTGTTCTTTGCTTCGGATTGTGGTCGGTGGTGCCAATTTCCCATTGGGCCAGAAAGAATCCCGGAAAACATTGATGTAGTAAACCAACATTTGCTCACTGAAAATCCAGTTCACTGTGTCCCGGATTTGTCTTTCAAGAGAAAAATATTTCTTGGATGAGGTTTTTAAAAACATTCTCTGTTCTCAAGAGGCATTTATCAGTGGGTAGATTAAGAGACAGCCCGACTCTAAGCATTTGATGAATAAACTAGGAATGGGATTTTTAAACTCTGGCTCTGGAAGTTACTTTTCATTTTGCTAACACTGATGCCCCCCAGTCCTGGGGATCACACGGTCACTGGTACTGGTTTCTCTAAATGTCTGCCATGTGGTGTCATTCAATCTGAAAAGACAAGGGCTGAGAGACTGATTCGTCTGAAGCTTGCAGCTGCTCCGCCTGTGCCTGGGATTTAACACACTCATTTCTCCATGGAGTGGCATAGACTGAAAACATGAATCCATTTAAAAAGTGTGGAAGCCGGCCTGGAACGCCTCCCCGCGCTCCCGCAGCCCTGGGGGAGCAGCAGGCCTTCTCATGAGCTGTGGCTTGGGGTTGCCGTGGCAGGAGACTTTGGGCGGGGTTCTCTGACCCGGGGGACATCTCCCATGCTCAGAGGCACAGAGGGAAAAACCCTTCACCACAAAGGGGAGGACTCTGAAAAGATACACTGCCATCCAGCCCCTCCAGATTCCCACAGAAATGACAGGGCAGACCCAGGCCTGCACAGGTATAAAGAAGTGGTTTTATCCGGCTGCCCAGGTCTTCCCACACCCAGGCTTCAGTAGTCACTAGTCCAGTTCCAACCAACCACAGGATTTCTGCTGTCAAGAGCCTGGGAGTAGTTGTGGGGTTGGGAGGGGAAGTGTTTCTGCTGAAAAGGGGAAAAGAATCACCTTAGACTATTAGCACTGGGAAGACCTGAAATTTCCAACTTAACTCACAAATAATAATAAATCAAAAAGCCCTGTAAGAATCTGACTTCCCAACCAGACTTTTAAAGGGACATTGTGAGGTTTCCAGGAATAGTGTCTGAAATAGATGTTCCAGGCCCAGCACTTGCCCACAGTGATCCAGTCACCAGTGAAGTCAACTCTGCAAGTCAAAGCCTTGGTAATGCCATTTGCAACTGCAAGTCTCCTAAGATTCTTCCCCATACTGCCCAGAACTGTGAAGTTCATATCTAGACCAAATAAAATAATTTTATTCAACAAAGGGAACCTGCTGACCTGCTTGCCCAGGTAAAATCTACATAAAAACGCAGACAGCTTGCTTTTCCTGCAAGTCTTTGAGTTACTCACTGGCACTGCAGGGAGAAATGAAGAATGAAAATTGCAGTTTGCAACCTAAAATTGAGTGACTCTTGCCAAAGGCCATACCTAAGCATTTTCTACCAATTTAGGGCTGACTTTGTATTAGCCAAAACTGTAGAACGCTTTGGAAGCAGTTCCGGGATGTGAAATTATAGTTGGTACAAGGCAAGAGGCTCATATTGTTCTGCTGCTTAATTTTATGATGTGTCATCATCTGCCTGAGGCAAAAACAGCAGAGGGCCAGGTGCTCGGCAGTCCTCCACCTGAGAAAGCCCCGCTGACCAACAGCCTGAAAGTTCTCCACATGACGCTCCCCCCACCCCCAGCCCCGCGAGAGTAACTGTCAAATAAATGTACGCACCACTCTCAAACCACATTTGCTCACCTGAAAATTAAGAGCCAATAGCATAAATAGGAGCAAGGAACGTACCCGTGATTTACTGAAACTGGAAAAGAAAACAGCAAGTCTGGAGTTCTGAGAAAAATGGGGCCATTTTGGAAATTTCTTTAGCCAAGGCCTGTTAGTGCTCAGGTTACGAGGTTTGTCTTAGACTGAAACCGTAAGTTAAAGAGGACTTTTTTTTTTTGCTTAAAGCACAAGCCTGCGATACTAATTCAACTAAACATGCCACTAACACCATTTTTTAAAAAAATCTTAGAAATAAAAAGAAACTGGCTTATGACCACAGGGGAAATATGTTCTATTTGCAAATGAATAAAAACATAACATGTTCTTTATTATATTGCCCCTTAAAGATCTGTAAGATTCATGATAAAACTATCATGTTAACCCTGTACATATATTTGACAACTAAATTAATCTTTCACTTGGAAAAATCTGATAATTTCATCTTAACATGTATTTTGCTGTACAAAAAAAAATTGATTTTCCCCCTTATTTTTAGCAGTTGACTCACATTTTTGTTGTGCAAGGAGTCATGATGTTTACAGTCTTGAAGAGTACTGGGTGTGGAGGGTAACGTGTATGTGTACCGATAACGTAATACAGCTCAAGGATACACATGTGGCTTACAGCTGTGTTATACGATTCACACACCCCTCATGGGTGCCCAGTAACCAACAAGGGGAACTACTATTTTAATGTCAACCCAATTCTAAAAAAAAAATACACGGTTTGCATTTCCCTCCAAATAAATAGCTGCCATGTGATGCTCATCCTACTTTCATTTTGGCTCAGAGTCTAAGCCTTAAACTGATCTCCATCACGTGACATCAAAAGGCTGTACCCAACATTCTCAAACCAGTCATCATGGTCAAAAGAGAACTTTATAGGACAATCCCCTGACCCTCGCCAGCCAGCAGGCCAGAGCCAGCTCAAGCTTCCGTCAGCTAGTTCACCGAGCCTCCTGCGGGAGAAATTCTTGCAGAAATCTGCTTCCCTGTCCAATCTTAGAATCGTATCAGAAATAAACAGAGAAACTGAAACACCTTCAGTTGGAGAGCAATCTGACTATTAAGGCAAAGGGCAGGGCCTGAATTCAAAGGTTCATTTCGTGCAACTCACTTGTTGATGGTTCTTCCAAAAGTGACCTGAACGAGAGCGATTAATGTTCTTCTCACCCATTTAAACACTAAAATAGAAATCAGAGGGAAAGTATTATCACAGGCTATCACATCGTGACATTTCATACTGACACAAAGCATAGAGCTTACCACATCACTCAGCCGCAGTCCTGACACCAAGTTGGGGGCTATGATACCTGCAGAACTGGGGTCTAGGTTAGCAAGCTTCTGCCCAGGAAAAGTCTGATGACTAAGCTTCCATTTTCTACACGGCAACTGATGAGATGAAAGCCAAGACTTTTACAGCCTTTCAGTGCCTAAACAACGGCTGAGCTGGAAGTGGAAGTAACACTTCACGTGTCCCTGGGCTGCTGACAACACGTCTGTTTCCCACCAGCACTCAGTGCAGTTCCTATTTTAGATTTCTGTCTGGCTTATGGAGCCCAATTTTCTAACACACTGCTCCGAATGAGAAACATCTGTAGTCAAATGTTGACAAATATTTTGAAATATTAATGAACTGATGGATCTAACTGCTCCCTTTTGAATTGCAGTTTGTAGATCATCATGCATTTTTACGTATTTTATGCATTTGGGGGAAGAAAGGTGAACTGGGAAGAGCCAGGATCCCCAGTGAGACGTGGACCCGGCACTCCTGTGACACTGCCTGGAGCAGTGGGCATATCCTTCCCGGAGCCTCAGTTTCCTCATCTGAAAAAGGACAGTGTTTGTGTCTACCTTTTTTTGTTTTGTTCAAGAGCAGTATCAACATTTTGTGTGAAAGAGTTTTGTGAAGGGTCCTACAGATCTAAACTTGTATTATTAGCATTAGATTAGGAGACACATTGGTTATAAGTGTAGAATATGAAAATAAACCAAAAGAAGGCAAAGAAATGCCATGAAGTTACTTTTGGTCTGCAAATTATAATCTAAACCCAATATTCTATTTATATATTCACCTCCACCCACCGAAATGTTTAGCTCCTGACACACGACTTGGCTGTGATGGAGCCCAGAGTTGAAGGCTCCTGCACCAGTCAGAAAACCTAAAAAGAGGAAATTCACAAACACCTCTGGTACAAGGGAAGACATACAAACAGAAATCAACAATTAACACAGACTTGGTACTCTAGACTCTCAAACATTCTCCAGTCATTTCTAACTTTTAAGTGTACCTAAGTGTCCAGTTACAGTAGTGTTGTTATTCCTTCAAGTGAGAGATCTGGAGTCACAACGAGGTCTCGGAAGTGCCTGCAGTGGTGGAATTCAGAGCGGGCTGCAGGCCTGCGGACGTGCCCACTGGCTGGCGTTCAGGCCAGAAGGAGTGTGTCTGTCGGGGGTGATAACTCCTCTCCGCCTTTCTAGGGCAGGAGAGAAGGCGCTCACACCCAGAGGGCCGGAGGACACGTGCAGCTCCAGGAAGAATGCCTGACAGCCCAGTGACTGGTTATAAATGTTTAAATAGGCTATATTTCTGGTCCCTTTCTGTAAACTGAACTAGAGCAGGAACGGCTCTGCTACAAATTCCCTCCCATCACCGATGCCCGACTCTACTCCTTCCTGCCCCTCCCCAGGCCCCACCTTCCCCTCCAAACAGCCCCATCACTCCTTCTGAGGACTCATTTGTTCAACGCCACAGAGGCAGCTGCAGCAACACTAGGATTCTGCTGACGGCAAATATATCACATCTCATTATCGGTGATGTTCTATTTGTTCTCCTCTGAAATGTCACTAGCAAGACCGAATCTTCTGAGCAGGCACATGAGGGAGGAAACGCATGCTGCAGAGAGAGGATTTTGAGCCCTACTCTGGCCCTGACTGGCTCCTTCCCATCCACCAAGTCTCTCCATCTCTTCGGATGGCAGAGAACACACTGCCCAAAGGCTGAAGTGGTGCTTCCCTTTCCTTATCAACTTGATGGCAAGTGGGAGGATTCACGACTCAATGGGCCAGATTTCACTGAGGAAAAGCCAGACTTTGAGGGGGGAGACTGATTTTTTCTGCCTACATGGAACCAAGTTAAACATGAGTACACACCTTGAAGTATCTAAAATATGGACCAGCTCTTGCTTTTTCATCTGAAAGGATCCCTCGTACTTGGATGATATTCTATCATGTGGATATTTCTTAATTTAACTATTACCCATTTCTGAAGTTTAGCTTAGTTCCAACTTTTCATTATTGGCGGGGGGGGGGGGGGATGTAATTAGGTCTGTTTGTTTATCTACTTACTTATTTTAATGGAGATACTAGGGGTTGAACCCAGGACCTCATGCATGCTAAGCACGTACTCTATCACTGAGCTATACCCACCCTGCAACTTTTCATTATTGAAATTATATTCAAATTGAGCATCCATATAAATAAATTTCTGCCTGTAGTTCAGAATTTAATTATATCTATTGCTTAAGGTAGTGATATGTTTGAGACCCTTATATTGTAAATTTGCTGAAGGAAGACCCTACCTCTAAGATATTTTTGTTTCCCCTACAGAGCTGTATCTAAAACATATGCTCCCAAAGTATTTGCTGATTATTTTAGATTTGGCTGAGACAAAGAAAAAGTTCAATGACAAAAATAATTAATTCCAGCACTGAAATTTTTCTTGCCTATCTATCCATCCACCCATCCACCCAGGCATTTTATTGGTCACCTCCTATGGATCAGGAATTATAAGAGATACTGACGATTAAAAGATTAAACATAAGACGGACTAGGACAGACTCAAGTCTGCAACAGGACCTGAAGTTTCTTTATCTGCAAATAATTCTTTAAGTGACATGTGAAGGGATATATGTAAATAAGAAGCAATGCACAGCCCCACGTCCAGTTGGTCTAGGACCAACTCCCAGCCCACTTTCTTTGCCCCAAGGGAAAAGATGCTCATCCGAGTGGACAGAGCCCAGGACATTCTCAGGGCCACGTTTTACTGGCTGGTGGCATTACTGCGCCTTGGAAGACCTTGCTCCTCTCATGTGCTTCCTCTTCTAGGTGGTCATGTGTGCCTTTAGGGACCTGTCACGCCTGTAGCTAGTACTTGAGGCTCCAGGTAGAACCAAGTATGCTGGCCTCATGACTGAGCGCACTCGGGTCTGTGGGAGGTGAGGGTGGGCAGACAGTCCTATTCAGGACGCAAAATAAAAGCCAAGCAGTGCAGTCTGACCTTTCACCTCAGTACTATTAGGGCAGGATTTCTCAAGTCCGCACTACTGTCATTTGGGACAGTACAACTCTGTTGTGGGGGCCGACATGCACACTGCAGGATGGATAACAGCATCCTTGGCCTCCACCCACTAGACGCCAGGAGCTCCCCCCCTCAAGAAATGTTTCCAGACATGCCCCATGTCCCCTGGGAACAAAATTTCCCACCTCCACTGATGACCACTCCTCTAGGAAGAAAGGTGGCTGGAAAGCAGGCTTGGGCCTCCCTGCGCTCCTGGCCACATACCATCTTAAAGCACCCAAACCTCACCTTTAACAACAGGGCTCTTCTTCTGCTGCACAAAATTAGTGTTTGCATGCCTTCTACTTATAAAGAAATGAGGTTACACTGAGTCACATAAAAAGAAATTCAAAGCATTCCACCTTTCTGTATTCAGAGGAACATGGTGCAGGGTAAATCAGGACCTAAGTTCCACTAGTCTAGAGAAGACATCTGTTTTAAGGTCATGTCCTCAGAACCTACTTTGGTATCTGGTCGCCCCATAAAAGTATTTGCTGAATGAATGAATGAATATAAATACATGTCTGATTCAGGAACAAAGGGGTATTAAATGTGTGTGTGTGTGTGTGTGTGTGTGTGTGTCCACTTAACCAGCAAATACCACTGAATGATAACAAAGAGGCTTACTTCCTCGAAGTTCAAAAATCTCCCCAATCAACATGAAACATGGTTCAGCCAAGGCGTCTTTCCTTCCATCCACATCATCACCGTAATCTGACAGGTCACTGTCCTCCTCTGCCTCCTCCTGGGGGAACAGCAAAGTCACAGGAGGCAGATCACTCACCCAGGGACAGTGGTAAGAGTTCTTCAAGTGTAAATTCCCAAACATGTGCTCACATTTCAATCTCACAGAACTCTCCAACTTTCCTAGATGCAGAAATCTACATTTTCAAAAAAAGGCCAAAGTGTATGTAACCTCAGGGAAAAGCTTGATCCTAAAACCCTATTCAAGGTCTAAAATTATTCTGAAAAACTTGTCACTGTATTAATGAGGAATGAATTAGTAGTAACAAAATAGTTTTCTAACCATTTTAAGTTTTAAATGTAAGGCTTTTTAACTTGAATGATTTAAACTGTTTTTTAAAAAATATATATATATATTTGGAAGTAATTTAGTTATTTAAAACTCTGATTCAAAAACAAAAAAAAAACTCTGATTCAACCTTTTATCCTGTACTTGAGCTAGTCTCATTTCCTGATCTGCATATCAGCAAATTCCAGCTGAAAGCTCATTCTATGCCAGGCCCCAGGCTCGTGCAAATGCGCAAGAGGTGGGGGGAGGCTTGGAGCCGCCACAGCTCGGCGGGAGGCCGGCGGAGCGCTGAAACAGGGGCCGAGCTTTCAAGGGCAGCCCAGAGAGGTCAGCGCGGGCTGCAGACAGGCAGCAGCTGAAGCTGCGGGACCACGCGGTGGTCTACTGCCAGGGCTCTGCGGGGCGAGCCGAGCCGAGAGAGGGCTGAGAAGTCACAGAAGCAGGAGGCGCCCCCGGGCCTCACGGCTTTACTAGTGGCCGAGCGACACCGACTACTGCGGAGGAGGGAGCACTGCAGACTGGGAGGAGGGAGCACTCTGAGCTGGGAGGAGGCACTGTCGGTGTAAATCCCAAGAGGCTCAGGGACAAACGGCAGCGATGGAGGCGGGCTGGCCGGTGCAGACAGACGCGGCACGTGTGGCTGCGAAGGAAGAGGTGGCAGAGATGCTGGGGAGGGAAGCGGGTTCATACGTGCCCTGAGCGCGGGGGCCGGACACGTGGACTCCTGCTCCCACTCAGGGCGCACTGAAGTAGAGGCTCCTTTTCATCGTCAAACTGTTTAAACCAATTCTCGTGAAGGGACAGTGACAGGTGGCACTAAACTAAGGAGACACCAGATTTCCAAGACAGGCTCGTGCAACCAGCGGCCTCGCCCCAGGTGCGGAAGCCAAGGTACTGGCGCCGCAGTCTCGGTCTGTTGATCCTTTACCCACACAGGCCACTTGCTAGGTGAGTCTTGCTTCAGAATATTCCATGGCTTTCCAGACCCTGAGAACAAAATCTAAAGGCCTCAGCCTGGCGTCGCCATGCCCCCTCCTCCACTCTCCACCTTATCTCGGTCCACCTGCGATAGAAGCCCCACCCCCTCCCCGCTGGGTCCCAAGGCCACTGACTTCCCCAAATGCATCTTTCTCTCCTGAACCTTCTGTATTAGCTCGAACCCCTCCATGATGACAGTCCCCATCCTGGGGACGGGCCAGTCCACCTTTTCCCTTCCGTAGAGGGTCTCCTACAGAACCTCCCATCCACATGTCACTTACCTAGTTTGGAATTAATCTTGTCCCAGAATATGACAGCAAGCATCACTGAATGTACTTGCTTTTCCCCCATTCGTAGCAGGCTTTCAACAAGTATCTGCTACTTCAAACCGCCTTCACGATGACATCTGCTTAAATATGCTTCAAAAACAGTACAGCCTTCAGAGAGCTCACCTCCTGATGGGAGAAGAAGTCACGCGGGAGTCTTTCCAAAAATGAGGATAATGAAAAAGTGGATTTTTTCCCCTGCACATCAATAACCTTGAGGTAGTCAGGAGAAGGGCTCAAAAAGGCATAAAGTGCTTCACTCTGACACAGTCTCTCATCTGAAAGCAGACTCTGTGGAAGAAAGAGGATTAATTCCTTCTCATGGGGGGAATACATGAGCCATGAGCCACCAGGAGTAAAGTCATCCAACGGTGGGATGACTGTCGGGAAATTTACTTTCATCGTAATTCTGAACCTAAAACCACTTCCCCTTGAAATAAAATGTATTAGATCAATTCTCAATTACCTTAATGGCAAACAGTCCTCTCTAGGTTACCCGAAGCACCCTAATCACTCGGCTGGTGGGAGACACCATGTAGACAACAGAACTCACCCGCTCAGGGCAACATAAAATTCTCACTGTGCCCAGTGCCTGCAGACCCCGGGGCCACCGCCTTTCAAGTCCAATTAAGTTTCGCTCATCTGTGTGAACAACGTACACATCTGCACATGAACCCAAGGATCCCACTCAACCACCCTTTAAAGGCCACGTGCAGACTTTGTGCATCAGCTGAAAAAAGGGCTCTGGGTCGTCACATGGTGGTACTGTCTGCCAGGCAGCAGTTTTCTGTCCCTGTGCTGCCCCTTCCACAGGCAGCGTGTGTTTACATCCTTATATAACTGTTGTTATTGGCCCATAAACTGGAAACTTCCTGGGGTTCTCTATGTACTTATCCGGCCCTAAGAGACAGGAAAGGAGACCACACAGCAGGTGTGCTGACATACAAGCAAGGGTACTGACAAGACAGTGAAATTAACCACATGACCACAAGAATGTGTAAACGCCTAGTATTCACAGATACAGGGTTTAGGAAGCAATGAACCAATGAGAAATACTGCCCCAGGTACGATGTAGCCCCCTTGGGGGACGGAACAATGCGGTTCTGATGACAGAAACTGGGGTGGGAGAAGAGGTTACGTTCTAGTCCCAGAGGAATTGGTCCATGATGTTAACACTGTATTTATGAACGATTAAGCATGAAATCTAATAAACCCTATAGTTTTCCCCAGAAAAGCACCTCTGTGAGGGCCCAGTCGTGCCACACTGGGCACTGGTGTCCTGCCGAAGGCTGGCCTGAAGATGGAGGTTCTGTCTCAGACTAAGGGGATGGGCGGATGGTGTCACTACTGCCTTCTCCGGCCCCTGAGCATTCACTCCCTTTATGGAACATTAAATGTTCAGCTGCGAGGCTGGATCAGGAGTGAGATATTCTCCTTCTGCCTTGATTTCCATTAGTTAATCTACTCCAACGCTATTTTATAAAATAGTAGGAAATGATAACTAATGGTAAATCTCAAACAATACAATTAATATAAATAAGGAAATCATTAAGGACAATAAGTCCTTGGACTGTTATATTGTGTTATGATGGAAAATAACCGACTTAAATATGCATGAAAATTATGTCTGTGGGGCGAGGTATAATAGGGATTTTATCATTTTTAAGCTGAGAGTGGAACCCTGTTCCCACTTCCTCCCTCTTCAGCGCTTAGAGCATGTTGTCCTGCTCCGACAGAGACCTAAGGGGCTGTTCCATGGAGGACGGAGAAGGCTGTAAAGCATTCCGGGAGAGTGAACAGCACGTACAGCCCCAGACATGGGCACCACACTGCTGGGGGCACAGCCGGAGCAAGAGGTGTGTGTGTGAGGAACAGGGAACACGACATGTAGGAGTGAAGTCGGAGAGAAGTGATGTCACAGCCGAGGAGGAGTAGCTGGGTTATTAAATATCTGTCATCAGAATGCTTCTCTAGGGAACCATGTGTCATACATGAACATTCACGTAAACATATACTCAGTGGAATCTTTTTTTTTCTGGAAGATCCTGTGAACCTAATAATACCTGCCTCTCAGACCAAATATTTTCCACCTTGCTTTTCTTGTGTGCAGTTGGTGGGATAATATTTTGAAATTACAATGTGTTGTGTAATCTACCTAAATATATTAGTGAGCACTTTCAAAGAAACTCTTTGAGGAAATGGGAAACAATTTAAACCATTATTTCCTGACTTACAATCCTTTTGATTAAAAGACAAATGGCCACTTGTGAGGACCAGTTCACCTGTTTGGGCAGATTATTCCTGCCCCAGCCACGCCCACGCCACCTCCCAGCAGTGCACATGCTCCCCGTGGCACAAAGGCAGAACTCACTACCCCGTTTTCATCACCATTAACCCGACGGGGGCACTGATGGCCCCTCGCTGCATCCCCAAAAGTACAAAAAGGACCCTCATCTCTGCAGCACGAACAGGAAAGGCGGCTGAAGGGCTGGAAGCACCAAACAAGCCGAGCCCCTCCCGTCCCCAACAGCAGAGGCTAGAAGGAAACCGAAGCCTCAGCTGGAAGATCCCAGAGCTACAGGCAGGGGGCTCAACAAGCTTGGATTCTGAATAATAAGTACGTATTCATTTCTCAGACAAGAACTTCAGTTCACCTGAATGATTTAGTCAGCTACCATGCCTGAGTGGGCTTAATTATTTCCTAGACATTCTGAATCGGCAATAAGATGGTAATATTGCAGTTTTAAAGCCTCTCCTGTAAGAGCTTTTAAACATTAATGATTCTCTACCCTAGGTCTGCCATATTTAAACTCAGAGGGTGTTTTTAAGGTGCAATTATTTTATTTCTTGAGGGAAATTCATATATATGTACATATATATGAATATAGTCATATATATGAATATATATGCACATATTTATTCATACATATTTTAGAAATGAATATATGAGAGAAAAAGAGACTGAAAACACTTGCAAGGCAACTCTGGCGTAAATGTACCTACTTTAACCATGATTTGTACTTCTGATTCACTGCATATACTTTCATAGAACCTTTACTAAAATTTGACAGCATCCATTATTAAGTCTCAGGATCTCTAGCCGCACAGCCAAGGAGTGTTTTATGGGACAAAGGTCCATGTCCCCCGAGAACTACAAGGGCTGTGGGGTCCATGGTTTCAGTAACTTACCCACACTCTGAATACAGAGGCCCCACCCAGCTAAGGAAAAGATAAATGGGGTTGCTCCTGGAGACAGGGTAACTTTGTCCAGTCTTCTCTAAAAATAGACTGAAGGGAAACAATTAAGTGCTTAGAGGAAATTAGGAGACTATCTTTAGGAATCTGGAGCAGGCAAAGATTTCTTCACAGCACAAAAAGTATTAACCATAAAAAGAAAGAAAAAGTGGTAAATTGGACTAAATTAAAATTGAGAAATTATGCTCATTAAAAAGACTCATTAAGAGAGTGAAAAAGCAACCCACAGAAAGAGAGAGGGTATCTGACAAGAGACTCACAACCGAAACGCATCCAAAACTCCTGCAAAGTGATTCAGAGGAAGAAAGGCGACGAGACAAGAGAGGCAGACACACTAACTTCACAGAAGAAACCATCTGGGGCTGGGGGGGAGGGTCAGAGCCCCGCGCACCGCCAGTGAGAGCCTACAAGCTGCTGCGCCCGCTCTGAAAATCTGAAAAACTCAAAACCCCAGGGATTACCCAGCGGTTGTTCACCGAAAGCCAAGAGCTGGACGTGCAGACACACCCGTCATAACGGCCTCCAGCTGGAGACCCTCCAAACGCTCACAAACGACAGCGTCAACAGGCTCTGGTATTCACCCAAGGAGGGGTCCCCCCAACAATGAAACGGACACAAAATCACAGAGCGACCTGCAACTGAAACAGCACCGGGCGAGACTCTAGGAACACGCCCGAGTGAGGAAGTCCCACAGAAGGAGGTCCTCGCCCTGACAGTCCCCCCACGTGACGGTCAGACAGCTGTCACTGTGTGGTCGGAAGTCGGGATCCAGGTCACCTGGGGTCAAGCTGGCAGGACTGGCGATACTGTCTCCAGGACTGGGTGCCAGCTATAAACTGGAGAAAGTTGTACACGTAGTATGTACACTTTCTGTATGCACAGTATACTTCAGTTACCCAACCCTCCCTCCCAAACCCAAAACCGAAGATGTTTTGAGGATCTGGCACCACTGGTGAGAACAGGAAGCAAACAGGCAAACTCTTAGAATGATGACAGTTTCACTCCAAATAACTAATTCTCCCTCCCATATCCAAATTTTTTCAGTTGCTTACCTGTAAAAACTTATTTAATTGATTCTTTGACTTTTCCATAAATTTTTGATCTATAGATTTGAAAGGCAGCTTGCTAAGAGAAGGCAACTGGACTTTTTTTAAAGAAGGGAAACACTGTGAAGGGAAAAGAAATTAAATGTTAGTATCTTAAAATTACATTTTAATCTTTAAAAATTTAGATTTTTAATAAGAACAAGCCACATATCTTCCTCCCGTACTTGGTTCCTCTGAGATTTAAGACCTTGAAAATCTGCCTGTTCTAATGAGGCTCAAGGAATCTGGAGCAACAGCACATCTGATGGAAAAAGCTAATGCTTATCCCTCAGCTTACAAACGCCCGGAAGCTGGAAGTCCCAGAGCCGGGCTGACAAGACGCGTTTGCACAACGTGCACGGAGCACATGTGCTGGGAAAGGGCACCTGGCTCACGGCAGGGGAGTTTTTCTCTTAGAATGTGTTTGTTTTACAGCACCTCTGTAAAGTTATCAAGGTTGGCAAAAGAAGACAGTGGAAAAAAAGAACTTGTGTTGTAGCTTTATTACTGCCTTTCAAGGGCAAAGTGTAGAATATAAATATATTAATAATAGTAAAAAATGTTAGTAAATAATACCAATAGATGTCCCTTTGCAGATTAAGCCCGACATCCTGCCAGACACTATGCTGGGAGCTTGGCAGACGGAACAGCTCTGAGTCACCCCTATTTTCCGTATGAGACAGCTGAGGCTCAGGATTAAAACCCAGATCCGACTGACTCTGAAGTCTGAGCCTAGTGCCAAAGCCCAGGGGACACTGCCAGTCTGCCCCTCAGACCTAGGAGGACAGCAGGTTCCAAGTGCTCCAGACTCTTCATTAAGGCACTGGGACACTGGAAAACGCAGGAAAAAATCAACTCGTGCTGGAAAGTAAGTGAGCAGTCTACCTGCCAGCTTGTCCTGCTGCTGGCATCATCAGGGTCACAGCAGCCCTGCCAGCCTGGCCACAGCAAGGACGGCAGGTGACAAGTTACTTGCAACAAGGGCATGTCAGCGCCTCAGGTGGTGGGAAAGGGAACAACGGTCTTTCCTACGGAGCCCAGCACGCACCTCAGGTACAACGGCGTTTACCTGAGAAGGGTACTGAGGTTCAGGTTCAGGATAAAAATTTTTGGAGAAATGAAATAGGCAGTGAGAGGTAGAAGGGAAGACTGAAGACACCTGGTACCTGAAAAAGCATTTCCTGTCACAGCTGTCAACGGGAAGAGTTCCTTCAAAAATGAACTCTAAAAAAAAAAAAAAAAAAAAAACAGGAAAGAAAGAAAGAAAAGAAAAAGCTCACATGACAGAAAATATCAAGGGTGAGAGAAGAAGGCGGTCATCAGGCCACAGATGAAAAAAGGTAACAAGATGAAAGGACAGATGAGAAATTTTATAAGCTTTGCTTCCCCTAATGCTTCAGTGTGACTTGTTTTTGACAGAAGTCAGTGATTTAAAGAATCATCCTAGGGGAAAAGGTGAAAGGAAACTGACATTTCATTTGCAAAAGAGGGGTCTGAGAGGTGAGCATAGCATTTTACCAGCATCAGTTCCTTCTGAGCAAGAGAAAAATGGACTTAAATGAAGGTAGAAATGATCAAAGAACTCTGATTGCTGAGATAAAGGGCAATTAGCTCCAGTAGGTGGGAGTTAGAAAAGATGCAATTCCTGAGAAAAATGGAAAAATAATGAATGGAAAGTAAGATGACCTGGATTCTAGTTCTGGTTTGGCCCTTATGTATACATCCTACGAAAAGTCAAACTCTCTGGGACCAGTTTCCCTCACCTGTTGAGTAAAAGAACTGACCTAGATTAGTGGCTTCCAAACATTTTAAACTAAAACCTATAGTAGGAAACACATGCCACATTGCAGCCCACAAAGTGTGTGCAGATATACACATCCATACATATAACACACACACCAACACTATAATACACACCCACACGTATAATACACACCCATACATATAATACAATCTGTACATACAATACACACACTCTTATATAATACACATATCCATATATAATATACACACCAATATACATTAAACACATAAAACTGAAGCAGAAGTTGCATGAAACAAGGCTCGTTACGACGACTGCTGTAACTACCAACAAGTAACGTTTACTGTGAGCAGCACATTCATCCAAACACCCTGTGCACGCTTACTGCCTTCCTTCCCACAGCAGCTCGGGGGGACAGGTGAGGGAGGCACTATCAATATTCGTATTTCACTGGCGAGGAAAAAGAGGCACAGAGAGAGAGTGACAGGTCCCAGGCCACAGAGCCAGTAAATAGTAAAGCGAGGATCCAAACTGGATCCTAACTCGGGCGGCCTGGCTCCCGAGTCTGTGCTTTCAAGCACGACACCTGACTGATTCCTTCACGTGCTGAAATGCACTGCAGTCCATTCTCTTTCCACGGCTGCAACCCATAACTGACCCTACACCCACTAATGGGTCACAACTGGCAGCTTCGAAACCACTGGCTGGAAATGATCCCCAGTTCAAGATCTTCCAGCTCTGGGGTTCTGTGGGGTTCAACAGACGTCAGACGATTATCCATCCTGAGGGATTCAGACTAGACTAGATGGTTGATCTATGAGTACATTTCCAAATGTCAGGTCCAAAATGCCACTTTGCCAGTATCAATGGCAAAGGAAAAAGATGCATCAGTTCCCTTGTGTGTAAAAACTGAAATGAGTTCTTAAATCTCTTCTTGCTCAGTAACTCTAAATTCGTGTTCACAAGTATTCATACCTCACTAAGTTTCCGGTGTAAGTTCTGAAACTCACTGAGCCTTCTGGGGACTGTCCAGTTCTTCGTTTCAACTCCTCCAACTTCTTGTAAGCTTACCAAGACAAAGTAACAGGGCATCTGTTCACCGTTCTCTTCTGTAACCTTGGAAAAACGACAAACACAACAGTAGCAAAAAGCATGGTGAGCAGATACGGTAGGCAAGATTTTTAAGTGTCTCTGAAGATCTCCCTCTCACTGGTGTGTGTGCCCCACATCGTCCCCAGGACCTGACGATGATGGGGTCTGTTCTGGCAATTAGGTAACATTACATGCACAGCTGACTTCAAACTAGGACGACTATCTGGGTGTGTCTACCCTAATCACACGAGCCCGTTCAAAGCAGAGGGATTTCTCTGGCGAGTAGTGGAAGAGGAACCAGAGGAAGCACAAAGGCCTGGCGCATTGTGCCATCTTAAAGATGGAGAGGGCCATGGGGAAAGGAGCCAGGAGAACTTCGAGGAATTAAGAATAACCCTCCACTGACTGCAAAAACACAGAGACCTCAGTCCCACAACCATGGGGAACTGAATTCTGCCAACAACCTGAGTGAACCTGGAAGTGGACTTTCCTCCAGATTCTTCAGACAGGAACACAGTCTGGCCAACAGCCTGATTTCAGCGTCATGATACAGTGGGTAGAGAACACAGTCACACAGAGGTGGACTTTAAACCCACAGAACTATGAGCTAATAAATGGTGTTCTGAGTCATGAAATGTGTGGTAATTCGTTGTGCATCAAAAGAAAATGAATACAGCAGACTTAACATCCTTATTGTGTTTCCTGGAAGAAGCAAATTAACAGCAAGCAAACAGGTGTGACAGACCAAAACTTCTCTCAAAGAAGGATGAGGGCTTTCCCAGTTTATTACAGGATTCAACAAACCTTAATTTTCATTTTCATGAAATTTTACACTGGACGACATGTCTTCTTCCTCTCAACTTGGATTAATTCTTAAACACTTACACACATACCCTGTTATAATTCAGAATAGGCCACTGTTGTTCTCAATGTAAATGGAGAAGAGAAGAAACAAAAAGAAAATACATCGAGTTTAAGTTTGACTTGGTTTCATGAATTGAACTGGTGAGTGAACAGAAAGGCAAAGGAAAGAGATGCAAGACTTATAAGCAGCGGCTGAGCCCCCCGGGGGGATGGCGATCCACCCTCCACGGGGATGCGGAGGGGAGGGGGCAACAGGCCCCGGATGGTGCCAGGGCCACCCAGCACGCGGGTGGCTCACCCAGTCTCAGAAGCCGGGGGGTCTGGCTTGATGTAAACACCCCCCCCCCACGTGGGGCTGCCTTGTGAACTCTCAGCAGCCAGGGACCCCTCCGTGTCCATTTCCATTATCTTTTTGGGGATCAAGGACACAGCAGACCCCTGAGGAAGCACTGATTACCAGGGCAAAGTGCCTTGTGAGGGTTCTTCCTCCTTCCCCCTCCCTCTCTCTCAGTATTTGCCTTTGGAAGATTATTTTAATAAACTGTGAAATGTCAGAGGCAGCTCTGGGCAAAACTGAGGAGGTGACAGAATGTGTGTTCTTTCCCTTCCAATGGCCTCCTCGATTACCTTTTGACATTTCGTAGCCCTGAGCCTCGCCCCTCCTAGACCTTCACCCTAAAGAAAATTCCACCTGCGGTTATCAAGCGTCTCTACCCGGAACTCCAAGGTTCTGTGCAACCTTCCCCGGCCCACTGCCCCCACCTCCCCTGCTCACAGAAGGCACACTGCCCCGCAGCTCACCTTACCAGGAGCGCCAACCAGTGCCAAAGACTCATCAGGGGCACTTGGTCAAGCTCTCACGTCACAAGTGTGCTGTCAGGATGGCTCTCGGAGAACATGCGTTGTTTTACTATCTAAACTAGAAGTGAATTTAAGATTGTGAATTTTAAGCTCTTCTCCCAGTAAGAATGTCCAGCCACTGAGTTGATGGGAAAAGCAGGGAAGGACCAAGGTACGCTGGGCAGCCAGGCCCTTGCAAATCTCAGGAGCTGAGTATCTGACAAGCCATTTGAAACGACGATGGGGCCAGTCACACAACCTTCCCCAGGATCTTGTCCTGTGTGTGTGCTGTATGATGGACCTGCCTTTTATCCCCAGGTTTCCATAGTTGGCTAGGTGAGAAGGCAGGAGTTGTCAACACTAACACTGTGCCTATAAGCATCCTTCCTTTAAACAAAATTACTTATACAGACGAAAGAAAAGGGATACAGTGTATTCTGAAAACTACTATCCCATATCTCTCAGAGAATAGCAAAATTTTTTCCAATACAAGGGAAAAATAGTCATTATTAAAGATCTTAGAGCTGCTGACATTTGAGCCCCTGAAGTCAGCAGGATGGATCGATCAGAAACACTTAACATTTGTAATGTTTCACCCGCAAATTTCAAGTAGTCCTTTCCATTTTTTCAACCCTCAATGGCAAAGTATATTGGTAATTCAAGGACATTAAGTGTCACGATTCCGGTGAACAAGGACGCTGAAGTGGAGGGAGATCAGATCTACACCAGCAGCCTAGTGACAGCTCCCAGTCACAGGCAAACCAGCCTGAAAACGTGGGGCAAGGAAAGCAGGACAAATGCAGTCTAGAAGAGCGAACAAAGTTTTCTGTCCCCAACCTTAATTCTCTGGGACAAAATCTTGTCTGATAAAGTCAAACGCAGAAGTTTGGGAATAAATACCTAATAAACTGGGAAGACAAGCAGTCGCACCTACCTCTCCACTGGTGATGGAGGCCTTCCACATGCCCAGGTTCTCACACCACCAATCCGTCCTTGCCATGTGCAGCTGAAGGTCCGTGCGTTCTTTCTCCATTAGAATTATCTCCTCCTTCAACTTAGAAACAATCTGCCACAGGGAAAACATCCCGGGAGTCATGAGACCATTTAAAACGCTATGCAACTTAGCTGAGTAGCAGGATACAAAATCAACACACAAAAATCAGCTGTGTTTCTATACACCAAGAATGGATAACCCCAAAAGGAAATTAAGAAAACAATTCCATTTACAATAGCATAAAAGTAACAAAATATTTAAGAATCAACTTGAGAAAGGAGGTAAAAGACTCCTACAATGAAAACTACAAAACACGGATGAAAGAAGTTAAAGACATAAATGAATGGAAAGATGACCCATGTTCATGGGTTGGAAAGACTAAATATTGCTAAGATGTTAAAGCTATCCAATGCAATCTACAGATTCAGTGTGTTCCCTATCAAAATTCCAATGATGTTTTGGCATAAATGGAAAAATCCACCCTGAAATTACTATGAAATCTCAAGGGAGACTGAAGAGTCAAAACAACCTTGAAGAAGAACCACGAAGTTGGAGGACTCACCCTCTCTGATTTCAGAACTTACTGCAAAGCCACACTAATCAAGATGGTATCATACCAGCATAAAGACAGACGTACAGACCAATGGAACAGACTAGAGAGCCAAGAAATAAACCCTCACATATATGGTCAAGTGACTTTCGACAAAGGTGCCAAGACCATCAATGGCAAAAGGGCAGTCTTTTCAACAAATGGTGCTGAGAAAACTGGATCGTCATCCACATGCAAAATAATGAAGCTGGGCCCTTACCTAATACCTACAACAATTAACTCAAAGTAGATCAAAGGACTAACTATAAGGCTAAAACTACAAAATCCTCAGAAGAAAGCGTGGGGGAGCTGCATGACATGGGATTGCTAATGCTCTTGGCTACGACACCAAAGGCATAGGCAACGAGAGGAAATACAGGCAAACTGGACTTCACAAATTTTAAAGACTTTTGGGCAAAGAACACTATCAACACAGTACAACAGCAACTCACAGAATGTGAGAAACTATTTAGAAATCACATATTTGATAGGGGATTAATATCCAGAATATACAGAGAACTCCTAAAACCCAACAACAACAAGAAAACAAACAACCTAATTCAAAAATGGGCAAAGCAGTTGAATAGGCATTTCTCCAAAGAGAACAGTCAAAAAGCACATAAAAAGATGCTCAACGTTACTAATCATGAGGGAAATGCAAATCAAAACCACAGTGAGGTACCACCTCACACCCATCAGGATGACTGCTATCAAACATCAGAGTAACAAGTGCTGGTGAGGATACAGAGAAACTGGAGCCCTTCTGTGCCGCTGGCGAGAAGCTAAAATGGGGCAGCCACTATGGAAACCAGTAGGGAGATTCCTCAAAAAATTAAAAACAATTACTATATGACCCAGCGATTCGACTTCTAGGTATATATGCACAAAGAGCTGAAAGAAGGGTCTTGAAAAGACATTTATACACCCAGGTTCGTGGCAGCATTTTTCACAATAGCCAAAATGTGGAAGCAAGCCAAGTGGCCATCAATGGACAGATGAATAAACAAAATGTTGTATAAACATGGAATTGAATATTAGCCTTTAAAAGGAATGAAATGCTGACACATGCTACCACAGGGATGAATCTTGAGTACATTATGCTGAACCTCAAATACATTATGCTAAGTGAAATAAGCCAGTCACAAAACAACAAATACTGTATGATTCCACTCATAGGGGGTACTCAGAGTGGTTAAATTCATAAGAGACAAAGAGAGAAGGGTGGTTGCCAGGGGCTGGGGAAAGGGGAATGGGGAGTTACTGTTTCATAGGCACAGAGTTTCAGTTTTTCAAGATGAAAAGGATTCTGGAGACGGATGGTGGTGATGGTTGCATAACAACGTAAATGCTCTTCATGCCAGTGAATTGTACACGTGGAAAATTTTACTGTTAGTATATTTTTTCCACAATTTTTAAAAATAAATAATTATTTAAAACATTCTATGCTCACCATCTCCCTGGATCTCTTTAGTGAGAAAACCTATAGGGTTATGTAACTCTGAGTCTGAGGACAGCAGCTGTGCCTCAAAACATTCCTGAACGCGCAGCGGCAAGGACCCTTTGCCTCCTCCGCAAGCCTGCCGGAAGCACTCGCGCCTCTGCCCTCATGCGCATCTCACTGTGGGTAAGGACTGAAGCTACCCGCTGCGTTTCGGTGGGAGTGTGTTTGGTTCCACAGTCAGCACGTCTGCTCCCTGAGGGCAGGGGTTAGACTCCACTTCAGTGACCAGCACAGCCTCCTGCATTTCCCCATCACTTAGCCTCTGAATACACATTCAGAAAGTGCCAGGGGAGATCAATTTGGCAAAACAAAGAGCTCCGGCCATTACATTAGGGAAACCTGCCTCTTGGGCTCCAAAGATGTATGAACACAAAGCAAAAAGCCTCACCACCTCCTGGGTTTGAGGAATGCCAGTTAGTAAGATGCTGTTTACATTTTTTAAACTTTCAAACTCCGTTGGCTTTTAGCAGAACAATTTCTTTCTTGAATAATTCTGTGAAGTGCTCTAAACTGTACTTGCAAAATTTGAAAGAAAAAAAAAATTAAGATCGTCCTTGCATAGTTAGCTCACTTCCAGAAATGACTGGAAGCTCCACCCCTTCCGTAAAGGCACTGGAGGCAAGTCGGATAAAAGACACAGTAACAGCTGATGGTGCGGAAGGGACCCCGCATCGTAACATGTAAAAGACAAATGCCTTTCTAATCCTATACTAGAAGCCAAAAAATAACAATGCAACTTACAGTTAAAATTCTTTAAGAAACTGTGACGCTTGTCAACATAAACAGAAAACTACTACATATCAAACTGAAAAACAGAAACTTTTAAAGACAACTTTGAAAGCAAGAGTTACCTTCTTGTCAGGTTTTGGCGCATTTTGTATAGAATTTAGGGCTTGCCTCTTATACTCAAGTTTCTCATTTAGTTCTCGTAGTTTGTTTACAGCAAAACTGGCTTGTTCATTAATCCGACTGGTACCTTCATCCACAGCCTCCTCACCAGCCTCACCTCCTGGGCCCTGGGAGAAGATGGCACGTGAACCACCCGCCTTTATAATGACGGACTATTCAGTGCATGTCGCCTGCAGAATAGGGTCGACGTCATGACAACGCACTGTTCCAAAGCACTGGATTCCACTAGGGAGAGAATCCTTGGTAGGAAGCCTAGAAGTAGACTGCTTTTTCCTCAGCAAAGTGAAAAATCAAAGTATTTACAACCAAAGTAACTGGTATTGGGAATTACAGTGAAAAAAGAAACACAGCCTAGAGAAAGGAGAAAAAATTCCACACCATTATTCCCCACATGGTACACTCAAGGAAACCTGCACAGAACAAGGCAACGCAACTGAATGTTCTGCACCTAAACTTTGACATAAAAACACTGAGACCTGGCTTCCTTTTGGTCTTTTAAGAATATTATGAAAAACTCATGCAAGTCCCTTTAAAATTTCCAAATTCCTATTGGTCAAGGTATTTTCAGTATGCCCTTTGCTCGGTCCTTCTTTTAATGATATACTTTACTAACCAACAGATTATTCTACAAGTAAAATACTTAGCATTTGAAAGTGACTTAAGATTCATGAAGAATGAGATAACTTGAAAAACTCTAAACAGCTTATCAACAAACAGCATGTGAGTAATTAGATCTGTGAGCAGCAACAGTATGAAAAGAACTGCAGGGAACTGTCTTCTGGTTCATTTACTCCTTAACGTGCTTCCAGATCTTTTTCTTCTAATTTTTATTAATTGTAACAAACAGTAATGCAATTTTTTTTGAAGAAACATAAAGTATTATTAATCAGAGAACATCAAGCTGTCTCATGTTTTCTGTCTAATCGTTGTCCATGAATGTATCCTGCCTTTTTCATACAATATTCAACGCTGTGTATTTTGAGGGTGATTGCTATGGCTGCCCAGAAGTCTATGAGTTGATAATATATTGAGGCATGTTCCTATTGCTGCTCCTGCTATGGGCTGATTTTGCTTTTTCTGCTATCCCAGATGTACTAAAACTCCACTGTGCACAAACTTTTTCCCCTAAATTTTAGTTATTTTCATAGAATAAGTTTCTAGAAGTGGGGCTCCTGGAACAGAGAGTAGGAGCTTTCAAAAGATCAGTAATAAATATTACCTTTCTTCGGATCCTAGGGGAAGTTTGACATTTTTTCCCCTTTGTTTACTATTTATTACCTTTCATATCAACTGTCAGTTCAAGTCCTTATTCAATTTAACTGTTAGGCATTAATGCTTTTCTTGATTTGAATACACTTTTCACAACATTTGCATATTAACTATTTTAATTTTTGAGGTACAGAGATAGATCAGTTTGTTTTAGCTGTGCTATCCGAAAAATAAAATGCAATGAGTCATGAGTTTTGGACCAGTTTAGTGGTTTTAAACACTGAAAATGTAAAGAACCAAGTAACAAAACTTACAAAAAAAAAGTCTGAATGAATGAATTTAACAACAGTTCAGAGATGTCAGCTTCTAATACCACCATAAACAAGCGCCCGATTCCTCAGGGCTTGAGATACAGTGAACTGGACAGGAAGAAAGAATCTAAATTATAATCTTCCCATGCAAGGTGACTTTGCTACGTAAGGTGCTTCTTCTTTGTACCTTCAAAACCTTCAAACTCGTAAGTCGTTAATAGGAGACTGCAACTGGGGCGATTCAAAATGATCCAGGGCACTATAAGACAATTAGACTTCAGGTATGGCTGGGGCAAGGTTTCCTTCAAAACATCTTAATTTCATCTGGTTTTGCTTTTTATTTTTTTTAATTCCAAAGTGTTTCCTGCAACTCTTCCTGTATGCTCTACTTCTCCTCATTTTCCCTCATCCTTCTTGTCTGTTCTCAGGCTGGACTGTCATGCCACTGACTCTCGAACCTGGCCTAAGTCACAAATGTCCCATCCCACAGACGTCCTGCCCTCACTTTCCAGGAGTCAGACCCAGGTGTGTCTCAGGCAGACAGAACAGAGAGGTCTCTGACTGAACTCTGGTGGTGGTACCCAGCTGGTCAGAGGGACAGAGAAAGAAGCACGTAAGACCACAAGCAGCAACAAGGCCTTCAACTTAAAGTCCCACTCAAAGTCCTGTACATTAAAAGATGAGGGTGCACGCCAAATTCGGCTCACACAACCTGTGCCCACCTAGGGCACATACCCAGAGCTTATGCAATCAAAAGGGAGCAGGAAGTTAAACGTGACTCACCGTTTCATCCCTGTTGGAAATCAGCTGCGAGACATGTTTTTCTTCCTCTTTTATCATCAGTTTCTCATACAGGTCACTGACAATAAATGAAGGGTAATATCTATCCTTCAAGGTCTCATAAACATCTCCCTGGATTTTGCAGAACACTTCAATTCCTTTATTTCCCACAAGACACTGCTGGATTTCTTTGTAAAGTGATTTTTCCACAGGTATTTCTTTGCTCTCCACAAAGAAATTCTGGTAAATTTCACCAACCAGTTGTGGGATTTCATTCTGAAAAGACAGGAAGGTGAAGAAAGAGAAAGGAAGAAATACCATCTCTGAGAAAAACTATTTTCTTCTGAATTCTCTGCATTTTAAGGGTGGAAGGAAGTTATTTAGAACGTGGGATGAGTGCGGGGTTTGGGCTTTTGTGTGAACATTCACAGCCAAGGGGTAAGCGTCAGACCTTGAAAAAAACAACTGGTTCCTTAAAATGAACACATTACGTTGAACAGTTAACAAATGTAATTTCTTTTAAATGCTGGAAGGAAAAAAAGAGAATGAGAACAGTTCTCTTGCAATGGATTCCTTCTCATAAATCTGGATTCCTCAGGAATACAATTTATCAGCTAAATTCTATTTGACTTTTTCATCTAACATAAATAATCAGAAATGAGAATTTCTCACTCTAGAAAAAAGTCAATAACTGTGTAATTTAAGAAAGCAAGAGAAATAGCCTTCAGAATGATGACTTACTTTATTGTAATCAAGCTTATATTAGACAGCTTGGCCTTAAACATTACACGTAGGTCACTGCTGGTCTACTTCGGAAATGCAAACATCTCTTCTGATTAACATAATCTTCATGTTTCCACTAGAGATAACTTATTAACTCTAGGAATGTTATGCAAAGTCTTCAACAGTAGCAAGAAGTGAAAACAACTTAATGAACATTATGAATATGAAAAGTATTTCAGAACTTCTACATCCAAATCAACGTTGCTAACTCAAAATATAGCTACTCAAGGAAGCTATATCCTCTTATTCCACTGACATTTTTCAACTTGTTTTCAGTAGGTTAGGAAAATTTTTTAGATTGTGTTTTACAAAATTCCCTTGAGAGTGGCCAAAAGTCAAGTTTGAAGTCACGTCTGGTAAATAAAACATGTAATAAAATTGGCAAATATAATATTGAGAAAAATGAAGTAATTTGTGGCTTATAAATTGATAATAAAAGGCATTCCTAAAAGATTTTAAAATACTATGACTGGATTTAGCTCCTTAACCAATGTAGTGTGTGATTTCTGATGGATTTTAAGTTATTCGGCTCTCGCAGTGCTCACATGAAGTGCAAATGAGGAACTCAGTGTACACGGTGCTACCTGTGCTTATTTGAATAAGCCTCTCAAGACACATGTGTTATATATTATTTTCCATCTTCCTTATTAACATAATCGTATTTTTAATGAAATAAAAAAAGGTATAAAATATACACACAGTGGTATTAAAAACACACACTGTGGTATTAAAAATAAGAAGGTCATGAGATTGAGGTGTAGGTGAAAAGACCAAATTTACTGTAATAGCAATGTGGGTATGTGTATGCCTTTTTATAGTGGGTTAAAAAATAACTACCTGAAACTAAATTCAATATTTGGGTACATTTGTAAATATATTTTCCTTGACTACACATATAAAAACAAAATCTAATTTTATGTACCATTATGGGCTAGAACATAATGCCAATAATATATTTGGCCTAAAATATTCTTTGAATGTATACTTATCTTGTAGCTTTACTGAGAAACACAGATGCGCTGTCCAATACACAGGTTTTCACCAGCTAGTGATTAATACTGCTTTGAGCCTATATATCCTACCTTGTTAGCATTCTTCAGACATTCCACAGACTCCCAGAAACGAATCAGAGCTCTCTTATCCATCCTTTCCATGTATGTTCTAAAATGCTCTCGGTAAAAAGGACTGGCCAAGATGTCTTCGAATTGAAGAATCTATTAAGGGAATTTAAGAAAAAGTTTTTCAAAACCAAATTTTAGTACTCAGATTTTCATTTTCTTTTTCAGTCAGTTTTGGTGATTTGTGCAATCAGTCTAATTTAAATTGTGAAATTTATTGGCTTCAAGTTGTTCATAATATTCCTTTGCTATCCTTTTAATGCATGTAGGATCTATAGTGATATCCCCTCTCTCGTTCCTAATATTTGTAATTTGTGTCTTTTTTTTTCTTGGTCGTTTTAACTAGAGTGTATAAATGTTGATCTTTTAAAATAAGGACCTTCAATTTCATTGATTTCTCTGTTTTTTCTGTCCTCTATTTCACTGATTTCTGTTGCTATATAATTTCCTTCCTTCTAGTTATTTTAGTTTTAATTTGCATCTTAAGGTGGAAGATCACTGATTTTACACAGTTCTACCTTCTGGCTTTGAGGCCCTTCCCCCTCATCCAAGGCCCCGTCCTCTTGCTGGTCGTAGGCGGGGCCTCCCAGGATTCTGATCCTCTTCTCACACTGCTTCTTCGCCACAGTCAGCTGGTTAATGTACCTTTTCATGTTCCTGGCCCTCAGGAGATCAGCCTTCATGGCAGCGGTTTCTTTACCTTAAAGGAGATGGATGGACAGTACCTGGTCAGAGGACAAGGTACAAGAGAGGAAGCAGTACAGCTCTGGACCAGACCAGTGTCTGACGTGTACATTCTGAACAACAGTGGGCACTGAAGAGCAGCCACTATGGATGGGAACCAGGATGGAGGTTCCTCAAAAAATTAAAAATAGAACTGCCATACGATCCAGCACCAGTGACACTTGGGGTGGATAAGTCTCTGCTGCAGGGCTGTCCTGTATACATACTGGGTGATTTTTAGCAGCATCCTGGCCTCCACCACTAGATGCCAGCACCATCCCTCTCCACTGATGTAACATCCAAAATTGCCTCCTGATCTCGTCAAATGCCCCCTGTCCTTTGGTGGGCAAACTGTACCCCACCCCACTGAGAAGTTCTAATACAGAGGTAGAGCCTCTGTGCGGGGGGAAGGAGCAAGGCTGCACTCTCCCCAGCCCCCGGCGCCCCCAGCACGTGGCTCTGCTCCCCAGGACACACAGGCCTCCTCACGCCCCTCAACCCCAAGCGATCAAGGGAAGGGAGTAAGGGGGGTTCTCACTAGATGTCGGGCCTCCACTCCTCAGCCTGTACCCACACTGACGGACTAGCGAGCCTCTGAATCTTTCCCGTACATTTAGATGGAAGTTTCAGTAAGCCTCCCTGAGAATCTCTGAGAAGAGGGTTCACGAAACAGGAATGTATTTATTTAGGTACCAGTCAAATTTCAAAATGGGAAATGATGCTCCACACTTCTCAACATGAGGCTCAGTTACTGACCAGCACACACTCCTTCAAAGTTACCTGAAAATCATCTCAGAAGCCGCCCAGGAACTACAACAATATTTACCTTGCTTTTCAACTTGAGATAAGTATGCTATTTGAAAGAAGAAGAGGAGGAGGAGGGAGGAGGAAGAGGGGAAAAGGGGGAAAGGGGAGGAGGGGAGGAGGAGAAGGGGGGGGAGGAGGAGGAGAAGGAGAAGAATTCTCTTCTCACACCAAACACCTGCAATTTCACCATCTAAAGTGTCTCCACTTTAGCAGAGAGCGTATTTGAGGAATAAGCAGCGATCGTGGCAGGAGCCGACAGCGGGGCCTCTCACGGTACCGGAGACCTTGCAGCCTAGCACGGCTGTCAGGGTGCCTGCAGCCACGTCTTATTTCCTTCCTTTAAACGTCTCAAGTGCTGATACTTCCAGCATTTCCTTTGGTTTGAGGTCCTCCAACGTACTTGAAATACATTTGCAAAGTCATAATGTCATGTCAGTTAAATCCACACATTAAATTACCAGGAGAACCCTGCTCGCAAATTAGAACCACGACTCGAAGAGATAGGAGAAAGACACGCAGAACACAGATCTGGCCCGTATAATTTCTAAGTTCGAGCATGACTCTTGTAACACCTACCTGCACGAGTGAGGAGTGGAGTGAGATGGGTCCAGGACAGGTGGGTTCAAGTTCCAGATCAGGGTGTGACTAAGACCTGTTTAACATCTCTGGACCTGAGCTATTTGTATAAATGCAGGCCTCAGAATGTAGGATGACTGAAGCTTCCTTGGGGGGAGACAGGTGGGAGCAGGGTTGGATATAAAACTGTGAGCCTACAGAGAGTGTGACCGAAGTGCCCTGAGCTCTCAGTCCCTCGAGGCAGAGAAAGGACGGGAGCTGGGCCAGATGAAGGGGCTGCAGGAGCTGGAGGCCGCAGCGCTGAGGGCATGAGGGCTGGGCAGGAAGAAACTGGCAACGGCCCTGCAGCAACAGACTGGTGTTTTTTAAGTTTAGGTCATTCATAAATTAGAAGCTGAGTCCAATTACTGCAATGCTAGAAAATCAGATCACATCGATCATGAGGAAGCACTCTGGGAAGCCCTCCAGCATCTATAGATCAGCTCCTTCTTTCAGGCAGGGACACCTTTAAATCCCGAATCAGGTAAGAAATATTATTTAAAAAATTCTTGATGGGGATCAACATCAGTGTGTTGTTTACATTCATATTCAATCTATTCTGAAGTTCTCCTACAGTTTTGCTTGATATATTCAATTCCAGAACTCTTTATTTATATTCTAAACAAGACACAATTTTTCGAATGCCTCCCAGTCTATACGACGGGCATGTCACTCCCCAGTGTGCAGTATTTATACACAGCAGTTTCTGCCTGCTTCAAATCAACATCATGTCCTTCGTCGTCGTCAGCTGAATAAATACCACTCTCGAATCACCTTAACTATTCTTGGTAACATTTCAGGATCCAGAACAGCCGGTGGGGGGGGTACTTTAAAGGGAGCTGAAGCACTGGGCTTATTTTCATCCATAAGGACAAATCAGCATATGTTCCATGACTACCAGAATTCCTACACTTGGCCCATGTCTTAGTGCGTTCAGACAGCTATAACCAAATGCCACAGACTGCGGCTATAAACAACAGACATTTATTTCTCAGTCTGGAGACTGGAAATCCAAGCCTAGGGCACCAGCGTGGGGGCGTTCCGGAGAAGGCCTGCGTGTCGGCCGTAGATGGCCACCTTCTTGCCGTGTCCTCACGTGGTGGGAGGGGCTGGGGACCTCTCTGCCGCCTCTTTTATAAATCACTTAGTCTATCCATAAGGGCTCCACCCTCATGACTTAAGCACCTCCCAAAGGCCTCACCTAATACCATCAATTTGGGTGTTAGGATTTCAACAAAAAAAAACTGGGGTCGGGGGGACACACAAATATTCAGACCACAGCAGCCAGCTAATTTAATAGACCATTTCTCAACTACTTGGGCTATTCTAACTGTAAATAAAAAGCTAGAGGGCTGGGCACTGAAACGGAGACATGAATACATCAATGGCTCTACAGCAGTGGTTCTCAAAGTGTGGTTCCTGGAGAAGCAGCACCAGCATGTCTAGGGAGCCCTGGGACACGCACACCCTCAGGGCCCACGCCAGACCCACAGAATCAGAAACTTCGGGGCTGGGCCCAGCAACCTGCGATTTAACAAGCCCTCCAGGTGATTCTGATGCACACTCCACTTCGAGAACCACTGGTCTACAGGATTAAGTCCAGACTTCTCAGGACAGCTCACAAGGCCCTTTAGGATCGGCCCCCGTCTTCCTGTCAAGCCTCACCTCTCCATTACATGCCAAGTATCAGCGCAGTGTCTCACCTGACAAGACCCAGACACAATCAGGTAATTTCTCCCAACCTGCTGCACGGCTTTTTTTCCTTTATATCCTCAAAATGTTTTCATAATTGCATATTCTTTCTTAATCATCAATTATAATTGAAAAAGACTTGCCCGAAACATATGTAGCAACAAATGGACATTTTAGCACATATATACTACTTTCATAAAGTTCCCATCTCTAGTTTGAATCATAAATATTCTTAGGATCTTCCATCTGTTCAGTTTTTTTTAAACTTCTTCAGTTTCCCACTCACAAAAAGAACGTGGAAATAAGGAGAAACAACATTGGAAATGAAATTGCTTACAACTGCACCCACAACCTGGTAGCATCACAACCTGGTAGAGACACGAATGGGCACAGCCCGCCCGATTTTCCAGGTGTAAGGAAACAGAGCAGACAGGTGGGGCCAGTGAAAGGAGGTTAACATACAGACTGAGGCTTTTCCCAGATTCTTTGCCCGATGGTATTTTCACTGGATCGTACCGTCTCTAAAATGCAGAGATCTCCAAAAATAACAGTTCTATTCTGGGGAAGCCTTTAATGTAAAAAAAAAAATCAAAATTTCCTTAATGACTTTCACAAAGAGGAAAAAACACATATATTTCTCTGGAAATAGAGATAAATTTGAGAAAGAATGAAATAAAGTAACCTTTCATTTGACAGCTGTACATCAAAATTCCAAAGGTCACAGAGAAGCAAGAACTGCTTCCTATAATAACATGTTGCTAGATACTCAATTAAAAGAAAAAGAACAATAGAGAATTCTCAATTTGACCACCCCTTTAATTAAAAAAAAAAATCTGCACTTAAATTATAACAACCTAATTATTTAAAATTGAAACCACCCACAAAGGAACTTCAACGGTGAGACAGCAGATGGCATTATTTATGAAGGAAGTCATTCCAGACTGTTAATACATTGTTCTCCTCTAATAATGTGCTGTGTGAAGATACATGGGGACTCGGGGACAGCAGATGCAGAAGACTATCAGCTGTCACCTCCATGCTGGCAACTTCCAAATACTTCTCTTCAGGGCAGCTCTCTCACGACAGGGTGAGAAATGGCAGGCGCGCACCCTGCCATCCGCCTGTCGTCCCGGGACCACTGAGCGCTCGCACCCCTGAATCAGTCCCCCTTTTCATTCTGCGTTTTTCAATGTCTTCACTGAAAAATGCTTTCTAATCATCTGGACCAAGCAATCGGAAGACTGAATAAACTGGGTTCTACAGAAATGAAGGACGTGCCCAGGTTTCAAGGGGAAGCTGGCAGGAGAACCAAGGTGTCCAACGCCAGCTCCAGCACTTTTTCTTCTACACCCCAAACTTCACCTCACCGGCCAAAAGCTACGGGACGTAACAGGAGCAGCGGAACAGCAGCAGACTAGGAGTTATGACCTCAGACGAGTGAGTTCATTGACCTTCTCCGGATAGGCGTGTCCTCACCTGTGAAGTCAGCAGGCTGTCCCAGCACCGTAACGTCCCACCATCTGATTCACCCCAAACCCAGTGAGTCACTGACCAGGTCACCTTTCCCTCACAGCCTCCCTTACCAATCCCTTCCTTTTTGCCACTGTCACCAGCGCCTACACTGCCGTCCTTCATTCCCAGACACCACATCACCCTCCCCATAGGAATGCCTCAAAAATATTTTTAAAGATTTCATAGCTAATCGACTTTTACATTTTTCTATTTCCATTTTCCATTTCCATATGTGACTGTGCCTTACAGTGTTAGGGCTAAAAGGTCCATCCAGCGGCACTGCACTGAAATGTTTTATTAGAAAAATATGAACATAAATAGACTTGAATCATAACTACATCATAACCGTACCTGAAAAAATTAGAAATCAACTTTTGAAATTACTTCTTTTGTCAAAAACTACTCGTATATGATTTTAAACATCTAATAACACAAATAACTTATGAAAAATACTGAACACTTTTTGGACGGAATTACTTGATAAAAAATATAATGTCAATGTTACACCAAAACACCCTAGTAATGTAACACACTGAAGTGGAAAGTTAATCATAAAAGTCCTTGGTCACACTCACAGCTCCACATTTATCTGTCACATGGGGCTACAGAAAACCTAAGAGCTAGCTTTGTGAAGTAACACCAAAGCTGGTTCCCCCAAAGGGCTCCAGCACACATTCTGTATCTACTGATCGGTCAAAGGGAGGCAGAAAAGCTCACACCATGTGACAAATACCCAGTCACCTTTACTGTTCTCCTGCAAAGGCTTGTCTGATTTATTCCAAGCTCGAGATTCTTATCCCTAAATGAAGGACCTTTAGGGGCCCAAATAAGCCCCTGTGGTGCTAGTTTACATTAGGGTGGGAACTCTGACCTTCACAGAAGCAAATCACTCAGAACCTCTGAACCCGACATGAAGTCCCCGGGCATGGAAATCCCTCCTCCCCCACTCTAAGCCTGTTAGGTTGTTTCAAGCTAGTTTTGCAGACGCAAGTGTTAGAGCCCTACACTTTAAGAAAGGAAGAGATTCTCTGGCTCAAAGTCAAACCAAACAAACCAGGACGACTGACTTAGAATTTAAAGTAGGACTTAAAATGAGAAATATATTCGATCGAAGAACTTTTATAAAATAGGACTTTACTTATTATTTAAGTTCAACTTTACAAAGTACCCACATGCCAGAAATGAGGCTAGACACTTGAATAAGGTATTACATGCAGTCACTGAATAAATACTAAAGACCCCTAGAAATTCCCAATTACTTCCTGTATTATCCAGTATGGCAGCCACTAGCCACATGCTTAAGCTAGTTTTGCCAGAAAATGAAATTTTCAGTCTCCATCTTCTCATTCTTTTCTTTATAAAATAGCTTTATTGAAATATAATTCACACACTATGGATTTTACCCTTTTACCACATACAATTCAAAGTTTTTTTTAGCATATTCAGAGTTATGCAGCCAACACCATAATCTAAACATAGAACACTTTCCTCACCCCCAAAAGAAAACCTGTACCCAGTAATAGTCAACTCCTCATTTCCCATCTTATCTCACTTCCACCCTGGCAGCCCTAGGTAACTGCTGATCTATTTTCAGTCTCTATGGATTTGCCTATTCTGGGCATTTCATTTAAATGAAATCATCCAACATGTGGTCTTTTGTAACTGGTTTCTTTCACTCAGCATAGTGTTTGCAAGGTCCATCCATGCTGGAGCACGTTCACCACTCCCTTCCTTTACCGCTGGATCCGAGTCCACTGTATGCACAGGTCACCATTGGTTGACGGCCATTTGGGTCATTCTCACTTTTTGGTTATTCTAAATAATGCTACTACAAACATTCAAGAACAAGCTTTCTTGGACACGTTTTCATTTCTCTTAGGCAGATACTTAGGAGTGGAACCACTACACCTCATGGTAATTCTATGTTTAATATTCTGAGGAGGTTCCAGACTTTCCCATTTTCACCAGCTGTGTACGAGGGTTGCAACATCTCCACATCCTTATCAACACGGGTTATTACCTGTTTTTTATTTTAGCCACTCTAGTGGGTGAGGAATGGTATCTCATATTAGTTTTGATTTCCATTTCCCTAATGTCTAATGATGCAGGGCATGTCTTCATTCGCTTATTAGCCATTTGTATATCTTTGGACAAGTGGCTACACAAATCCTCTGTCCATTTTTCAATGGATTACTTGTCTTTTGATTATTGAGCTGTATGAGTTCTTCAGCTATTCTGGATACAAGCTCTGTATCATATACACGATTTGCAAATATTTTATTTCATTCTGTGGGTTGTCTTTTTACTTTCTTGTGGCAGACACAAGTTTTTCACTTTTGATGAAATGCAATTTACTTTTTTCGGTCACTTGTGCTTCCCCCCATTCTTACGCAGACCCACACAATTTGAGAGAGCACTGATTCCCAGAACCCGCCTTTGTTCTGGACATGAAGACACACTGTGGCTGAAGTCACCTATGTGGCTTTAGCTACCCTACTTTTTTCTGAGGTTTTACTCCTTACTTTGAGCCCCATTATAAACTTGAGACAAATTTAGAAAAAGCTAACTACTGGTAACAGAATTAACCCAAAAGGAGAGTAACGGAGCAAATCTTAATGTGGTTATACAGCTTACTGAAAATAAATGCTTCTAGCATTTTCACAGGAAAGAAACTACAGTGCTATCTTGAACTTATCAGTTACAATGTTGTGGGCTAAATTATATTCCCACAAAAGACATGCTGAAGCCCTAAACCCTAGTACCTGTGAATGTGACCTTATTTGGAAATAGGATCTTTGCAGAAATACTCAAGTTCAGATGAGCTCATCTAAGGGTGCACCTTAATCCAGTATGACTGGGGTCCTTGTAAGAATAAGAAATTTAGACACAGACATGCACAGAGGCAAGACAGTGTGAAGACACAGGAAGACGACAGCACTCTACAAGCCCAGAAGAGAGACTTGAAACAGATTCTTTCATCACTGCCCTCAAAAGGAACCAAGCCTGCCAACACCTTGACCTCAGACTTTGAGACTCCAGAACTATGAGAAAATGAGCTTCTGTTGTTGAAACCATTCACTCTGTGGCACGCTATTTTGGCAGACCTAGTAAACTAACACAATTACACAAAATAAAAAAGGTATGTTTCTGACTAAACTCATATAACAAGGAGATGCACTGAGAAAAGACAATGGTGGCAACAAGAAATCCCTTCCTAGTATTCTCCTTAAAACCTGTCAAACTGCCTGAAAATACAGCACCTTCTCTGCAGGAACAATGAAAAAAGGAAAGGAACTAAGCCCATACTCTTGCAGGAATTCACATCTCCTTTGCTCAAAAGCCTCTGAAGACTTCCCTCCTCATTCAGAGTAAAAGCTGCAGCCCCTACTGTACAAGTAAGGACTTCGTGCTAGGGTCTCCTGTCACCTCTGACTTTGGATTCTCTCCCAACTCAGCCCTTTCCAGCAATACAAGCTGCCTCAGGTAAGCCCTGTGTGCTTCTGTCTCAGAATTCTACGCCCTTCCTTCCTCAGACACCCCGCCCCCGGGGCCCCAGGGCTTTGTTCACAGGTCACCACCTTGGCGAGGTCTCCCCAAATCACCCTGTCCAAGTGCAAAATCCTCCCCTTCCAGCTGAACCAACATTCCTCTCCACATACCTCCCTGCACAATTAAACAAGAATGTCTAATTTGTTTTTCTCGAAAGCACATCTCATTGTCTGAAATACCGTGTATTTTATTTGTTAATTGTCTGATTGCCCCCCAGCCTAGTTCAGGGACTCGATGAATGCAGAGATTCCCTTGTGTTCACTATTGAATCATAATCGCCTGGCAGTGTTCAGTAAACACTTTAAAATGAACACATTTGCACAATTTTCCTTGCTGGGCTGAGATTAAGAATTAGTGCCTCTTCAGAGTCTATACCCTCATCTCTCTCTCTTTTTTTTTAATATGGCTCCTACCTTCTGGCAGTGACCCAGAGAGACAAGCACAAGTCCCCAACCCCAGTGTCCCTTTGCCTCTGTGTGCTGACTGGAAACCCGGGCACAGGTCAAAGTCTCTGCCCAAGTCGTCCTTGTCCTCCCGGCACTCCACCCCCAGACAGGAAGCTGAGGGGCCGGACAGTTCTGCGGGATGTCCAGCCCATGAGGCAGCAGTGTCTGCTGCTTGTCACTGCGAATCCGGACCTGCCCTGGCCTGGAGACAAAACTCGACCTGCAGCTTCATACATGAAGCGCTGGACAAACCATCAGGGAGCTGGGAGCCTACTTCAAACCCTGATTCCTCCTCAGGATCAAACAGCCCTTCATTTGAAGAAAAACAAACAGGATAAAATATATAGAGTATTTATATAGATACATGTATTTTAAATCTGCAAGAGTAGGAGGAGGAAAGTTGTTCACAATACAAATGCTTAACTCGAAGAAAAGATTAAATTATGAAACGTCAACTCATAGAAGTCATTTATGTGACTATGAAGATTATGCTTCATATAAAAAAATTAATGAATATTAAGATCAAACTGTAATATGAGAAAAAATTATGAAACCATGTTTAGTTTAAAAACAGAAGTACTATATACCCAATGATTTTAATCTTCTAAAAGTTATGACTACAGATGTATAAAGTTTATAAGTGTACACAGAAATACAAAGATTTTTGTTAGGATGAAATTACACTTACTTTCTCTTATGCTGTTACACCATCATTTTAACAAATTTGAAATATTTACACGCAGTGTTCATACCTGCCAAAGCTCTGACGGGAGAGGGAAGGCTGGGGCTAGATCTGGACCCTTCGGGTCTATAACCGAAGAAAACAAACTGGTTCTTACCCTTGTGCCTCTTCAGCTGGGGGAAGCTGCTAATTGTAGTTGCTTGAATTATTTCCACTACAATTTGATACCTGAGTTTTAAAAAGAGAGAACAGGAAAGATTGAATAGGAAGGAAATACTGCTTTCAGAGATATTTTTAGGCTGTGTTTGTACTAAGCAACTATAACACAGGAACTGCAGGTCCTGCCCAAGTGTCATCAAAAGCGTCCAACACGAACCAAGCACAGCGGGCTGGGCGCCGTGCCAGGAGCTACTCATTTCTGAGACCTGAATGTCGGGGTGCTGGACTGACTCCCTGACCATCATTCCTGTGCCGGAGGCGTTACTACCTGCCCCCTCACTGAAGGTAGAAACTTCGAGGTTACGATCAACTCTTCCCACTCTTCACCCCCACCACTGCCCTCCTCTCCCGCCAGCAGTAACCGGAACCTACTGACTGGCCATTCCTCTCTGAAGCTTCTTAGATTCCTCTTGTCTACAGGGTGAAACACTTGCTCCCCCTCACTTCTTTAGCTCTTCATACGCTACTTCTGGTCTGAACAGCCTGCTTCATATTCAGCTATTTATACCCACAAGAGTCTCCAATGCTGGACAACAAACACCTCGATGGCAGGGAAAAGATCCGAAGGATCCAATTCATGTTTACAAACACCAGACCCTCCCCCACACGGTGCTTCGCACATGGGAACCATCTGAAGATGATCACTGAATCTGCAGAATTCACCTTCACTTGATACCAAAAGGCAAAGTAGGAAATGAGGGACAAAACCATACAACATACATATCCAAATGCTGGCCATCCTGGATGGCACAGGCTCTCAAGGCCCCCCAGGGAGCTGTCCAGGGTCCCTGGCGCTCGCCCGGCCTTCCCCCTCCAGAGGACGGCATGGCCCTGCTGGTGTCCAGTTTGGTTCCACCAACAGGAGAACTAATATTTGTAAACATTGTCTTAATCAGAAGAGCAGAGACTGTTAGTACATGTTTCTCCAAAATGATAATCTAAACTCAAGTCTTCGGAGGAAGCAGCCTAACAAGGATTCAGCTCTTTTCCAGTTCTGGGAAGACCCTGCCCACAGCATCCCTTGTCTCAAAGGGAAGGAAAAAGTCTCACAAAGCCACCTGCTCTGAGTCTCCACCTTCACCTCTGTCTGGTTTTATACACTTAGCTAAATTAATAAAGACTTGGAGCAAGACTTTTTATGAATGCTTTCCACCAATCTTAATCTCGCCTGAAAGCTAGACAGGCCTTCAAAATGATCCCCTTAGAAACCAACACCTCTTACTGTTACAATTTTACTGTCAGTTGTCAAAGCTCTGGGACTCTACTAGAACTGATTTCAAAGTTATTTAGCAGCCAAACCAAAAAAGAAAATTAGTCTCTTCATTTCATTAGGCACAACTTACACAGATTTTTTTTTTAAGCATTACTTTAGAGCTATCCTGAGTGTGCACATGCTAGAATGTCTTAGGAGAGTTAAAGGCTGGACAAATCCTAGCCAAGGTGTACAACATGATAAATGGTCTGAAATACTGTTTTATATCAAAATTAGCAAGGATCTATAGTGCAACAGAATACCATATACATACAAACGTTCAAGAAAAAATCAGAAATCTAAAAATAATGTTTCAGAGTTGCACCGGGCTACTTTGTACTAGGCAAGCAGTAATGTTTTCATTAAAGGGACTTCAATTAAAGCGTTTAAGAAATGAAGCCATGGTGATTTCAGCCAGCTAAGCTGAAGCTGTTTCCTACATCCACGGCATTACTGAAAGGGTCTGTCGGATAATTTAGGAAGTGGATCAGAGAAGTGAAGCACACGCGCTCTGGCACCAGATGGCTTGTTTCAAATGCTGCTTTCAGCACTTACTGTGTCACCCTGGGAAATTATTTAAGCTTTCTAAAACTCAAGAGTCTTCATCTGTAAAAAGAGGAATGAAGAACAGTAGTTTTTCTTATAGGGTTACTATGAAGATTAAATGAGAAAACATCTTTAAAGTATCTGGAACAGTGCCTGCCCCACAGTGAGAGCTTAACGCCTATTAACAATTACTGTTCCTTAACACTGCTGTTGACTCTTTAGATCTGTGCTGTTTAGTGCATGTGTGTGTGCGTTTATAAAACATACCTAAAACCAGTTTTTTCCCTGACTTGTTATAAAAGTGTCTCAGCCTGATCAACTGAAGACCCCCAGGTTCACTATAGTCCAACAAAATCAGGTTCACTGACCCACTGCCAGGAGCAAGAGGAACCAAGGGGCAGCTCCCCAAACAAAGGAAAACATCTAGTTACTACAGGATTCTGGGGAAGGGTGGGGTGCAGATGAAATTTAAATGAAGCAGCATTGTGACAGGCTCAAAACAGGGCTTGTAAACAGGTCAATTTCAGATGGATCCAGGGTCCCACTGCCTCAGAAAAACTACAAAGTTAAGATACATGTGGGATGCTGAGCCCAGAAACCCCTTATCTGCAGCTCTGCGACTGGGTTATGAGTGAGGCTGCTTCAAAGTGACTGAAATCCCCTAGGCAAGAGTAGGATGTGTTGTTCTTACTGACAGAATTTCACACAGCGAAGTCTCTGATTGCATTTAGAGGGCAATGTTTCTCAGTGCATGAGAAAGGACTAGTCACTCAGAGGAGCCTTACATTTGATGACATTTTACAGCCACTGCCTGTGTCTGGAAGAAATACCATCTCCTGTTAACTTTGTAGCTGGCTTTAGTGTCTGTTAGCCCAGCCTGGTAAATAGATGGGCAGATTTTACTTTCACTTTCTCAGTCTGAGCCAATTTTTACTTTCTCTAAAGTAACACATGTTCTTTGAAGAAAATGGGAAAATACAAAAAGCACAACAAAGTTAACTACTATTAACTTGTGGTGTATCTTTATGATCTTTTTTCTATGCAAACATAAAATTTTGTTTCATAAGACTGATAAATTTTAATTTATCAGTTTATAAATTTTAACTTATCAGTTTTATCAGTTTATTTTCTAATTTTTTTTAAAAAAATTGGGGGGGTAATTAGGTTTATTGTATTTGTTTTATTTTTAACGGAGGTACTGGAGATTGAACCCAGGACCTTGTGCATGCTAAGCACATGCTCTACCACTGAGCTACACCCTCCCCCCTCTAATATTATTAAATATTCTCATGCAACACCATCGTTACATGGCCATCTATTGTACAGATGAGCCAAAATTTTTTAACCACTTACATGTTTGACACTTTGATAATTTCAAGCTTTTTTCTACTTAAATAAAACTTACAAGAAACATTTTCAGAGAAATCTTCCCCTATATTCATGATTATTTCCTTAAGATAAATTCTTACAAATAACAACTGCATCAAAAAGAAGGCACATATTGTGATGCGTTATTCAGATTATAAAAACTGTGTAACGGAAAGGTAATAATTTTTATTCCCACCAGCAGGACATGAAGTTGTCTCTTTTCCTATGCTCTTGCCAACACTAGGGGTCAAACTTTTAATCTTCATTAATATTATGAACAAAGAAAAGTATGTCGTTTCAGTCTTTATGTCTGAGCCCTACTGAGGATAGCAACAAGGGCCTGAGCTCTCCCTGCGCGAGGCACGTGCAATGGTGCTCAGCAGTGAGTGCCAGGGAGCTGGACTGCAAGCAGGGGGCATATTTTCAGTTAGGGCTTGGAGGAGTAAGAGGCTCTTTCCACTAAAAGGGCTTTTAAACCTCCTGTCCGCTTTTCTAGCACGCAGAAGGTGGCTGATTCCACAGGAAATCTAAGGCACGCTTCCCAGCCTCAATCCACGCGTGGCGCACACAGCAACTGGCAACATCTGATCAGAACACTGGGGTGACCAGTCATCCCGACCCTACTCGGCCACCTTGTGGGCCAAGGAGACCATCTCCACACACCAGCTAGAAAGTTCTGCACCAGCGCAGCCTGAGGAATTCTGAATGTATGTAAACACATACACACAATTCATGTTATATTTACAAAAGATAATCCAGATATATACATACCAAGCATTTAGTTTTTATCTACATACAGGAAATGATTTCTACTTTCTTAATCTTGTTTGTATCTTTTAATCTTCCTAAAATAATGACCATATATTCATTTTCTAGTTCTCAGAGCCTGTAGAAATCACATGTTACAGAAGCAGCCAAAGCTCTGTCACCACTGGCTAGCTGGTGCCCTTCAAGTAACCTCAGGAAAGCCCAACTCTTCTCCCTGCGCCTGTATCTAGTCTCTACCAGTGTCCCTCATGCTTCCATGTGGGCTCTTAGTATCACTGTATGGTATTTATCTACAGACGCGTGTACAGCACCACTGCTCTGTGTCCCACTCTCAATTCTTACATAAAGCATTTCCATCAGAATGTTTACTGAATATCATCTTTAGTCGCCTGGTTTTATGTTCTCTGTTGAAAATGTCCAAATGACTTCTTACACATTCTGAATGAAGTTTTTCTGAAATAAGATTATGATGCTGCCTCAGCTCATACAGTAATCTGATTCAAGCCAGGACATGAGAATGTTGTTGCCTCCTCCTGACAGCTGTTATTTTTTCAGCTCTTACTGGGAGCCGAGGGCATCCTGAGAACTGGGCTGCTGCGTTACATGCATTATTTCATTTAATTGTCACAACAATCCTAAGCAAGAGGAACTATTTTCTCTGTTTCACAGTGAAAACCGAGGCTCAGGATGTAAACGACCTGCCTCAGGTCCTGCAGTTTGCACAGCGCAAACCGGTTCTCGAGCCCATGTTCGTGGCCAGGGTCTGCCTTAGATACTCAATCCATCACTAGTCATTAAAAGTTGATTTCTTGTGTTGTGAACCTTCATCTACCTGTGGAAGAACTGCATTCCTGTCAAGTGCAGGGGAATCAAAAGACAGCACACGTGGCCGCTTCTCAGTGTGGTGCTGGAGTCAGCTTGTGAGGCTTCTGTCGGCTCACGAGTGCTGGCTGTTGAATTTCAGAAATTAAACCTACCATTATTACAACTAAATTAGACAAGCCTACAAATAAATTATGTTTTAAAGGTAAGAGTACTCAAAACTCATCATTTCCTAATAATTTCATTCATTTTACTATTACCTCTGTTGGAGGTTATGTTCGTCTGTTGTCTCAGTGTGGTGGAGGTGCTACATGTGTGTATGATGGTGTGCTGTGCAAGTGTCTTCCCAGCTCCTCATTCAGCGATGTCATGCTGGTGGCTTTAGATTGGCCACAGTGGGAGAACTAACAGCAGAGAAATCGGCAAATGCTACCGGTCAGGTGGTCTCACTCCTCCCCCACCAAAGCCAGTTGTTAAAAATCACTTCCACCATCATTTCCACCATCCTGCCCTGCCCTGTGAATCACAAAGTTCTTTTCTGTTGAGTAGGGACTTAGCACCACAATTTTTGCCTTTGTTTTTTTAAAGAAACAAGCACTATACCCATCGATTCTGCCCCACCCTCAACTCTTGATGTTTCATTAAGTAGAAGAAGGGTCTCTCCACCTCTCAACTCACTCCTCTCCTCTCCTCCCTAGAGAGGAAGAGGGTTTTAATCTGACACAGAGGAGGAGGAACTGGGCGTGTAAAGCACAGCCCTCTTATTCGTCCTCTTACTGGCATGTGTTCTCTGCCTCCAAGCGCAGCCAGCAAGTGGACCGTGCACCTGCCTGGGAGACGGGGAGGAGGGAGAAGCAAGGATGGGAGGCATCTGGTCTAGCAGTGTGAGGTAGGAAAGACTGTGCAGTTCTGAAACTCAAGTTTCAGAAAGTATACTACTTGCATATATAAAACACATTCTCCATGATCTGTTAGTAATAAGATGGACACTGTGGTCTTCATTTGCCTGATTCCTTGGCCCTACGATGGGTCAGACTTCAGGATGGAGAGAGGATCATTGCTATTTACTGGGCCTCCTCAAACCCCAAAACAAAACACTGCTTTCCAGTGGGCCACTAATGACTGATCAGCCTTCACAATGAAATAAAATCTATTTGCAATCCTTGGTCTAATGATTATAACAACAACAGTAACAGTAACAATTAGAAATACGCAGATCCTGGACTAAATGCTTCGCAGAAACTGACGCATGGTCCTAACTGTCATTCTTAAAGCAGGTAACACCTTACCCACAGCTCCAGGGCTGCTCCAAATAGAAGCACATGATGAATCCTTTAACTTCAGAGACTTCATAAGCCTCTTCATACCAAAACTTCCCCTTCTCCTATCAAATTTTACATTGCTGCCAACACTTATCTTTCCTCCTAAATGAAAATAATTTGTGTTCTCTGTTATATTTAACTCCCACCTCTGTGCCCTCTGTATTCCTCAGATACCAGAAGGAATTACATTCTCAAGTCAACACACTTACATTTTTCATAAAACTGAAAGATCTTTTAGAACATTTTTTTCCATAGGCAGCCTTGCATTTTAAAGCATTTTTTAAAACTAAATTTCTATTCATTTATTCTTTTCATAATAATTTGCCAGGCTTCTCTTTGTCTTTCACTTTATGAATCTTCATCTCCCTGTCCACCCACACTAACCTCCCATAGCAGTTTCTGTGTGCTCATTGATTTCTGACAAGCTGCAGTAGCTTGTCTCACGTATACGTGATTTCTCTTTTCCTCTTCTCTATTATAACCCTATTTCTTGCTCAAGACTCACATTTTCAGAATCTGTACAAAACACTGAACATTCAAATAATCTAAATTCTTCTACAAAGAAGATTGCAGTTTAAGAACTTTAATGCTTTCAATATATTATCTTCATATATAAATGCACCTAAATTAATGTGGAGCTGAAAATCCATCCCCTAGTGATATCTAAGGAAAAAACATTCGGCAGACGCCCTCAGTAGCCCACTCCATTGTGCCCACTGCCTCTTGCTTTATTTTAGTAAAACAGAAAACGCCACACCAGTCTCAGCATGTGCTAGATAAACAGTTTCCTTCTCTTCTCCAAGCTAAATAATCCTTAATCTCTTTAATTTTAAACCTTTCATTCATTATTAAAATTTCCTCTCTACTATTTTTAGATTCTCCACATTGCTTTCTAAATGAGGGTCAGAAATAAACAAATACAGAACTGAAAAATCTAATAAAGTTGGGCTGGCGATAAATGAGATTACGGCGGTGACAGGCTGCTCTGATTTTCTTTATTACTACTTCTTCCTCTGGCAGTCTGCCACCGTCGTAATAAAAGATGGTACTTCTGTTGGTATCATCCTTCATGCAAGGGTTTGTGCCTGCAAAGACTCCTGGACAGTAAAGAGTTAACTCCACTCTTGCAGGAAATCCCACATGGTTGGGGCCATGTGTCACTGCTGATTTCTGTCACCTGGCTACCAAGTTACCCGGCTTCACACATGGGGTCTGAAGTCAGACAACCTGAGTTCAAATCCCAGCTCTGTTACAAGCTGTGTGATCCAAAGCAAGTCATTTTACTTTCTTAAACCACAAGAGGAGAATCACAGGACCTACTTCACACAGTTTTAATGATCAAATGATGATTATGAAGAACCTGGCGTTGTGCTTGTTACATATTAGATATTCAACAAGTGATAGCTTAAGAACAAAGACAGTTTTCCCCTCCTGAGCATTTGCTTGGCATCTCTCTAACCCCGGCAAATGTCCAGTCCAGGAAAGGAGCACTCTCGCAGCACCTGGGTGGGAAGTGGTGCCGTCCTGCCTCACGTGACTGGACAACACGTAGTACTTAAGCAAAAGCGGCTATTTGTCTATTCCGCACCCACTCGTTTTTCTTCTGTAGTAACAGAATTCTCCATTTTTAACTAAACCTAGGGTACCCAGAATAAGACTACTTGTTTTCTCTCAACTGTTTTGACCAACAAAATATAAGCAAAAATGTCATGTAGCAGCTTCCAGAAATCTCCTTAAAAGCCAGCCAGTGCATGACCTCTGCCACCATCTTTCCCTGCCTTCGCTCCGCTTCCTGGGATTAGGGGTTGGGATGTAACGGATGGCGATCCAAGCACACCCTGAGCCCTGAGGCTCGGGGTACAGGACGGCAGAGCAGTGAGCGAGAAGGAGCCTGGGTCCTTGAGGAGGGTGGAGCCCCTGAACCAGTCCTGGGCTGCCCGCTCCAGACCTCTTTTATGTGAGGAAGAAAACGGCTTTGGAAAGTCATCATTACTTTGTGGCTTTTCTATAACATTCAGCTGAATGTAATCCTCACTAACATAATCACAGTATCTCCAAAGTGTTCCTGGGGTCACAGTGGCTCTTACGCTGGGACAATTTTGGCCCCTAGAGGACATCTGGCAGTGTCTGGAGAGACTTTTGGTTGTCACGGCTGTGGGGGTGCCACTGGCATTCAGTGGACAGAGGCTAGGGATGCTGCTAGTGTTCTACGATAAACAGAACAACCCCCACATCAAAGAATTAGCCAGCCTTAAATGTTACGTTTGCCAAGGGCTGAGAAATCTGTCAAACACGTCTCTCAGGAAGGTCAGTGGTAAAATGCCCCTTGTTCATTACAGTAAACATGGTAGAAGAATGACGTGTCTTAATCAATATTGTCCTCAACAGAGTTACTATATATCTCAAACAGTAATAAACAGTTTTCAAAGAACCAGAATATAATGAATTATATGACACGACACCTAGCCAAGACTTCAGACTGGTCGCATGAGAAAGGATATTGCATTTAAAAGAGATACTCAGTATATTAATTGCATTTCATAACCACCTGGGAGCTTTTAAAAAATACCGATGCTCAGGTTCCACTCCAGACCAAGTACATTAAAGCTCCTGGCAGTGACGCCCAGGCACCTGTGTTTTCCACGGAGGAGCAAGTAAGGGTCATTAGAGTACTTATCGCAAATACGCTGAAGAGTTACAGAACACAGGCGGCCCTGGACGCACCAGATTCCCAGGCCACAATCTGCCTACTTCTTTACAAGGGGTTCTGTCAGGGCAGAACCCTTCACTTCTCCTCTGCTTAATGCTCACTCTGACGCCCACTTTATCTTCAAAGTAAAGGAACACACGGTCCTGTCTCTAGTAATGTTGTGACTGTCGAGTTCCACTACAGGATGCATCTTTGCTCTGAACCTGGCTTGCCTTCCTTGTGGGTGGTGGCCAGCATCCCGCAACCCCACCAGCAGCGGGAATCTATTCAGCTGCCCCTTAACATCCTGCATCAACATGACATTCAGATTCCTGGCTCCTGTTTTGTTAGCTGAGTTGATCACTGCACCTCCTAGAAGATCCTGGAAAATTCAAAATATTTTACCAGTCTAGCCACCGCATCCTCACTTGGACATCTTGGATGCCAGAAAAGAAGAAAAAGGAAGCAGCTACAAACGGACATCAGGATACCAAACTGTAACTTTTTCAGAGCCTAGCAGATGCTCATATATGGCCAGGGTTAAAAACGACTAATTTAGTATACCTAAAAGGCGCACTTCCAGCCCGACAATCCTGCTGTGAAAGCATCTCACACTGACTCAGAAAAAAGCGAACTACCACAGTACTACAAATAGTATCTTCAAGGGCTTTTTTTTCTTATTTGTTTTTAATGCGTTCCAGCCTGGCAGAGCTGAATGACGATTTCCTTTAGAAAACATTCATCTCGCTCCCAAGTATGTATGAAATAAAGGTGGAAGGTTTCTCTTAGTCTAAATAAGACGTATTCCCTGCCTTAGGTGGCCTATCCCAAATTTTACTGAGAGCAATTTGAAGATAATGACCTAAAATGCTAACAAAGTCAGCCTCTAACTACACTGGGAAAACACCAGAATACTTGGGACTATGACTGAAGAAAGCAGCTCCATGAAAGCAGTGCCACGTGGCTGATAAGCCCCATTGATGAGAGTTTTAGACAGGAGTCTGATAAAAAGCAATTCTGCCCATCAATAAGAGGGAGCAGAACCGACCCTTAAACAGAGGGCCAATTTTTTTTATCAGATAACAGTAAGTAGCTAAGTAACAAGATCATTTATGCAGCATCGCCATTTTTGAGCAAAAAGATCAATCTCTGCCATCACAAAGTTGTTCCCAGCAGCCTTTCTAGCGCAAGAAGCAGGGAATAAAAATTAGTCCTCAGGTCTGTTCCCCAGATACAACGAACAGGGACAACCTCCTGGTGGAGAGAAGATATTGTATCAGTGCCACATCAAGGGGACCAAGCGGACATTCCACGACACGGCAAAGCCCAAGGAGCTGTCTCATGGTCTTGGGTCTGGGGAAGATGCATAGGATAATGGAGGATTTACACAAGCACTCAGAAAGCAACTCTGGCTGTGTGTACCTGTCGCTGCCAAAAACACTCTTCGCACTGTTCTCCCCGAAGGTTCTGTGTCAAGCTTGCTGGGGGGACTATGATGTCTTCACGTGCATGTGACTCTACCAAGAAGTCTACACCTCTGTTACAAGAGAATTTTGCAGACCTTCTAGAGGAAGTTATCAACATATTTCCCAAGATTTACATGAGGTACTGAAAGCTTATAAAGGGATGGATTTCAGAAGAATAGGTCATTCCACTTGGACTCAGTCTTTATATCAACTTAATAAATAAGCACCTTACAGGCTATTCAAGATTATACATAGAAAGAGAAACATAATTAAAATCTTCAGAGACTATATTCCATAAGAATTAAATTCCTTGTAAGCAAAGCCATACAATCAAACCCATCATTATACACGTGCGGGACCTACATTAACACCCGGCACAGTTTACAAGGACACAGTGTCATCTACGGTGTATACTTCTTACAGCATGTATTATTCAGATTAGAAAATTAAGCAGCAAAACTCAGTTTAATGTTGACCCTTGTTCAGGGGCAAATGTGGCAAGTCTAAAATCCTCAAATAGTTCAAAGACCCAATATCAGCCAATATTTTACTTCTCCATCAATGATCTACAAAAATTACTTGTCAGAAGCAAAACTGATAGAACAGAGTTTCATTTCTTCCCATGTGTGCTCATTTGGGGACACTAAAACGAAAGGTAACTAGATAAACAGAAGGCTAGAAAATCCACCAACTACACAGTACTATATAATCATACTGTATATGCATGTACAATATTAAAGAATAAAAAATAAACACACTCACCCCTAAAATATCTCAAGCACAATAAGGGAGATTGAACTCTCCTATAAATCAGACTCCTGGGGTATATACTTCAAAAGTGTTTTCACAAAACAATTAGTCAAGAGCCCTTTATTCCCAAACCTGTGCCTCTGCATTTTCTAAGAAAAATGAAAATCAACACAATGTTTTACATTGTAATTTTAAAAACACAGCCTTCACTTCCACTGCTTTTCCAAGGCAAGCATCTGAGCAGCTGCACAGTTCTAACAGCTGAACAGCTTTCTATCTACTCTAACCTCGTTATTTGATAAACATGATACTCTGAACAAACGAATTCCACTGCTAAGGGAGAAGCTGGGTAAATTCTGTTGTCACTGATTGATAAGATTTGTGGACTTCCTTTATTTCTGCTTCCCTGACAACCATTTTTTTCACCTAACTAGGCAGAGGAAGGTAATTAGCAGCTATTGTCATGCTATAATTAAATCACAAGTACCTTAGCTGCTTCAAGAACTCAACATCAGAGTTGCTGTTGATAAGCTTGATGAACTCTTCATAAGAGGGAGCGTATGTGTAGGCTCTCTTGTGGTGCTCATTCACCTGCTCTCTGCGCTCCAGCTGGGCCAGCAACATTTGGTTAATGTAATCCGGATGACTGAGTAACTCCACCACTGGCTTTAAGACTGTGGGACAGAGGAGAAAGCATCACTGAAAAGGATCTTCTTTAAAGGAACCGTTTTCACATTATATAATTGAAACTACATTTGGGAATTATTTTAAAACTACCCAACGGGCCGCAGACACACACATGCACATACACACGAGCACGCGCACACACAGCTACCCATCCCCCTGGGTTTTCTACCAGCAATGGCTACAACCAACCAAGTGGTCGTTTTAACAAACAAGTTACATGTAAATTTATTAATTAATAATAAAAGAAGATCGTTTGGAACCCAAGTTGTTAACAAAGCCATCAAAATTAAGTACACTCATTTTCCCCTTTTATTGCGTCCATAAAGCTCAGTATGCTTTGTCTGCCAAAAGATGAGAGTCAACGCTCTCCCAACTGGTGAAAGCAGACCTCAGGGAGGAAGTTGTTAGAAAGTTAATGACACTATGACAGATTTATCCTCCTAACTTTAGGTCAAAAAGTTCCCCTTTTCTCTGTGGTTGGCTGTATCAGCTGACAGGCACAGCTGGCTAATTCTGAGATAATAAATGAGACAGTCAATCACTGCATATCCAATACAGTGTTATCTGTTTGAGATTCTGAGATAGGAGAAGTCTTAGATCATATAGTCTTCCATTTTCCTCACCCTGGCTAAGCATTTCCGTGGATATACTTTTTGTCTAGTAATCACATTATATTGCAGCATAGTTCCTTTTTTTATTTATTCTAAGTTATATACAGGCATTATCAATGAATACTTCAGCAAAGATGTTTTAAGTAAACACATATTCCAGTTTGAGTATAGATATTCTTTCACTAATGCATAATTGGCCTGGGTAACTCAAAAGCTATCCCAAATGAATGCCTCCCTGTTGAGAGCATAAGGACTAGTTATCTGTTACAAACAACAGAACGGACTACATATCTGGCAATATGTTACATAAAAAATTTGTCTCACATATGGACAAGTGATGCCCTCTTTGAATGACATTTAAACTTGACATTTTGAAAATGATTTAATGCTCGTACGTCCCACAGTATACAAGTCTGCATAGATGTCATATGAAGAGTTATCACATTAATATGTAGCACGTTAGTTTGCAAAAGTATCGCATTAGTAACATCAATTACTTATAAAAAGTCTACCTTTTGTTGTGAGAATTTCTGCAAGCATTATGCGTAAGCTGAGAGACTGGACATCCTTTGAGGGGAGGAGACAAAACACCAGAACCCGAGAACATGTTTGCAGGAATCTTCTTTCATCATCTGAGTTCCTCAAGCATGCGTGCAACACAAAAGGCCTTGGCTGTTCTTCGTGTCTGCAAAAATACATGATGAGAGGGAAAAGGAAGGAAAGAAGTTTCCAGAAACAATTTGGTTATGTACCATTAGGTTAAAAAAACATTTCAAATGGGCAACACATCAGTTTTAATAACTGTGTCTACTCTGACAACATTAACAGTCAATAATTTTCTCAACCACAGACTAATCTGTGAAAACCTGAACGCATGGCCTTTTGAGATTTCCAATCTTAAGTAGCATCAATAGGTAAACACAACTCCCAAATCACAGCAACAATCCAGAAGGAGATGAGTTATCTCTTTACATATTTTTAAGTCTCCTAGATCTCTTCTTCAATGTGATCTACGGCTTCATTGTGCAGGAAAAAAATCTATCAAAGCATAAACCTGGGTCACCAGGCAGCTTTCCTATCAGGGTGATCCTAAGATAAAAAAAAATGGATGGGAATTTCTACTAAGGAGAGGCTCCATGACTGACGCTTCATTACGTGATGACTAACTACCTTCTGCGTGGCTCCCAAGTATTTCCCAGCCAGCCTTACCAACCCAGGTCACAGATTTCCTGTCAGCCCTGACCCCATCCCATCCCAGGACCATTAATTTCAATGATATGAGTGAAGAGAGGGGAAAGCAGAACGTTCCATACCTCCTTGTCCCACAGTATCTTGATAGCAATTCAAGAAAGACTGGGAAGCTAATTTTTCTAATATCTTCTAAGCAAGAGGCAGTTTATGGGCTTCTTATAGTAACTAGCAGCCAATAGTGGGAAAAAATTAAAAACCAAAACACTAAACAGAGGGGGAGGAAGCACAGTAAGTACCACACAGGAAATGAAACAAATAAATGCATAATGGTGCCTTTATGACCAATGACCATTTTGAAAAGTAAAACTTTACTTTAAAATATATATTTGGTTAATATTTATTGGGGGAAGCTGCCCCCACCCCCCAGATCCACTTTAACAAAAGAGCCTTCTTTATAGAATATCAAAATCGCTCTCCAGGCCCCTTCTCTACCCCAGTGGAGGGGAGATAATAAACGAAGCCTGGTCCTCAGACTTCCAGGAGTTCCCCTTCCTCCTGGACAGTGAGGGGAAAACCTTCCGAGTGAACCAAAGGCCAGATGGCTGGTCAAACAACCTTGATGCAGGAAGAAAGGAAAGGTGAATGCTTCCCTGGAATCCTCCACTAACTCTAAGAAGGGTACTCCTGTGATGCCCGCTAGTAAGTGGGCATCAAGTTCTCCTTTAGAAGTCTAGAAAGGAACATAAGGCACATGGCTCCTCCTGGGCCAGGTCCCTCTAGTGTTCTGGTGGACTGCAGCCTCAGTCCTGGCAGCAACCTCTGTCAGTGCAGATTGTTTACTGCAATTCCAACTCCTCACTTCTGGGTTCTCACGCCTTGAGTGAGCAAAAGGACACTGACCTTCCGTAAATTTCATATGTGCAATGTTACTTAATCTTCCCACGTACACCCAGAAGCAGATATCACCATCACCACTTCATAGATGAGAATATTAAAGATCTGAATTGTTACGTGAATAGTTCAAAGTCACAGAGATAATAAATGGTAGAAATAACTTTCAAGTCCTTTCTGACTCTCAAGTCCAGACTCTTTAAAACTACACCATAATCAAAGATTGCTAAGATGAAAGTAAAAAAGAAAATTCAGAGATAAAAAAAGAAAATATATGAATAAAAACATTATTTTTTTCCTTAAACAGCATGCCAGTGCTCGACTGGTAAACAGAACAGAGACTGTAAAAAGGAGGCTGTGAAATTAAAGATGCTATTGATTTAACAACATAAAAACAATCATTTTTAGATTTTCCTGAAACATGCTGGAACAAGACAGATGGGGCAAAGGAAGAGGAAGCAGAGGCAAGAATTAAGTGGGATCTGGATTGGCTTAAAGCGGCCAACAGAATGCCGGCTGGGAAATAAATACAGGCTGACCGGAAAGCTGCCTCCACACAATTACCTAACAGTCAACCAGAGGATGTGTTGCTTTTATTAATGCAATTTATTATGCTCTAGTCTGATAGTGGCCAATTCAACTGGGTGCTTCCCTGGCTGCCAAAGTCATTCTGCACCCAATGGAAATCTGCACAGCAACGGCAATTTCAGGACGAGGGCACTGTTCACCTGGAGTAGGCAAGTACAGAGATAACCATCAAACCTAATTGCATTTCTGTCAGTCCCATTACGTGATCTGTAGAAGATGACGCACAGTCAGATATTAGATCCCCAGCATTCACCTCCAGGGCACCATCATCCATATGCAGAACACCACTGACCTACCAGCACTTTTTCAAATATCCATAATCTCAGAAAACAGTGATAGATTTTCTTTTCTTTAATAAGAATCATCAGCTAGCGCTCCTAGGCATAGCCTAGACAGCAAGACAATACATCTGCCCTTGGCCCAAGCAAACCAGAAGTCCAAAGAGGAGGAGTTTCTAAAATGGAATCAATCTCTGTTTCTATTATTCTGATGCTTGTCCATAATATCTTCATATTATCCACAGAAGCAGTAATTTCAGAAGCTGGTAAACAAATGTCTCAACGAAAAATATACTCTCATGCTGAAATTAGATAATCATAAAAACACCAAAATTTGTCTAACCACCTGCTCTTCCCCCAAACCTAAATGAATCAGTCTTCTAACTGGAATAAAACAATGATCTAAAATGCTGTCCTATACTGAACCGTAATTTAAACACTTCACTTTAACATGAGCCTCCACTGAATTGAAATAAGTCTTTTCCACCAAGCAGAATCCTGGAGTGCTTTATTCAGCGGAAGCCACAGCCAGTTGGTAGGTGCTGCACAGGGCTGCCGAACACTCAGGAGAGGCTGAAGCTTTCTGGACTCCAGGGAGGTAAACCAAGAGTCCTATTTCTCTTCTTTCCTTATAAGTTCACATACCTCCTTACTGGAAGTTACTTTCTCTATAAACAGTGGCTATCAAAGGGTGGCCTGGAAGCCCCTGTGTGTCCCCAAGACCCTTGCAGGGGGTCTGTGAGGTTGAACCCACATTCACAGCAATAGAAAAAGGCCGTGTGTCTCTCACTCTTCACAGGTTTGTGGAATTTTCCAGAGGCTACATGACGTGATGACATTGTCACTTTGATGGTGAGCGGAAAGTGTACTGTGTAGTCCTATAGTTTAAAATTTTCTTAGTTTAGAATCTAATATGGTAAATATTGACAAGATATGATGAGTGGTAAGCTGGTAAATGTTTAACACCTGGCTCTCCAAGGGAAGAAAAGCTCTGATTTGTAGATTTGCCCATATCATGGTGTAAACACTCCCACCATGGCCAACTGTGAGCCAGAGCCGGGAAGAGATGTGCACAGTCAGCTCTTGCAGATCAGTACAAGTCGGCCCCGGACATCGTGAGCTGTGACCCACGTAAACAAAAAGCTCCTTCAGGTTCTCAGCAACTTTTAAGGGCGTAGAGGGATTCTGAGACCATGAACCCTGATAATTGCTGCTCTACAGTAATTTTTTCAAATCATAGGCTGTGACCCACAAGGAACAAAATAAAATTTAGTCTCAAACACCTTTTAAATGTTAAAGAACAAAAGAAATTTCAAAGTTATCACCGGTAATGAGCAGTATTAGATGAAACTGGGTCACAATATAAAAAGTATTTCTTACTGTGGGTTGGTCACTGTTTTTAAAAAGATTGCAGAACACTGGGGGCAGCAAACTGAAAAGTAGCAGGCATATGGTGGCTCTGCAGCTTCCGTCCTCAGGGGCCAGAGCCGGGCAGACACGGGGAGGGGGGGGGATGACTCACTGGGAAGAGGCAGCATAGCCAAGGATGGAGCTCTGATGCTGCACAACAACCTGAAGCACCCAGGTCCCTGAGGGCCTCCCAGGCCGGAGCAGGGAGTGCCTTCTGACAGAGCCGCACAACAGGGCTTCTCAGAAGGGTGTGAGTTACCGCCTGCCAGGTGAGGATGCGGATGCTTACATATTTTGCAAATACTTTGTCTCTTCCCTGACAGCAGAGGAAGAGGAGAATCAGCGAGAAGAGGCCACATTAACTGCAGGGAGCTCCCCCTCCTACTCCAACTGAGTCCGCCTCCAATCAGGCAGAAGGCCACTCATAACAGTAAGACTGCCTTTTACGCCCAAGTCAGAGGTGCTATGTGACTCACTCTTTCACTCCCGCAAGAGTGAGACCTACATTTAAGATCTGGTCAGCAAACTAAGAAAGTAAGAATTTGTTATCAGCCCAGAAATGGCCTTGTGGAAGTCTTCTTCCAAAGGCAGAATCATCTCACAGGCACAAACCTTTCCCCTCTTAACAGCACAAAAGGCTAAAAAGCCTAAATATTAGCAATCTTCACACGGAAACACCCTCTCTAATTACAGCCCACACATTCCAACATTAAGGTCCTTTTAAAAATTGATTCTCAGGATATTATGATGCTATAGAGCTCTTAACACGAGACTCACAAAAAGAAACATGAACTTTATTTAAACTTTTCTGATAATTGATAACTCACTGACATTCTTCAGAGTTTCAAACACTACATTAAAATTTTCTGTTTCTAGGTACCCCATTCTAAATAAGTTCATGATACTGCTCGCTCGGTAAAATCTGTTTCACTGTTTCAGTTACTTACAAAATCAAACAAGTCTATAAAGTGGTTTTCTACTAAAAAATAATTTTTAAAAATTTACTCTGTCATAACATTATGATTTCCCCCAAGTATGCCTACATTTCCAGCCAAGGGCCAGCAAGAAGATAAATGCGCTAGAGTTTTGTCTTGACTTCAACCCCTTTCTCAGTAAGAAAGATATATTAATGTGAATTAAGCTGGGGGCGGGAGAGAGCTGGTGAGAGGTTGTTTCCATTTTAACAGTTACCTGGAATTCGCCGCCTTCAGGTCACAGAAGTGAGTGAGCAAAGCTCTCACGACGTCATTGCAGACGACTTTGGCCACGTCCACGTGGCTCAGCCTGTGGCGCAGCTGTCGGGCGATTTCCCAAAAGTCCTCTGACAGCAGATGGTAGAGCTGCCCCTCATCTCTGCTGAGGCTTCTGTACCAGGACAGGATGTAGTCTCTGTAACTGTAGTCAAACACTACCAGGAACAGACAAAGCATCGCGTAAAACTTGGGTGAAAGCAGCGGACACCGAGACAGCTTTCCTACTGGAATCTGGTCACCTGCTGTTTAATAGTCACTGTTTAAAATACAAAAAGAGTAGAAAACAAAACAAGGCAAGACATGCTTTTTCCTAAAACCTTTCAAAACAAGAGGTTCTCATCTATCTAAAATTTTGAGGATGTGGTGACCATAGGTCCTGGATTTTCTTGGATAGCCCAATTTTTAAATATTCTATCTTGGTATGAAACTCTATTTTTTTTTTTTTTTTGTAATTGAGCATCTGACACCGTAAAACATACTTGTGGAGTGTGTCAGTTATCAACTCAATTGTCTCTTAGCTCCAATTCACAATTTTTTGCCCTGCTTTATGATACTGGAGCTGAACCCAGTAAACATTTTTTCTTTGCCGACTGGCAGACTGTTGAGTTTAGTCAACAGAGGATGCTGGCGGGGGGACACTGGAAGAGGAAGGGGCTTCCTTCCTGGTTCCTGGGAGCTCTTCTCTCACCATTCCTGCAACACGCAGCTGACAGCAGCTCGCGGGGCACTGGACAGCGTGCGTCCCCAGCAAGCTCCTAGGACCCAGAGAGCAGTTTTCTGGAGAATTCTGCTGGCACCCTGCTGGTGGCTTCCCCTAGCTCATGGTATCTCTTGAACATCTTAGCTCTGGGGTGGAGAAGGAACGTACAAATAGGGCCAATGAGTGGAAAACACAAGGAAGTTGTTTTTTCTGTTCAGCATAAAGAGGAAGTGAATAAAAACATTCAAGCTATTCAAGAGGTTGCCACAGTAGATGAGGAATGTTCCATCATTCCATCATAAGAAGCTTTTAAACAAGATGGATATCTAATTGACAAGGAAGACGTGGAAAAAACTACTTTCTGAGATGGCAAGCTGGATTACTGACCTCCAAGGGTCGTCTGCAAGGCCTTTATTGTCCTTTTATCCTCCTTCTGGGAATCCCAATGCCAAGCAACAAGAGCATGAGGGGAGCCACCTTGCCAATAAAACACTGTTAATTTGCTCATGTGCAATTCTTTCTTACTCTTTTATTGAACTAGAAGTTTTCATGCCTAGAGTTTTTAACTAGTAGCAAACAAATCTGAAAACTAAAACATTTGGAAAATACAACAATTTTCCCTTTCATTAAAATGTAACTTCAAATTAAAGCAGAAAATTAAGCGCAATTATAAGAGACAGTATCTAAAAATAAGATCTTTTTAACATGGTAAAGGATTTATGTGATGGGTGTGTTCACCTCCATAATGTCTCATTACATTTAACCACATTGCAAATTCTAATTATTACAGCTCCAAAATACTCCTCTGATAATACACTTTGGTTAGAAATTGATAAAAATTAATACTGGCAAAGCCTGTACTCAGTAATAGAGATGTATGAGCCACACGTTTATCTTCTATCAATAGCTCATCAGCATCCCTCTTCAAACTAAGTATCATAAAAAGACGACAAATGTAAAATGTACAAAACAAAGCCATGATTCTAAGTATGCATTACATAACTACATATACTCATTTATATCAGTACACATATAAAAATATTTTAAAATATACCTTTTGGGTCAATTCAAGGAGACAAGAGAAATTCATGTCATAAAAATCATTTTATGGTCTTCATTAAGGAATGAGTGTAAGTAATGTAACAAACCACAGTGAGACATAAAAGAACACTTACTCTCAATGCCAAGCAGAGAGTTTTTCTTCTAAAGACATAGTAACAGCCAAGAAAAATTCAGGTGCTATCATCACTCAAATACATTTATTTTCTAGGACTGCTCTCAAAGAAATACGTTGGTAAAAGGGAATCACTGGGGATTACAGAGAATGGAATAACATGATTAGAACCTTAGTTTTAGTCAGATTAATCTGAAAAGAAGATTTAGAGTAACAAAGTAGAGAAATACGAGAGGTGAGAGAACCATAAGGGGAAAGAATATGAAAAAGAATATATATATATATACACACACACATATATATGCATAACTGAATCACTTTGCTGTACACCAGAAACTAACACAACATTGTAAATCAACTATATTTCAATTAAAAAAATTACTTCAGCCTTGACAAATGTCTCTATTATTTGTATTTTGCTAGCATACCAAGACATCCTCAATTTTATCAATTCAAGTTTATTATAACTAGCTAATAACACTTGAATTTCAATCAAATATACTGGTAACAGAGTTTAGAAATGTTAATTGAAATACTCCAGAGATGCAAATTATAATCATTATAGATTTTCTAAATTCTTATGGAACCTCTCTTAGCCTTCTCAACATACATTTCCAGATTCTAATTCCACATTAAATTAAATGTCCAAATTTTTAGAAGGCAGTTTTGGTTTTAGTTTGCTGTTGTTTTTCTTTAACAACAACTACTGCCAAATGCATAAATTTTACTTCCAATAACCAATTTTATAGTAGCCTATAGTGCTCCTTTTGGTAGATGATATAATGTTCATCTTCCTTGGAAATCATTTTGCTTAAAAAAAATGGACAGGAAATTGTAAACATTAAGAATATGGTAAAAATAAAAGGAAAGAAAAATTAACTGTATCAAAGCATAATCAACTAAAGCTCTTACCCAAAAACTTTGGATAAAATTTTCCTTTCAAAATAAATCATTCACAGAAATTAGCCTGAGGATAATGTTTTGTTTTTATGTTGTGTTTTGGTTTTTGCCAACTAAGCCTATCCTTATCCTGTCTTTTTCTTTTCATAAATATTTCTGGAACAAGTTGGTCCATGCTAGATAAGCATGCCACGTCTAAGTGCAGAGTAATTTCTACGTCTTAAAAAATTAAAAAGAGACACCCATGTTCACAGCAGCACTATTCACAACAGCCAGAAGGCGGAGGCAACCCAAGTACCTACTGATGGATAAACAGATACACAGAAGACGGTATATACATAAAATGCAATATTAATCAGCCTTAACAAGGAGGGAAATTCTGACACATGCTGCAAAATGGGTGAACTCTGATGACATTATGCTAAGTAAATAAGCTAAACGTTTAACAAAAGAACACACACTATATGATTCCACTTATACAAGGTACCTAGAGTTAAATTCATAGAGCACAAAGCAGAATGGTGGTTATGAGGGGTGTGGGAATTGTTGTTGAATAGGTATAGAGTTTCAGCTTTGCAAGATGAAAAGAGTTTTCTAAAAGAAAAAAAAAATTCCTGTTACCTATTTTAGGTAACAGAACAGATCCTTGCTTCACATGGTAGAACTAGCTCCCTGGCTAGCTTCATGTGACCTGCAAATTCCTACTTAATCAACGTTTAAATCTCATCCATTCAACTCAAACATGGATGTGTTTATTTAGTCCTCAAGTAAAAATTCATGAAGGAAAAATCCTAATGCTACACAAAGACAAGGAGGATAGATAAATTTGTTAGAAATTACCATTTTCCTTATAGGACATAACAAATTGTTTCACATGGTAATTATGCATCCTCATTTAATCCTTACCTTCTTTCAGAGCTTTGTCCATATTATGAGAAATTACTACCCTTCTAGACTGAACTGACTCATGTGAGTTTCCATACATAGGACTCTGAAATGTAAGAGGAAAAAAAAACATATTATTGAATGAATAAATCATAAATAAAAATAAATCTAAAAGGTATGAAATACCCTTTAAACAGGCATTAAAATATTACTTAACAGATCATAAAGTTCTTCTGGAATGCTTAAGGTTAAGAAATTTTTTAAAAAGAAGAATTAAGGAAGGATTTTTCCCTACTAGATATCAAAACAGTATTATGCCAGTGTTGGAATAAAAAAATCAACAGAATGGTAGACAGTATAAAAATATCTATATACAGATGCATATATATAAATATATGAGAATTAATAAGAAAGAATTTGAAATCTGTGAGGAAAACATAGACTAGCCAACAAATGGTATTGAGATAATTTGATATGTGGGGAAAAAAGGTTAGAGTCTTACCCCACAATTCATACATAAATAACTACAAACTGACTAAAGAGCTAAATTTTTTTAACTGAAAAAAGTATTTAAAGGAAACAAGGGAGATGCTGTGTGTAACCTTGGGATGGAGAAGATCTCCCTAGAATAAGACACAAAATCTAACAGTTATAAAGAAAAAAAAAACCTGACAAATATGACTATAAAAATAGAAAATTCCTGTTTGACAAAAGATCCTATAAAATACAAATGACAAACTAGCAGACAATACCTGCAGCATATATAACAAAGGACTATTATTTAATAAGAAAACTATTATTTAAAACAAGAAAAATAAAAGAAAATCAAGCAAGGAATTGAAAGAGCAATCATAAAATATAAATACCAATAAATGTATGAAAAAATGCAACCTCCTTTTTAATTAGAGAAATGCAAATTTTAGCCATGAGATACCATCAGACTGCCAAAGCAGCGGGAAAGAATCATAATAGCTAATGATGGCAAAGATATGTAGAAATGGTCATTTTTCACACACTATTGGGGGAAATGTCTATTTCTACAAGCTTTTAAGAAAGCAACTGAGCCACACATAAAAATTTAAATATCTATCTTTTCATTCAGCAATTCCTTGCCTAGTAATCTAGCCAACAGAAATAACTGCACATTGCACAACAGTTTATATACCAAGAATTTCACTGCTATATTGATTATAAAGGCAAAAAATGGAAATAACTTCAGTGTATATCAATAGTCAAAGATTTAAATTATGATACACTCATATTTTAGAATACAATACAACCATTAAAAAGAACGAATTAGGGATACATAAACCTTCATGGGAAGTTTTCCATGATGGAAAATGTTTGGAAGCACATACACCAAACCATTAAAAGCAGTTTTCTCTAGGCAAGGGCATAGGATTTTAACTTCTCCATATATGCCTATTTAACAGTATATTTTAAAAACTGTGTAACAGTATAAATTCTTTTTAATTTTTAAAAGATACTAGCTGGCAAGAACCAAAAACAGAGAAAGGCAATGTACAGGATTTAAATCCCACTATTTGGCCAGTAAGACTACATTAAAGAAAATTTTTTAATTGATCACATACCGAAGTAATCAGCAGTATGTATAATGTAACTGGGCCTACTTACTGGTTTTGGAGGAGAAAAAGAAAGTAGTATTAGTGCAATGCAGAGTACTTTTTGTGCACAGGAAATAAGTCCTTGAAATAAGTGCACTTTGACGTCACTCAGGAGATCTAAATGGCTAACGTTAGTATGACCCTCAGCCAGCAAACACGCACGAGGAAATCCCCCTGTGTCAGGCGGGCCACCTCAACACAGCTGCAATCAACCCCGTGGCCCTGGACCACGCAACCAGAGCCAGAAGTGGAAAATCTCCAGTCCTTCGCTTAGCTTCACACTACCCACGGGTCAAATGCCAAGAGTGTCATCCGTTTTCATGATCACTGTTATTAAAAAACAAAAGCCAAAGTCTTAAGATTCCTTAGTTGAAATACTTTTAAAAGCCTTAAGATGTATGAGTTACTCAGAAGAGAATCCCTCTTTGTTATAAATTAATATTCAACACTTTCCCAAGGAATCATAAAAAAAGTAGATAACCATAATCCTGTACACAAAAGCCATTTAACGCCTAAAAGGAATACACTCTCAACTGTTTAAAACTATTTTCTAGTCCCTGAGTAGCTTGCTATAAAATTAAATAGTCTACACATTTTATTGTAATTTTTAAAATTTTATTTCATAAGAGAAAAAAATTGAAGAAACGAGAGGAATTTTAAAATGCTAGTGCTTTTCAGCACATCAGGCAGATAGTTAAACAACTTAAAGATTTTTGGACAATCTCTTAATTGACTTAATACTTTTAGAGTACTATACTGATAAATAACTTAAATCACAACTTCTCAAGCTTCCGGCCAACAGTCTGGTATAGCTTCCCAAATACAGGTGTGGTCGTTTTCACACACAACACTAACCGAATGATGAAACTACAGCCAAACAATACTTACTTGAGAAGTTTCTGAATTTGGGTTCTTAAAATGGAAACTGTCTTGAAGGGCCGGGAGAGTAGCAGGTATGAACCTGGCCGGTGGAAAGGCAGGGCATGGTATTTATGCATATTCTGTGCTTTGTGTCTGTCATTACCACTTCCTACGAAACTTGATTTTATTCTTACCTTCTACCTTTTTTTGTCTCCCTAGTTTGGCTATACTACTTCTTGCCGTCTGCCTGCATCTTTCTTTTCTCTCTCCGCTTCATACTGAGACATAATACCCACAGTAAGTGTATGTCTGTCACTGCCGACTGTATCTGAATTAGGTCTTTACTCTCTTTAATTTACATAGAAAGCTTAGGAGAATAACGTTTTCTATTTTGGCTCTTTACGTAGAAGCTCTACTATTTTTTCAATCTGATTTTCCATTCTGGTCCTGGATTTCCCTGCACCCCATCTCCCAGGGGTCACTCGCCTTTGTTAGAAAGAATTTTAAAAGTTTTTCATCCCTATCCTGTTGGGGCAGCCTGATGAAGTCTGTAAGGAGGAGAACCGGAAGATAAAAGAAAACATCAAGGGCCAAAAATAACTGGGTAACCATGCATGGAGATTCCTTTTTTAAGGATTTAATATTCATGGAGCCAGAATCTCCTCGTGACTAAATCACTACCCGAGTGTAAATCAGTCACTACATGGAGGGAGGGAGGGGAGCAGAGGAGGGGAGCAGAGGAGGAGAGAAAGCGGGCAGCTAAACACATGCACACATTCCTGTGGCCCAGAGGACAGTTGAACAAAAATTGTCTTCATTCTCCTTCTATTTATAGGTTTGAAAAAAGAAATTCCACACAACAAACTTCCCCACAAGACGCATTAAAGCCAACACTGACTTTCCCTCCCTGCAGCACGCAGGTCCCACTCCTCAGGGAAAGCCCGCCTCCTCCGGACAGTCACTTTCCTAATAATGCTGGTTCTAGGGAAGGTGGGAGAAAACCATGTGTCCTTTTCCCTCTGTCACAAAGGGTAAGTGATAGACATCCTCACTACCCGAATCCAGAAATGAGGACTTCAAATGTAGTCTGACCAGTCAGCTCTCCTTAGAAGTTTCGTATCCACATCCCGGTACGAACAGAGAAAAGCTTTTGGTGAACCAGAACCCCTCCCAAGTAAAAAACAGACCTTATTTTTAATTCAGTAAAAATAAATGAAACCCATCTTCATTTTCAGATTTAAACCTAGCTTGAAACCAACATATCGAGATCATTCTTAGTCACTCAGTGAGTTCCTGGAGAGAGAAGCGAGAGGTCTCAACGTAAAACTGCTCATTTTGAAAATGTCTTCCAAGGACAGGGCAAAACCTGAAAGCTTTTCTCTGACATATGTAACTAGATGCTCAGCATCAAGGAGTAGCTGCCTCATGAACAAACCCTTTCCTGAGTACATGTCAGCTTTCTGTTTACTCCTGAAGATCAGCTCTTAGTCTACAGCCATAATACACTCAAATTGTCTGTGTCAGAGGTAAGACACGCCATCCCGAGGAAACAACATCTGCAGAGAATCCACACAGACAGACCTGGGTTACTCTGACACCATCAGCGGCTAAACAACAAGGAGCAACCTGGAATGCAGCCAGGACGTACACTTCATTTTCCATTGTTTACAAGTAAGATGTTGCTTACTGTGTTGCTTCCTGCGGGAGCCGAGAAGGGGCTAGGACAGCCAGCCCCATGACCTGTAAATCCTTTTCTGCCTATTTCCTGGAATGCTCAAATAATCACATGTCTCTCTCCTGCACTATATACTTGTACATTAAAAAAAAATTTTAATGTATTTTGATTTTAAAAAGAAAAACAGTTGTACAGAGTTAAAGGAATGATGGGTATAATTTCCTGTAAAGCTCCTGAAATAGTGATTTATCTTAGGAAAACAAACGCAAGTCCCCAATCATCATTAGCCACATGGAGCTGTCACGTGGCCGAGTCTTTTCAAGTATTTTCAGCATCTGACAACCTACTGAGATCCCATGACTAATATTCTCATTCTTAAACTATGCGATTCTCAAAACCATGGCTCCTTTCAAAGCAACCATATTCTGCCTCATCCTCAAAAAATAATTTATTTAAAACCAAAGAAACAAAGAACCCACACATACCCCTCCTCAGGAAGACTAAGACACTAGAAAGGCCATCTGATGTGACAAAGAGCCTGACAAAAGACTGTGACGTGCCCGGCACAGGAGCTGAGTGGCAGCACTGAAGAGCTGTGAGGGGGGCAGAGCAGGAAGAACAGGGGCTCCCAAGTCCAGCAGGACTTCCTGCTAACGGTAGGTCCTTGACCCAGACACTGCCTCTCCAGCTTAAGTGGGCTTATAATGCCACAGAGGATTAAACACCTAATATCACGGGTCCAAGAAAGAAGCCAGACCACAGGAGCCTGGCAAGGAAAACAGATTGAGTTAAGGGGATTGCCAGGGGTTCCAATTCTTCTCAACAACAACAACAAAATGGAAATCAAGAATTTTAGATGATATCTTCAAGTAATTCATTTTATTCCAAACACTGTGGGCTTACGCTCTTTGGGTCAAACCCGGAGCCACATTCAAACCCTGGGCGTCTCGTCTGTAATTGCTGGCTCACAGAAAGCATTGAGCAGAATGCCTGGCACAGAGTAGCAGAGCACAGCTATTATCACTAATAAAACTCAAAATGTTACCAACTTTCAACAAATTGAGGCTAATCAGTTGGTTGGTTCAATGGCTGACGGGCTGGTTTTCTGAAGGGAAAGGAATAGTGGAAATGAAAGTAAGAGAGAAGGGCTGAAACGCTAAGCCACCAAAGTTAAGACAATAATAGAACATATTGTTACTGAAGTATTTTTGCCTTTGAGGCTGTATTTTCCACAGAGGAAAGTGTCTGTTTACTGGAGATGTTCTATTGTGTATGTGCCTTTACACGTTCTATTATTGGTGAAGTATTTAGTACTCCAGCAAAACCTGGTTTGATCAGGTCCTGGATTGTGCTTTACAATGTTTAATCATTAAATAAAGAAGGTCTTGTTCTCCTTATTGATAAAAGGAAATTGTCAAACATATACTGAGAGGTTATCAGTTAGGGAGACTGTACTGATAGAAAGCGGTGGTTATGTCTCCCTCCCCAGTCAAGTATAATTTGTTTTAGGTATAAGAAAGAAAAGATACTCTTCAAAATTCAAACCTACCCATGTTCTCATGTTGTTTTTCTAGATTCCAAACATGCTTCAATTTTTAAAAATGCTATTGCCAATTATATCAAGACCAGAGACACATTCTATATTATAGATTGAAAGAATTAAACCAATCTACACCACCATTATCCAGAGATAATAGCTATTGGTCTATTTTGGTCTATTTCCTCCTAGTCAGTGACTCCAAACCTTACTATTTAACTCTGGACAACTTACTTTCCTGTACCTTGATTTCCTCATCTGTAAAACAAAGGTAACAACAGTACCTACCTCTTAGGGTTGATATAAGCATTAACTGAGTTAATACACATGAAGCGCTTAAAACGATGCCTGGCAACACATTATTAATTATAAATTCCTATTCGTATTTTTTTATTTTCATACACCTTTAAAGAAATTAGGATCATGGTATTCACATAGTTCTGCATCTGGCTTTTTACACTCAGTATTTTACCATGAGCATCTTTTATGTAATAAAAGATTTGGAATATATTGTTTTGAATGACTTATACCATAATTTAACTATTCTCTTATTACTGTATATTTACATATGCTCACCATTTTTTCTATTTTAAAGGAAAAATATTTTCATATCTATGCCGTTGATCTAAGTGTAGCATCACCAAAAGTGTTCTAAAGAATACTGAGTGTCTATGAAATACACAGTGGATTTGGACTCTTGACTTCAAAGGACTGTGCGCCTCAAGAATTTTACTGTGCTTTAAGGAGAGTCTTCTACTAGCTAAGAAGAAAATGAAGGAACAAGAGGACATGGAGGGTAGAGGACACTCTGAAGCACAAACTACGCTAAGGTGAATGGGAAAAGTTCCTTTCCAGCCTCTTCAACCAACACTAACCAACACCAATCTATGCATCTTGAAAGCCCAACACTGCAGGTATTTCCAGATGGGGAAGCGAGTAACAGACAAGAGAGGCAGGGCCAGGTCAGAGCCTTCTCTACCTTGGGGACACTTTAGGCACTGAAGTAAACCACCTTGGCCTCCAGAAGCATAAATCGTTATCATGATTTTACCTGAAATGAACTTGGCAAAAGAAGAAAAGCAGATTAGATCATCAGTAGCTCCTGCCACTTACTACACCAGTTATCAAAGTATTGCTGTGTTTGGGCTAAAGGCCAACCCTGCCAACAAGCAAATGTAGGAATCGAGGTTCTGTTTTTATTTCTACAACGAGAGATAATCGTCAGTCAGGACAGATCCTGAGACTAGACCCTATGACTGGGTATGAAACCAGATCTTTTCTCTGAACAAATATGAAACTCAAATGTGCTTCAGGCTGGGGTGCAATTCTGCTATTATTACTTGGCAAAAACACAGACATCACATGATAGTGGCAAGAGCACTTGAGACCCAGAAAAAAGTAGGCTGCGCTTGATCCTTTGCCGTTTTCTTTCTGCAATGAACACGTCCATTTCTGAGACTCAGTTTAATTTAAATAATGCCTGCCCTATTTATATTACAGTGTTATTATGCATCTCAAGAAGGTGAATGCCTGTGAAAGCATTTTTAAAATTATAAAGCAGTATACAAATATAGGTTGTTGTTATGGTGCCAAAAGTCATAGTCTAAATATTTTTTACAATATTGACTTCCTTCCTGAAGAATGATTATAGTTGTACTGCGTGTGATTAGTATTATGACCTATCATATTTTCAGAGTTTACTGTCACAAGCAGATTCCTTTAGTAGTGTTTCTTGGTTATTAATCTGCTTTCTAAGAGAAAATGAGCCTTAATGCAAAGGCAAAATTTCTATTAGCTGATCAACAGAGGTAGGTTTTCAGAAAGGTTAATATACAAAGGACTGTTTTTCTATTCAGTTGGAAGGATTAGACTCATGGAAAGAAAAAATGTACTTTATTTCTAACGTCAAGGACTCAAATCTGAAAATCCTTAGAAAAAACACTTCACTTGATTACAAGAAAAATTTAAGTATATTTCAAGCCAGACACAGGTTTGGAAACTGAAATTATAACTGTGCACTTGAAAGTACACAGGCAGACAGCAGTTTGCCTAAACTGACAAGCATAGAACAGAGACTAGGGCTGGAGGAGAAGAATGAAGAAAAAGCGAATTGGCTTAGGGAAGGTAACTGAAAACCTGCATTAGCTTTTTGCATTCCTGCAAAGGTCTGTGTAATAAAAATTCTGTAGCCATTTTATCACTGGCTTCCATTGTAAATTTAAGCTCATAAGGGAAATCAGAGGTTTCAGGGATATGAATCCCATTTCCATCAGCTCATTTAATCCTCTAACACATACTGAGGACTGTGTGTGTCTGCCACTTCGTTGGGTACCAGAGACAAAGGTAAATAAATGATATTCTCTGTGCTCAAGGGGCTTAATCTACTCTTGATGGAAGCTCATAGTAGAGTAATTAATGAGCGATAGCACCATGGGAGGCTGTGCTTAGGAATTCTAATATTCTGCCTATTCTGGAATCTTCACAATTCGCTCTCCAGCCCAGGTCATGGAAGTAAAATTACTCAAATATACAATCAGTCCATGAGATCATTTCTTAACAGTCTTGAAATTCATACATATTAAAGTAAATTACAAAAATGATTCTCATTTCATAAGTGTTCTCACTGAAACCACTGAATATAAATGTAGAAGGTGCCAGAGTGGCTGCCCCTTCAAAGCTGCCATGTAACTAATTCAACAATTGGATGAGTCACACAGAACTGAGATCTTTTTTTTCTTTTCACGGAGATCTTTAGTAATAAAAGCAATCATTTTTTTTTTAACTCCATCACTGTCCTAGAATACCATAATACCATTCTTATTAAATTTGTTGACTGGCTTTTAAATGAAAATCAGTGATAAAATATATAGGACCTGGTTGGAAAAATATCACACTGATAATTGGATTCAGTGAGATTTCTATTTCCATAGTTCCCTTGAAGTGAAAAGCTGAGGTCCAGGCAGTGGCCCAGATAACATACATGTACAAGATATTGGGATGAGTGAGATGGATTAGTGCCATAAAAATATTAGTTGTGAAAAACTGAAAATTCAGTTCAACTGAATCTACTCAAAAGAGGCTGACTTGTACATCCCTTCTAACTGGAGAGTAAAAATTATCTGCCCCAGCCTAGATCTAGATCATCAAAATTCTTTCCTCCTTTTCTATCTAAAATAAATGTGTTGAAATTCAAATAAAACCCCCCCTTATGAGAAACGTGGTCTTAAAGACAAGCCCTAGCTCAGCAGCCACTCTACCTCTGAGCAGAGAGGAGGGGAAATGCACCTCCGCCTCCACCAGCATTGTGCCCTGAACCCTATACCACAAGCTTCCCTGCTCTCGTGAGGCAGCAGAGCACAAAGTCTAAGGCGGCTGCCTCCCATGCAGAAAGAGCCTGGGGCCCTTGTTCACCACCTCTGCTACCTGTGACAAGTCCCTGGGCCTCTTTAAAGCTGTTTCCTAGACAACCTATGGACTGGAAGAAAGTATTTGTAAATGATATGACTTTGTCGACAAGGGCTTAATTTCCACAATATACAAATAGCTCATACAACTCAACAAAAAAACCAAACCACCCAATCAAAAAATGGGCAGAAGACCTAAACAGACATTTCTCCAATGAAGACATACAAATGGCCAACAGGTACATGAAAAAATGTTCAGTATCGCTAATTATTAGAGAAATGCAAGTCAAAACTACAATGAGGTTATCACCTCATACCAGTCAGAATGGTCATTATTCAAAAGTCCACACACGATAAATGCTGGAGAGGCTATGGAGAAAAGGGAACCCTCCTAACACTGCTGGTGGGAATGTAAATTGGTGCAGCCATTATGGAAATGGTAGGGAGATTCCCCAAAAACCTAAGAACAGACTTACTATATGATCCAGCATTCCCACTCTTGGGCATATATCTGGAGGGAACTCTAATTCGAAAAGACACATGCATCCCAATGTTCACAGCAGCACTATTTACACTAACCAAGACATGGAAACAGCCTAAATGTCCATTGACAGATGACTGGATAAAGAAGCTGTGGTATATTTATACAATGGACTACTACTCAGTTATAAAAAAGAATAAAATTATGCCGTTTGCAGCAACATGGATGGACCTAGAAATTGTCATACTAAGTGAAGCCAGCCAGAAAGAGAAGGAAAAATACCATATGAGAGCACTTTTATGTGGAATCTAAAAAAAAAAAAAAAAAAGACACAAATGAATTTACTTACAAAACAGAAACAGACTCATAGACATAAAAAGCAAATTTATGGTTACCAGAGGGGAAAAGGAGTAGGGAGGGATAAACTGGAAGTTCGGAATTTGCAGATACTAACTACTATATATAAAATAGATCAACAATAAAGTTCTACTGTACAGCACAGGGAGCTATATTCAATACCTTGTAATAGCCTATAATGAAAAATACAAAAAGGAATATATATATATATATAACTGAATCACTATGCTGTACACCAGAAACTAACAACATTGTAAATCAACTATACTTCAATTAAAAAAAAAAATTCCCCTCCCCCAAAAAAGTTTCCTGAGCCATAAAATGGGGATAATAGTAGCTATTTCATGGGGTCACAGTGAGGATTAAATGAAGATGTACTCAGTACACAGTAAGGGCTCAGTAACTGCTTCTGCTGTTGTTCTCATTATTTTTTTCAGAACCTTTTACCACCTCTCTTAAAACTACCCTCAACACATCATCCTCCTCAACATCAGCAATTAATTCTGCCTCCCACTTACCAAGAAAGTCGAGGTAACCCAGCCTGAAGTATCTCAATTCCCCGCCACCTCCCACAGGTGTCCCTCTCTGTGTGCTCCCATTTTTCCTTTTCCCCTTAGTCTCAAGCCAAAACGCTCCTCCTGCACTCTGATCCTGTCTGCTGGACCCTGCTCCAGCAATCATCCTCTGAAATGCTCAGGCCCTTCCTCTCTACTTCTCCCGATTTCTTTCACCCAGAAATGGGATTAAGTCTCTCCCCTCAACCACAGAAACTCCCAGGACACACACACCTGTAGCCACTGCCTCCTCGCCCTCTCGGCCAGGCTTCCAGAGAGCACCGCGCACCTGCTGTCTCTGCTCCCTCCCCTCCCCATCGCCCTTCACCTCAGAGAATAAGCACCACGTCTACCCCCGTGTCCACTCCGCCCTCCTGGGACACCCCCAGCACAGTCTCCAGTGTCAAATCGGGGACACTTCCAGGCCTTCCTCCTGGCCCACCCTGCACGCCCGACGCCGCTGCCCCCTGCCTGCTCTGGGCTTCCTCACCCCTTCACTGTCTCCAGTGTTCTTCATCGCACTCCTCTGCCTCCTGCCCTCTGCTCGCTGCTTGTCAGCCATTACAGGCTGCCCTCGGCAGTCTCACTGGCCCTGTAGTTTTAATTACCACGTGCAGGCTGACCACCAACACATCTGCTTCTCCGATCTTGCCCTCAAATCGCAAAGCTGTAAACCTTCCTGCAGCCTGAACGTATCCACAGGCATCTCAAAATCCACATGGTCAAAACTTCCTTCTTCGCCTCCCACCATGCCCAGCCTGCACATGTGGATGGTCTCCACTCAAGCACCCAAGCCAGAAACCTGGAATTCACTAGACTTTTCCCTCTCCTCCCTCCACGAATGTTTACTGGGCAGCTGACAGAATGGAAGGGCACTGACCTGGGCTGTTAACAAGAACTGAATGTGTAGAAATGAGGGCAGAGGCCTCCCCAGGAGCAACAGGTGCAACACATACACCCATGAAGGTAAATTCAGGGACAGAGAGAAGGTTCCTTAAGGTGAAGAGGGAATGAAGGTGTGAAAGACAGGCTACAAGGGGAGGTCGGTCCTAGTCAGGAGAACCTGTGATGTGCAGTGCAACGTTCATTGTTTTGACTCCACTGCTTCCTTGCGCTCGGTAGGACTGGCTGGGCCAATCACAGAAATCATGTCCCCGCGGGACGTGAGGAGTGGAACCTGCCCAAACCTGGCCAAGAGGATGAGAACACCACCACAGCACTTCTAAGAACGCTTTCCTCATTCCAGAAAGGGCCTTCCCTCCTCTGGCTCTCATCCTGTGTGGCTGTGAAACTCCTGCAGCCATCTGGCCAATAGCCTGAGAGTCAGTCCCACTCACGGGGAGGGCAGAGCCAAGAAAGATACAGAGAGATGCTCCTGGAGGCTTGACGTTCCCACATGGGCCTGTCCTACCTCTGGGTTACATGTTATTTCCTAAGATAATAAATCTCTTTATTGTTTAAAAAAGGCGGTGGGGGAGGGGGGATACAGGGCTCAGTCATATTTAGAAAATACAGGGTTAAAAAACAGTTGACCAGCTTCCTTTACTAGGATTTCTCAGACTGTTAATATAACAATGGCAGGTGGGTCTCATGCTCTGTGTCAACTCTAATACATTTCTAGTGGCTGTCTGGAATGCTACGTTGAAAGGGATTCTGAGGCCTCATCCTGACTCAGCCATGGGGGAAAAAAAAAGCAGCCTTACTTGATTAGCAATAATTGTCATGAGCACAGAAGGGGCAGCTGTGACATCACTCTGAGACCTCTCAAGTGACACTAATTCTTAAACAGATCCTAGAACCATCCCAAGGATTCTTAAGTTTTTTAAAACGCGAATCAGTCCACGTAATAAAGTGGTTAAGGGTACAGGCTGCAAAGTAAGGGACCTGGGTTAAATTCTTAGTTCTTCCACTTGCTCTGGGCACATCATTTAGCCTCTCTAAACCTGTTTTCCCATCTGTAAAATGAGGTTAACAGTCCCTACCTCACATAGGAGATACAAAAATTAAGTTAGGTAACACATATATGCACCTGCATACAGTAAATGCAACAAATACTAAGTTTAGCTATGGCAATTACTGAGGCGCTCACTTCATGACATTCACATCATGACTCCTGGAGTACACGTATTTGTCCACTGTATTCACAGCCACTGATTAGAGTAAAATGAATCAAACTGAGGGCACAGAAACCATATTCCTGGACTCATTAGCAATGTCAATTTATAGGCTACAATAAGAAAATGGCAAAGATGACCGCAAAGCGCTGTTCAAAATAAGGGTTACTTGCCTTTAATAAGACACAGAATATATAAATCTAACTTCTGCAAAAGACAGATCTCATACACATTTTTTTCCAATCTCTCCATAGGGAAGGCCAAGACACGATGAGCAAACCAATAGTGGTGAGTCCCCCACCCCCTTCAGGGCACAGGACTTTCAGTGCTAGGACCAAGACAGGTCTGAGCAAACCAGGACAGCTGGTCACCCTACAAACAAACAAGCAGGTGAAGTCCCAGCAGCTGCTTCTGAGTCTGGCTGTGCTGCTCGGAACTGAGACAGAACAAGTTCCTGAAATACCATTTCCCCTTAAAAGAAATCAAGGCTCTTTTTGGAGAAATGGCTAATTCCAGGTGTGAGAAAAGAAAAAATGGTCAAATTGAACACGAAATAGCTTATTATCCCAGATAGCAAGAAAACTCTCGGACCAGCGGGGTCATATCAAAAGGACTCAGGAGCCAGTTTGAAAAGGCTCCCACTGGCCAAAGATGGAATTGCAAAAGCTTCAAGAAAGGTAATAATTACAACTGGCTGAAACCCAGCAAGTACAATCAAATCCATGAGTTCATATTTTTTAAAACAAAACTAATTGGTCACCTTCAGAGGATGACAGGGAACCAACTCATTATCTTGGAAACTGATAATGGGAAAGAATCTATCATTTATCCAGCTTTTCCATATGAACTGTACCACAGTGTAACCAAATAGTAGATGATAGAAAAGTGTCTCCTTTTAAAAATGAAAATGAAAGGCAAATGACAGGATTAAAACATCCCTATTTGTCACCCCAACAAATTCATGGGTCCAAGTATTGAGCATCAACAGCTACTAATCTAACTAAAGGAAAGACAATCAGAGGTTATGTGCCTCCTGATGAACAGTCACACCACCTAGTCCTGCCAAAAGGATCAAACGTAAGTTCGGCACGAGGTCCACGCCAATTCGCAGGACGTACAAAGTAGAGAGGACCGTGCTGAGCTGTATTATTCATATGCAGTCAGCAAAATCCAGACTATAGGACAAATGCTCCAGATTCTTCAACAGATAACCTATAGGGAAAATAAAAGAATACAGGGAAAACTCAATTTTTGAAAATGGGCAAGACTAAACTAAAATGTCCATGGATGCACATTTGAGTGATAAAACCATAATGACAAGCAAACGAAGTGGTTATTATTGGGTCAAGACGGCATTAGCTAGGACGGAAGGGGCTGACACTGGAGATATAGAGGGGCTTCTGGAAGTTACAGGAGTATTGTCTTCATAATCTCTCATCCAACTATACATTTATTTTGTGTGATTTTTTTTTCTGAATCTACATCTTTAATCTTGTAAGTTTTCTAAAAAGATAAAAGTGTAAAATCTACCATTTAACATCTTCTAATTCAAAGCACTTTTACAAATACCGGTATTTTTATTTTCAAATACTATCACATTATTCCAAACAACTCTTGAAGGTATTCACTATCTCCACTTTTCTGATAAGGAGACCAAAGCGTAGAAATCTGAAGTAAGTTGCCCATTATCAGAGTTATTAAGGCAGAGCCAGGATTCAAATTCAAATGACTGGTTGACTCCAAAACCATTCTCTTAATGCCTGTGCTCTACTGATTCCCAGTTATTCACTCACTCAAGAAATATTTATTGCTTACCTACTTAATCATGCTGGGTGTTAAAGATACAGCGGGGAGTTTCTGCCTTCATGGAGTTCAAAGGTTAATGAGAAAGTGGGGCAAGGAATCGTCCAAGATTAAAACTACAGTTGTAAGTACAATGGAGGAAAGGTATACAGTGCGGCTGGCAGAAAGGGGAAGCTCCTCTGCAAAAGTGACAGCCGAGGCCTGAGGAAGAGAAGTTAACTAGGTAAGGGGGCATCAGGGGACTCAAGGCAGAGCAAGCATTATTCAAAGTCACCAAGGACAGAGAAGGGTCAGCACTTTGGGGGCTGAGGAGGAAGCATGGGGACTGAAGGTAATTATGACAGGAGAGATGCTGGAAGCTTGGGAGAACAGGAAGCTGCTGATGGCTTTTAATTAAATATGTTGCATAAGAGGATTAGATTGGGTTTGCATTTTTAAGAGAATGAACTGGAGGGGCCAACAGGGAGGCAGAGATATGAATTGAGAGGCTACTGCAGTCATCTAGGTGGCACATGATGGTAGCTGGGACCAAGCAGGAGAGATGGAAAGAAGTAGATGGATGCAAGATACTCAAGAGGCAAGGAGACAAGGATGCACTGCATCTGGGGAGCAAAGAGAGGAGACGGCAGGAAGGACTCAGGCTCCAGGATGTGGGACTTTCGGAGGTGCCAGTCACTGACACCAGGAGCAATGGGAGAGGGACAGGGATACTTGGACCTGTGCAGTTTCAGGCACCGCTGATAGTACCAAGTGGAAGTGTCAAGTTAAGCAGTTGAGTAAGTGAGTCTGAACTTGAGGAATAAATTTCTAACCCTCAGCGTAGACAAGGTTATTGTAGAGGGCCCCAGAGTGAGACTGCCTGAGAGAGAGAGATAATTTAAAAAACGGGACCTCAAGAATGATCAAAATTCAAGTCTAGAAAACAAAGCAACTTCCTGAGCATATCAAGGGGCTGCAATCTCAAAGGTTTAGTAAAACAGGAAAAAAAAAACCAGAAGGAAAAATATGAGATTAACAACTGTGCCTCAGGAAAAACATGGTGAAATTTCTGGAATGTTAAGATGTTAATTTCAAGTCTAACAAGTTGGCAGAGTCTGCGTGTGGCCCTCAGGTGTGTAATTTGTAAGAGTATATTTGCATGGGAGGAAGAGGCCATTTGGGAGGTGGCTTGTGTGCAGTGCCTCAAGGTTGGGGACCAGAGAAGGCTTTGGAGCTGGGAGAGATACCCCTAGCTTGACCTCAGGGGCTGCTCTGAGGAGCCAGACATAAGGGATGGGGCTGTCTTTACAGGAAATGCAAATAGGGACACAGCTTCTCAACTTCTATAACAAGGTAAAAAAAATTTTTTTAAGCATATCTGAGTGACAGAAACAGGGCTACATCCTCATCTATAAAGCACATATTGTGGCTTTGGCTCAGAAAAAAAATAGAAGGACCAAGCACTCCTGGATATCCAGTTTTATGAGACCAAAACAGTAGTAGCGCAACAAGAAATATGCTTTTTCACAGAGTGGCACAGAGAAGCCTCTCCAAAATGTTTTGCAGTGACCAGGAACGGCAGAACATAAGTGAACGTATTCATAAATACACAAATATTGCCTGTGGACTCACAGGTATGGGGGGTGGGGTACAGGATGAGGTCCTGCATGAACAGACAGGAGCAAACCCTACACCATCTGAGTTACTACTATTAACGTACCCTCACTCAAACATACAAGGTGGGTAAGAACTGCAGAATTTTAGATCACTTTACAACTGAGTGTTCATTAAAAAATGTATCCAGTTTTCCAAGAGCTGCATTCTACACTAAAATAGGAAGGTCACTAAGTAGATCCTAGTGACCTAAATGAGTTCCAATGTCTTACCCTAAAAATGCACAATTCATTCCGGTTTCCCCCTTGGCCTCAGAGGCTTTATACTTGGAGTTACCATATTCATTTTTCTTTATATCCAGCTCACGGCTGTTCACATATGGAAACCCCAAGGGCCAGCCCCAAGGATAAAGCCAGCACACCCCATGCTCGTAACTACATTCTCCCAAAGCAGCATCTGAGCTGAGAAGTCTACCAAAATGCAACCAACCCCCAACGGGCTTTCTCGAAGTCTCCACTCTGTTTGGAGAAACTACATAAGCACACAGCCCAGGACTAAAGGAGGGTGTAGAAACAACTGACTAAACCCAAGCCCTGGCCCCCAGGTACCCAGCAGAGCCCCTGACAAGGCTGCCTGTCTACTCCTGCCACATCAGTCACCTCCACCCAGACGACCGACCCTCGTTTAGAAAGTAACCTGACACTAAAGGGTGAAAATAGAAGTTTCAGGTTTCCAAGGTTTTCTTTCAAAAGCAAAGATGCAATTAAAAAAAAAAAGGCAACTTTGTATGCCATCATTTTAATACTAATAACCTTGCACAGACACTATTCCTTTTTTAAAGCCTAAACCCTTGGCTCCAAGTTTGCCGAGTCACCTTTTTTAGTACAATTGTGTGCACCATTCTGACTACACAAGGGCTCATAAATGCTAAGGAATCTAGGGCACTTCCTACATGCAAAATGATAAGGTTGGGAAATGAAACTGGAGATATTTTTAAGAAGGCAACACTCAGTTACTAAGGTGACATCATAGCCTGCTCCCAAAGCAAGAGCAGTTTAAGATTCAAGAGAGTGAGAAACAAACCTCCTGAGAATGGCCAGGACTGAGGCTCCTAGTAGAACATTCAAGCTTGGAGGCTTTGGTCTTCACATCTGTGAATAAACAGTAGGACCCTTTGGTCTGAGGATGGATTTATTAAAGAGAATGTTAGGATACTCTTGAGAAGATTCTTGAACCAATCTGTAATGATAACTACTGATAATTAACATCAAAGAAATATCTTTCTCACTCTTGAATTTACAGCCTCCTGTCTCCATTCACACAGCTTCATTAACTCTCACCTTTTATCACTGCAACCGACTGGGGCTTCTCCTCCTGAGTCCCTCCCAATCGCAATTCCATGTAACATTTCTAAAGCCCAGCTCTGATGCCACTCCAGTGCTCAGAAGCTTGAGTAGGTGCCATGTCTACAGACTAAAATCCAGTCCTCCTCTCTCAGTTGAGGACTCCCACACCTGGCGCAAACTAGGATTCATCTCTCATACTCACCGGCAACTCAGATCCCAAACAGTAAATGGACTCCGTCTTTAAGACAGTTTGCTTGGCTTTTTATGTTTTCATACAAATTACAAAAATATGTATTGCCTCCTTCAGACAGTTGTGCTAAATTGAAAAACACACGTTCATAATTTCTTAGGATACATTTCCTGGTTCTGATCAGCATTTTTTTTTATGTTCTAAGTCTAACTGTGAATGTTATCTACCTACTTTGAGGTTATCACTAGTCATATATAACTTCTTATGCTATGTTCACTAACCCTAGAACTAGTTCCTTCATAATAAAGATACACGAAATAAATAATTATTCCTTTACGAGTAATCACTGTTTATATATCAAGAGATTATAAGTATCAAAAGCTCCTCTTTTTGAATACACATTTGTACTTGCTCATATATGCATAACATATCTCTGAGAGAATAATCTCTTAATAATGGCTGCCTGTAGGGAAGGGAGATTTTGTTTTCAACTACATATCCTTTTACATTTTTTTTTTTTTTACTAAAGCCATGTGATTGTACAACCTGTATAAAAATTAAATTTAAAAATGACGAATAGGATAACTTTAAAGTAGAACAACCTTGCACCACAGAGTTACGCAGATTTAAGGGGGTCTCAAAAGCCATCTTCCTCAAAAACATTTTTCCCACTAGCCACCACAGCTTAAGTCCCCCAGTTAAAATACAAACAAATATTCTGAAGACACTAAGTGTATTATGCCACTATCCACATCAAATTATTGAGGATTAGTTTATCACATTAGCATAATAAAGGGAAGTCACAAAGAGGCTGTGTATAGTCTCCCTGAGTCTTGTTTCTTTTCCTTTTTCCCTCAAGTAACTAAATCAAGTTTGTTTTACTCAAAAGAACTTTTGTATTAGTAATAGTGAAAGAACTATTTAGGGATTCTAGAAGTCCTACCCAAGCTAAGCGGCGCCATGGATTGCTGTGTGAATGTCTCCACTGTCTGTATAAACATCTGCCCTCCCATTCAGTCTTCTGTATCTCTAACCTACTTAGCGGGAGAGGGCAGGGACAGGGAGTATCTTGTTCATCTTTGAATCCTCCCCAACACTAAAAACGCTGCCATGCACTTCACAGAAAGCCACTATCCAAGCTCTAAGTGACACCTATTGCAAGACTATGAGCCCTTCTCTAGGGAACTACGGTGGAAATCGGAAATCTGAAAATGTCAGTTGGATACTCAAGACTGTTCTCATCTCAAATAATAATCCATTCATTCATGGGGGAAAAAATCCATCTATGGAGAACCTACTATGTGCCTGGCACTGACACTCAGCAACTAACTAGGCCATAAATCATCTCATGAGATAAGAAGAGTAGATACGCAGCAGATAGTAAATGCTTACTAGAGCTGATGAACTTCTTGAAATTTTCTATCTGACTAAACTTGGAGAAGTCTTTCATTAATGTTTTCTTCACAAGGCAGTGGACTTTAGTTTCCCATATGCACCAGACTTTTGTGGACTTTCTTGTATCAGCTCTCCAGTCCACATTAGCTAACTGCTTATTTTTGAACCTATAGATTGTAAATCAAGAAGTATTTAATAAATTACAATGTAAAAAAAAAAAAAGTCCATAACTATGTGAATAACGAAATTTAAAGAAGTTATTCCCTTTTATCTTTCAATCATCAAAATGCAAGAAATAATTTACCTTTTTTCCATTATATGAAGATGCACTTTGTACTGCTGGTCCAGTAACGAACATAAGCTTTCTAAACTACTAAATTCACTATTCCCAGATTTTTCTTGCTGTTGCCTTGGTTAGATCATTGCTAGGGTCAAGTAACCGCAGCTGTGAACCTGAGCTCTTGGTCCACGTGAGTTAACTGGCCTGGCACGAGACCAAACTACAACCTCAGAGGAGGGACACCACACTCTGATAGCCTACTCAGCAGAGCTGGGCTGACAGCTGTTACTCCGGGAGCAGGCCAGCCCCAGAGCATCACAGCTCCAGTTGGCTGGCCTGCAACAAAATCCAAGTTTTTCTAGAGTGGGGCCCAGATAGCAATTGTCGAGACTTCAGTGTCAACCTTCCTGACCTTACAAAGCTTACCACCTGAGTATACCACTGGATATTATTTCTAACCAAGATGAAACTTAGTTTTACCACTTTAATCAGCCCTTATTCCCACCCAAGGAAAATCAAAATCCTTGCACATTGGAGATGCCCAGTAAATACTAGATTAATCGAAGAGGGAAAGCCCTGTATTAGTGACCAAAAACAGACATAATTTTCTTCATTATCATCAGCAAACACTTCTGGAGCTCCTACAAGATACAAAGGATAACAAAAGGGGTCAATCATGGGTCCTAATCATATGGAGTTGACAGCCAGTAACGACACTGTGAAGCATGCAGGAACATTTGAACACTCCCAGCCATGAAAACACCTTTCCCCTTTTAGTGTGGGCTTCTCTGGTTGCCTACTTATAACAGTACATGCTTTTTTTTTTTTTTTTTTTTGCTCTATAGAAGGCAGCCAAGAAGAAAAAAAAGAGGAAGAAAGGAAGGATGGACAGATAGGATAGATCCCAATGTCTGGCATGTCTAGCTGACACCAGAAAAATCCAAAATGTATAAGAAAAAATGAGAATTCTTTTCTGAATGCAGAATCAAAACTTCTGTAGTAGTCACTGAATCTTAACAGTCACCATTTGGTTCACTACGAAACAGCCTCCCCCTTCACATATGTTCGATGACCTGTGTGGTCCAGCTCCTAACCCCACAGAACTGACAGATATTTTATATACTTCACCACATGCTTATGTTCCATTCATAAAGAACATTAAAAAAAAACCTTAAGCATAAATTATTGGAAATACAGCACAACTTAAGGCCAGAGTAAACTGCACTGGTACTATCAATAATATGTAATTTTATGTGAATAACATACATTTCAATTCTAAGTAACATAACTTAGAAAATAAACTTCCTAATGTGCTTACTTTCTTATTTAACACTATCATAAGAAACTGAATTAAAAAAGAATGACCTATAACCTACCTTCCTTAAATTACACTTCACCTCTTCTACTGCCCGAAGTCTTAGGGTAGTATACATGAGATATTACGTGTGCTGCTTCGTTTTCTGCCACTTAAAATATTATTTTCTCTAATTCCTCCACTAACGTGTCTTTCTGGATGATAACCCAACTTTTGTCAGAGGTACAAATGAGCTGGGAGGTTTGAGGGAATTTTCCTGGAAATAGGGAGGTCCCCCACAACATGAGGCTTCCAGGCCCTGAAAGTGGACTGCAGTACTAAGGCTTGGACCCTGACCCCACCTGCCCCACATACCAGGCACTCTTAATCACATAATTCTGAGTTACTTTTTGTTTCGTAAGCATTTATCACTATCCTAAAGGACCTTATTTATTTGTTTATTGTCTGATCCCCCATGAGAATATAATCTCCAGAAAGCAGGGCTTTTATCTGTCTTGTTGTTTCAACCCCAGCTTCCAGATAAATACCTGGTTTGTATAAAACACTCGATAAATATGTACTAAATGAATTATAACCTCTTACAATACTCTAAAGAACTGCATTATCACTCATAGATCAATAAACCAACTAGTAAAATCTTGGGATCCTTATTTTTTAACCATTTTAAAGAAAAAGCAAGAGGAAAAATATCAACTACTCATCAACTCTTGCTAAATTAGATATGAAAAAAATGGACAGCGGAGTGAAGGTTTTCAAGAGAAATAAATACAACTTCAGATGACTTATGAAAACAGAAGTTCTCGTTCCTTAATATACTGAATTGCTGCTCAACTTACAGAATGAGGATGCCTGACTCCTTTACCTACAACCCTTCAGCCAATATCTCAGTTCTGCATTCTGAACTGACACACTCAGGAAAGGATACTTTTGGTGAAGAGTGGAATGACTTTTACAAAAAAGCAAGCAGATCATATAACAAGCAAATGCAAAACCCAGGAGGTAATGATGCTTCCAACAAATATTCTTGGGAAGTGAGCCACTGCCACTTCTCTTACCCCAGAGTGCTTGGTCAATTTCAGCTTAATGACAGTATCAGTCAGTCAAGCAGTGTCAATCTACGACAGAATCAAGTTTCATTTAAAGGGTTATTGGATAGAAGCTGGGAGGCAGATAAAGCAGTGGTTTAACACTAAGGAAGCGTACATTTAAAATACTGTCATTTCCCATATCCCCATCCCTCACTGATGATAGCCTCCATTTGTTACAAACTACAGTGATTTCGGGCACCTACTTTCTAAATCACAGGAACTGCGATATTCATCAACATGGAGGAAGACGGGTCAGTGTGGTAAAAAGTGTATACAGGCTTGGGCACGAGTGACCGGCTGGGTGACCTAAGCCAAGTTGGCCCCTCTGAGCCAAGTTTCCCCGTCGTCAAGGGGCATAAAGTTGCCTCTCACAGAGAAAGGTTACCAGAACCCCACGTAATGACCAGCACAGGGCGCAGCGCCTGCGTACAGTGCACGCCGTGCTCCCCTTTCTCCCACTCGCCAACTGCAGAGCAACATCGAAGGTCTGGAAAGATTATTCAGCTACCGAAGCTGTGGCTGAAGACTGCTGCCGAGCAACTACATCGCCTACTAACGCGCATCTCGGCAAACCCCACGGAGTCGGGAGCCCGCTCCCCGCGGGGGCCGAGGGGACGCAAGCGTCCCCCCGCCCGGTCCGCCAACCCCAGCCGGGTTTGTGTCCGGCGTCCAGCGCAGCGGCGGGGAGCCTGGCCGAGAGCACGGGCCCGCCGCGACCCCCGGCTCTCCCGGAGCGGGCGCCGGAAGCGGGCGGGCCGGGGGAGGCCGCGGGTGGGCGCGCGTGCGGCGGCGACGAGACCGGTACTCACCTCCAGCTCGCGGCGGGCTACCGCGGCCCGCCGTCTCCAGGCGGCGGCGAAGTCGGGCGGCGGGGCTCGCCGGCTCCGGCAGACCAGGGAGAACAGGGACCCCAAGAACAAGGCGCCCATGGCGCAGCCCATGTACAGGCTGAGGCAGAGCACAACGGTGCCCGGCCTCGCGCCTTCCGCCGCCAGCCAGCAGCCGTACCCCAGCCAGGAGACGAGCACGGCGGCGAGTGCGGCCACGGCCACCGACCCCCACCAGCTCCCGCCATCAGGGCCCCGTGGGGCCGCCGCGTCCTCCCGGGGCTCCGGCCGCAGCTCGCCCCGGCCGCCCGTGAGGCCGGCGCCGCTGCTGTCGGTGGCATCGGGGTGCATGCTGCTTCCTGGGCCGCTAAGGACAGGCACATCTCCCGCCTTGCTGTTCCCCGGCGCTGCCCTGGACGGTGGCCTCCGCGCGGCGCCTCCTCCCCTCGCCGCTCCCGCCGCTCCCGAGGCAGGGGAAGTCCGCGCTCATGCCCTCACAGGCGGCCCACCGAGGGAACGGCTCCCACAGACGCCGCAGGAGCTCCCCTCGGCCACCCCTCAGCGCCGCCAGCCGGCGCGGGGCCCGCAGCTGCCCGGCTGGGCTTCCCCAGGTAGCCGGACCCGCTCTGGCCGAAGCTGGCGAAGCCTGGGGCGGAGCGGAGGCGGCCCCGGAGTGCGCGTCGAGGGGCGGAGAGCCACCACGCCGGCTGAGTGACAGTTGGGAGGTGCCCGGCCCCGCCCCACCCGGCCGCCCACCGGCGGCGCGGGGGCGGGGTCCGACCCGCCGCTGCCCCCCAGGAAGGGGCCGCCACCAATCCCGGCGAAAACTGCTCTTCCCTGAGCTCCTCCCCGCCCCTCCCCGAGGATACCGTCTGTGGATGGAAAATTTTGCTGCAGGTGTCAGAAGCATTTGTAATTCTCGAGCTCAGGGGATCCCTTAATCCTTGTCCCGCACGCTCATCACTGACAAGTAACTTCCTCACCTGCTTACAGCCCGCAAAATTTCTGCCTCGTTTGCACCTGCTATTTAAATAGCCAACCGTTCCCGATCCTCACTTTTAACACAGTTCCCCCAACAACCTTCCCTTTCCCACCCAGCCGCCTCAGGGAACGCATCAGGCAAATGTGGGCAGTAAATGAAGCCTGCAATTCCTAGTTACGGAAAGGCCCAAATAAGTGCCTGGTGCCAGAGGGTGTGCACAGCTGCCATCATCACTTTGGCTCCAAGTCCCTGTATTTTTGTCGCCAACAATTCAGTACAAATGCTATTACCTACGCAAGTGAAAGTGGTCCAGGTAATTTTTAGAGTACATATTTTCTTCTATCATGGTCTCGGCGTTAATATAAAGATAATGCTTACGGAGAAGATGCCAATATGCTAATTACTAGAAATAACTACTAAGACCAATAAAGCAGCTGATGTATCTTTAATGGATAAATAAAGGAATTCTAAAGGAAATGGAGGAATACTAAGGAGAGTAATGATTATTTAAAAGGGAGTGATACAGTAGATAGTGCAAATCAAGAACAGAAAGGGGAAGAAAGGGAACGGGAGGTAAACAGATGAGGAAGACGTGACGGATATTGGAAACATTAAAAAGCAAAAAGCCCAGACCTCTCCCCATGCAGCAGTCACAAAGAATCTCAACAGTTTAAAAGCGCTATTGTTTTCCAAGTTAAGTTATATCCTGCTTCCCGGGAGGCACAGTTAAGAAAAGTAAGCATTAAAATGTATTTTCAAATATTGTGTGACTATACTTTGTTTTTCTATAAGGAATCCCTGTCATTTCAACAAAGAAGAAAATACAACATTCATACGAAGTAAAGGAAAATAGTTAGTGGGCATTTATTCTTTTAAAAACAACATATTTTCCAAGAGGTTATTATTCAAAAGAAGACATGCCAGTGTCCACACAGCCCCACTGTGATTCATGTCTTCGTAATAAACTTCCCTGGAATGGCACAGATTTCAAATGGGACATGAAGTAGGAGCCCTAAAAAAATTATCCCTAATATTAAGCTCTAACAAAACAGTACAGAAATGAATTATTTTATGTATCTATATGAAAATCTGTTCACAGTTGTCATTTTTTAAAAAGCTTACAGTTTTTAACATTAGTATTCATGGAACACTTTATTCTTATACCTTGTAAGTCAAAGACAAGGAGATAATGAGTGCCTTGTGCCAGATGTGACTTTACCATGCCTAGGTGATGACAAGTAGATGACATCAAAAAAAGTTACTACCTTCCTGATCTCCTTGCCTTCTTCTCTTTTTTATTTTTAAATAAAGCAGCGACTGATTTTGAAGGAGCCTTTTCCTCTAAAATAACGTTCATCCCACTGGGGCTCCTCAAAGTGTACCCTACAAATCCAAATTATTTCAAATAAAACAAAATCACATCCATATTTCCCGATCATTTACATGCCAGGGCTTGTAAATGAGGGCTGAGGGCTTTATATACTTCTATATATTTAAAATTTTCCAAAATATGGGTTTACCGTAGTTGACTATAATAGTAACTAATTGAGCACTTATTGTGTGCCGTGCTTCATTTAATCCTCACAACAACCCCTACAATGTTATCTCCATCTACACAAGAGGGAACTGAGGCACAGAAGGTAAAATAATTTGCTCAATGTTACAAAACTAATAAATATCAGAGCTAGGATTTGGTTATCACCCCATGTGGTCTGGTTCTAGAGCTTGTGCATTTAAGCACTATGCCATGATACTTCCTAAAAACTCTACTTCATTTAGTCATCCTATATTACAGAGGATGAAAAACAGGATTAAAATTCATGAACTTAATATCTGTATTCCATGCTTTTAAAAGTGTTTAGTTTTGTTGCTTTGTGGGTAGGATATGGCCGGTATCTTAGCCAGCCCCCTGACAAGTGCTAAGTGATTTATAACAATCACTAAAGTCAGAAAATCACATAACCAGTAAAGGCGAAACTGTCTAACTTTTACTGAGAGCCCCAATCTGTAACTCTTAAGGCTGTGATCTTTCCAACACACTTGTGTATTGTTCCCAAGAATGAAGATCTGGAGAAATATACACTTGTGGTCAGGAAACTTCCTTAAAGCCCGTTGTTCTGCTGTTAAGTCAGCATTGACAGTTCAAACATTTACTTAACAAGCAGTAGCTGGGTTTCTATGCTCTGCAAGGTTTGAGGAACACTGAGAGGTGGGATCAGGAGGTATTGAGGGAGACGTGGCCCTAGGTCAGGTTTGAAATAAGAATCCAGGTGTTCCTTCCCAGAAGTCAGTGTTGTTGAGTCCTACCAGGCCTAAGTTAATGACCCAATTAAGTAGTGGTGCCTTATTTACATTTCTTTTGGCCAGCACATTCTGACAGGCTATAATTGAATGCTCTATGCTGTCTCCACAATTCTCTCTTGTAAGATGGGAATAGCATCCTCCTAAACTCACTGGGATATCATAAGGATAAATTAAGTGAAAAATAACTGACATTTAAAATATCTGTGCAAATAGGCAGACAACACCCAGTCTCTCCAAATATGTGATGCATCTTCCTCTTCACTGTTCAGTATCTTTCTCCTTAAATCCCCTAGCTCTCCTTGGAGGTACCCATGGGATTACAGAGAAAACCACAGTATTTGCCTTCGACCACTTTTAGTAAAATTCTGAATAAAGGTGTTAACATGAATCAAAAGACCTAGGTATCATTATAGTTTCTTCTACTGTTTCTCTGTAAGACCCTAACAGGTCCATTAACCCTTCTTTCTTTGTAAACTTTCAAGTAGAGTGTGGTTTATGGAAAATATGGATATAAGTGTGGCCAAACTTCAAAAAGTAAAAATGAAGAAATTATATAATACTTTAAAAACAAATTGTAGACCACTAAAGCTTATAAGAAGCATACTGCAGCATTTCTAAGAGAAAGATGCATCTCTGAATACAATTTTAGAACATAGACCTATAAATTATGCTGAGCAGTGTTCCCTATTAGTAAGTAAAAATATTCATATTAGGAAAATTTCAGTCAGAAAAGTCTTCACACTAATCTTCAAAGAGAAAGAGAATTACACAGGAAAGTACTGTAAATTAAATTAGCTGGTATCAAGATAAAGAATTGACAAGGACAGATCACATGATTTCAATTTATCTAAGTTTTCACCTGAAATTTAGGGAAATAGGGTATGTCAATTATCTGTCGCTGTATAACCACCTACCACCAAATAACAACCGTTTTCTTTGCCCATGATTCTGTAGGTGAGCAACTTGGGCTGGGGTCCATCGGGCAGTTCTCTTCGTGCCTGGGTCACTAGTGATACTGTGATCTCCTGGAACCCAGGCTGGGGCCGCTTGGGCTATGCAGTCTCCATTGAGATGGTCTGTCTCTGCTCCCTGTGCTCTTATCCTCCAAGAGGTAGCTTGGGCTTCTTCACATGACAATCTTAGGGAAGCCATAGACAAGTCCTTTTTAAGCTTTTGCTTGTGTTATGTTTGCTAACGTCCCATTGGCCAAAGCAAATCATATGGCTCAGCCAGGAGTTAGGGGGCCTACACATGGACTTAAACACTGGAAGGTGTAATTCATTGGTTCCATTACTTTAACAATCTACCACAACTTACTTGGACAGAATATACTAATCAGTTTCTGGTGGATCATCAGGCTGTTCACCAAAATCAGTAGCATCTGAGGACTTGACACTCAAATATGTTTAAGTTCACACTTCTTGTTCCTGGAATTGTTAGTTCTTCATAATCCACTCCCACCTACCTGTGAGATACAGAAAAGAGCCTGGGTAAGGACAGGGACCTGGGAGGCAGTGCACAACTATGATTGTCAGGTGGAAGTTTGGAGATATAGCCATATCATTTAGCTTTATTTTACCCTAACGTTTTCAAGTTATGAAACACAAAACATAAAAAAATTCTAAGCTGACTTAGATTTTGATATCCAGTATTACTGGGCAGCAGATTAAAGAGAAAGAAAATAAACTGTGTTTATTTGCTGTCTAATTTCTCCAAAATATATGTAGGCTGAAACACTTTTTGAACTGATCTATATGCTGTTTCATGATATTTGTCATGAGCAGAGTGAAATATAAAGTAAGTGGTACACAATTATTGATTAAATATTCTTCCATAAATTAGGAAAGGATTTTGAATATTTTAAGATAAACATTATGTATTTAAGATTAGATAAAGCTTTTATGCACTACCTAAAACAAGTCAGTGTGTCTGATTTGTCACAGGAAAGAGAACATACTCTTGGGAAGTAAAAAGTTAGTATTTCAGAATTAATCAGTTTAGAACAGGAGTTGTCACTGAGTAGGCCATTAATAAATATTTTTCAATGAATAAATCTGTTATTCTTTTATGATCATATATCTAGAATAACTGAGTAGACCAAAAAAAGTAATAAAAATAATATTTCATACTTAAGTGGAAACTTTAAATTTCAGAAATTCTTTTTAAATCATGTATTTTTCACTACAATTCTATAAAGGAGATAAGGCTGATACCAAAATCCCATTTTGCAGATGAGGAAACTGAGGTTCAGAGAAGTTACAATGACTTACTCCAAAATCACATATCTAATTGATGGTAGGACCTAAATTGTAGGATTCTCCTTCATTATGCTATCTTTCAAATGCAATAGTTAAAAAGTAATGTCAAGGACAAAACAAACTGCTTTTTACATTATATAGAAATGTCCTTATAAAACCAATACAATAAGGGCATTCATCTGGCTTTTAAACAGATTGTAAACTTCTGGACCGTAGTATATGAGTTATATTCGTTCTTTCATTCAGTCCAAAAATATTAGGCTTTGTTAGAGACTAGTATAAAATATGGCCTCTGACCTTGAAGAGCTCACAGCCTAACGGGGGTGGGAAGAGGAAGAATGCGATAAGGGAGGGAGGCATAAAGCAGTGTAATAGATATTACAATAAAGGTATTACCAAGTTCTAGGGTCACAAGACAAGAGCTACTGTTTCTGCTTTGTGGGAGTGAAGGAAATTTCAAATGTCACCTTCTCTGTGAATCTGTCATTTTGCTTTCTTGATTTCTTCTATTTATTACAGCATTTAGGTATTTCGAACTAACCCTTTAGATACTGAAAAAATATGAGACTAAACTACACTTAATTTTAAGTTGGTTTATAAATGTTAATCCAGTAAAGATACCATCTTTCAAAACTTGATTCGTAAATTTAAAAAACAAAAAAGTTTTCCACTGGGTGGTCCATTTGCTCATAACCCAAGAAAAGTTTAGCACAGATGAAAAAACTGCCATGTAAAATGGAAAGGTCTTTTAACAGCTCTCTATAGAATTAGTCAAGTCTATATTATTTCAAGAGATTTACAAATAAGTGAGGAACAATTTTAAAAAAGGAGAGGGGAGATATTATTTACGTCTTTCCTGATAAAAGACTTCAGATTCAGTGAATTTGGGGAAAGGCTTTTTTTCACCTATGAGTTGATGACGTTCTCTGAACTATGAAGAGGGACAAAGCAAGGAAAATCTCTGCCCTGCAGGAGCTTATTTACAATCTAGTTCACACATTCACTGGTTCATCCATTCAATACTGATGACTAAGGAAGTGATATTGCAGGAAAAGAAAACCAGAGAAAGGGCAAAACTTATAAATTCATAGCCCAGAAAGAGTCAAAATTAAAATTTGAGAGATAATAATCTCTTATTTTTTCATCATGGTAAAAGAAACACAAAATGTACTATTTTAACCATTTTTGAAGGTATAGTTCAGTGACATTAAGTTCTTTCACATTGTCACACAACAATCCCCGCTATCCATCTCCAGAGTATTTTTATCATCTCATACTGAAACTCTACCCATTAAACAATACTTCTCTCCATTCCCTTCTCCCCTCGAGAATTTCTAACTTCTGTTGCTATGACTTGACTGTTTTAGGTATCTCACGTAAATGGAATCATGTAATATTTGTCCTTTCGTGTCCAGCTTCTTCACTTAGCACAGTGTTTTCAAGTTTCATCCATGTTGTAGCATATATCAGAATTTCATTTCTTTTTATGGCTGAATATTTAATCGCATGTATATATCACATTTTGTTTACCCATTCATCTGTTGATGGACATCTGGGTTGCTTCCATCTTTTGGCTATTGTGAATAATGCTGCTATGAACACACGTGTGTAAATATCTGCTTGATATTAATCTGTGTACACCCAGAAAAGTGAAATTGCTGCATCAGATGGTAATTCTATGTTCAATTTTTTGAGGAACTGCCATAGTTTTCCACAGCAGCAACACCATTTTACATTCCACGAGCAATGTACAAGGGTTTCAATCTCTCCCCATCTTTGCCAATCCATGTTATTTTCTGTGTTTTTTTAATAGCCATCACAATGTGTATGAAGTGGTATTTCATGGTTTTAATTTGCATTTCTCTAATGATTAGTGCTGTTGAACATCTTTTCATGTGCTTATAGGCCATCTTTGGAGAAATAGCTATTCAGTTCCTTTGTATAATAAACTTTTGACCAAAGTAGACAACCATCCCTGGAATATGGTGCTGGCAGTTTTTTTTCAAGCAATTGAGTGCTTGAAATCCTTCTTTTAGCCTACTAAAATAACAGAGAAATGCTTCTCTGTATTTGTTCATAGTTATGACCAACAAAAACAAAATGCGTTATGAAGAATGAAGAGATTCAATTCCTCAGTGAGACTCCCAAGGATTCAGTTAACCAGATGTTCCTCTCTCTACACTTTTATGCAAAACAATAGAAAATCTGCCGTACTAACTTCTAATGGCTGCTATAACAAACTACTACAAACTGTGCAGTTTTAAACAACACAGATTTATTCTCTTAGCATTCTGGAGGTCAAAAGTCTAAAATCAAAGTATGCACTGGGCTGTATTTCTTCTGGAAGCTTCAAGGAAGAATCCTTTTTCTTTGTCAGCTTCCAAAGGTGCCTGCACTCACTCCTTGGCTCACTGCCTCTTACATTACTCCAACCTCTTGCTGCTTTTTTTTAAATTAAATAAATTTTTATTAACTTTTCCCGATTTTGAGGTATAACTGACATATGTTAACATTGTATAAGTTTAAGGTATACAACAAAATGATTTATGTACCGTATTACGAAGTGATGACCAGAAGTCAACGTTGACCACCTCACATATGTACGAATTTTTTTTCCTTATGATGAAAACACTTAAGATCTACTCTTTCAACAACTTTCAACTTCACAACACGGTACTAATTATAGTCACCACGCTGTACATTACAACCTCTTGCTTCTAGGGCCACCTCTCCTATTACTGACTTCGAATTTCCTACCTCCCCTCTTTTAATGACTCTTGTGATTACACTAAGCTCATCTGGATAACCCAGATTGATTTTCCCATCTCAGGATCTTTAATCACAGAGCCAAGTCCTTTTCACCCTGGAAAGTAGCATATTCCCAGCTTCAGGGATTAGGAGGTGGACGTCTGTGGGGCGCCATTGTTCGACCACACCTACTATGTGCCTGCGATTCAAAAAACGAAAATTTGCAGCATTCAATATACCGGACATAAAGAACATATATACTGGACAGAGATCATTTTTCTCTTGAGATTGTTTCAACCACCCACCAGTAGTCAGAGGACTCCTAATATGTTACCAGCAACTGGCCCGAAGAACTAAGTAGTTGTTTTAACTAAACTTTCCCCCTTTGAACAATCAGAGACAGCCGCCTCCATATTTATTATTATTGTTCTAGTTCGGGTAGGAATTACAAGTTAATTAAAGCAGCTTCCCCCCATTACATTAGCCACCAGAACGGCTAGGCCCACCCGCACGGCCGTTAATAGCGGAGGCGGCAGCACTGACACCTGGGCGGTGCACCGCACAGCCCAGGGCCTGGAGATTAATTACTTCCCTGCCGCGTCCCTTCCCATCCGAGGGAAGGGTCGCGGGACCGGCCTTACGCCCCAACCCCGCAAAGCGGGACGGACTCGCCGCGCTCTGTGACGCCCGCAGCGAGGAGCGGCGCCGTGCCGGCCGTCTGGCACCGCCCGGTTCCCGCGGGACTCGCCGCGTGCCCGCTGCGACCTCCTTTCCCCTTCCGTTCTCTCCGCCTCCGGAAGCTCGAGCCCGCCGCGCCGGCCGCGTGGAGAGGCTGCGGGAGCGCGTGCGCGTGCGCGAGGCCAGAACGCCGCCGGCGGCGCGTAGCGGCTGCAGCGGTCGCGGCGCCCAGGTGAGCGGCGCGCGAGCGACGGGTCCTCCCCAGCTTCCCGCGCCGCGCCCGTCCCCCCCCCCCCCCGCCCCAGCCCCGCGTTCGGGGTCCGTTTCCCCTTCCGGAACCCAGGCCGCGGCGAGTACGCAGGGTGGGTATGCGGAAGCCGGCGCGGGAGTTCGGAAGGCGGGCCAGCCGGCGACCCCAGCCCTCAGGCCCGCCACCTCTCCGTCCCTGGCGGCCCTCGCGGCGGCTGTAACCACCACAGAGGCGCCGGGGCCCGCGGTCCGTCGGACCCCGCACCCCGAGCCGGCCGCGGTGGGACGGCCCGGCCTGCCCTCAGGGCGCGTCCTCGGGTGGCTCGGCTAATCGGGGTCTGCCCTGAATTAACATGTGATCGCGACCATTGAGTCCGGCTCTGGTCACCGCCGACCACCTCCACAGACTTGATCCTGAAGCCGAGGGCCGGAGACTGTCAGTTATCTCCCGCTACCTGCGGCGTCAGGAGAGGGTCCGTATAAGGAATTCGAGTTTCTGGAATACAGGTGTTTACTTTGGGCCGAGATTTCGTGTATCCAGTTACCTTCTTTGGATCAAATTATGTCTCACTAGGGATATATAGTGTCACGGTATCAAAATGACGGTTAGAAATAATGCCAGATTTGTGTATTTTCCTGATGTAACGTGAAAACATTAACGTTTCTGTTGCTGGCTCTGCAGGAGCTGTGCAGGGAGTGTCCAGGTGACTCCCGGGTAAATACTTGTCCTCACTGAACACCAGAGGGGTTATTGTAGTCTGATGAACTGTCGTTTAATTTTTACCCTTTCCCAACATACAAAGAGAATCTTTACTATCTTATTGTCTATATTTGTATTATTCTCTCATGTAAACTGAATCTCACTAACTTTGAAGTGAATGTTATCAAAAAGGATTGCTTAGCTGGATGGGCTAGTTGGATAATTTTTTCATGAATTAAATCACCTGAATGTTTAAATCCTTACAATAACCATATCTGTTGGATGTTATGAGCCTAAATTTAAATCTGAAAAGTCTCCCAGGCACTGGGCTATGTATGCACCTCTTCTCATGAACTGTGATCACTTAAGGGAAGGCAGATGCTTCCAACTACTGGGACCTACAGGAACCATGTAAAGGTGGACAGGGGAATAGTTGACTCTGGTGTGTGCGTGGGTGGGGAGATGGTTAGAAAACTAACCCAAGTGAAAGAGATGATTTTTCTGTTTACATAGCTATCTGGCAAAGAGCAGAACTAGGGTGCAGTCTGTCTTGTAACTCCAAACTCCTATATCAGATAAACACTTTCTGAATGTCTTGCATTTTGTTAGGTCCTACTTTAAGCACTGGGATGTAAAGATGAGCAAGATGTCACGAGTTCCCAGTCTGGTAAGGAGACAAGCAAGGCAGGAAACAGCTGTGACAAACAGGGATTTCAAAGAAGTATCAGTAACCATTTGGCTTATGGATACACTTTGGGATTTAGACCTAGTTCATAAAATGTTAGGGTTGGGAAAGAGCATATCCTCCTAATGCATAAATTCCCTCTGCAGCATCCCAGCAAATGGACATGCAGTCTTTGCTCTAACATAATCTAGTGATTTATGGCTCATAATCTTAGAAGGTAGCCCAGTAGGCCACAACTCTTAATTTTTGCCCTCTCCTCTTACTTTCTGTTTAAATGTCTAAATTGTATTATTAACCCAGTATGGATAACAATTTTGTATTCTGCATTTTTCATGCTGATAAGGTACCTAAATCAGGGGTCCACAGACTTTCAGTAAAGGGCCAATTGATACATATTTTAGGCTTTGTGAGCCCTACAGTTGCGGTCACAGCTTCTTAACTCCGCATTTGTAGTGGGAAAGCTGTGAGAGACCGTGCCTAAATCTGTGAATGGGGCTGTGTTCCAGTGAAACTTCATCTTCAGAATAAATAGTAGGCCCATGCACAGTAGTTTGCTGAGCCCTGATTTAAATAATTATTTCAATAGAATCATAATATTCCTCAATTCAGATTTTTTTTTGATATTATAAGTAATGCTGTAATGCATGTGTACAGCCACTAACCACCAAGCAGATAGTCTCCCTAAGACTGAAGTCAGAAAAGTGAAAAAGAGAATGACTTGAGTTAAATATTGTGGGCCTGAAGCTGTGACCTGTGAAAATCACAGGGGTTAAGCAAAAACATTGTAACCTATGGGGGCTCCACAGAGGAACAAAAACTTGGGAGGACTTCAGAGCGGTAGCTGAGAGTGACACTAATGCCTTCAATTCTGGTCACATCTCTCATGAAGCTGAGTCTCATCAAAAGGGGGAAGTTGTTAAAAAGAAAACCACAGGCCCCAAATGGAGTCCCTTATGTTAGGCCGTGCCACCAAAACCATACCTAACCCACTTGAAGCTTCAGCGTCCCCCAGGAATGTAGTCTTAACCTGTCAGTCAGGAATTTGCTGGGCAGCACCAGTGAGGTAATCTGTCACACGGCCCTCTCCACCCCTCAAAGGAAGATGAGGTAAATTGCCACATAGACAGACCCCCTTGTGTCCCCCCATGAGTAGGTTACCTAAGCCTGAAATAGTCTTTTTTTGTGTATGACTTTTTTGTCTTCCCTTTAAAAACCTTTCCCAAAGTAGCCCTTTGGAGCTTCCTTCTACTCTAGATGGAATGCTGCCTAATTGATGAATTGTTCAGTAAAGCCAGTCAGATCTTTAAAATTTACTTGGTTAAATTTTGTTTAACATATCTAAAACCTTGTTAGATATCTCTCTCGAGGATTTGGGGAGGAGGCTTCCTTCTGTTGATTTGGTTTTTACAACATAAAGAGGGCATTGATTGGTGCTATGGGAAATAATATTTCTTATACTTAATAAATATTAGGTATAAGTTTTATAATTAATTTTTCTTAAATCTTTAAGATCTACTTACACATCTTATTTCAGCTTAAATGTAATAATGTTAGAATTTATAAACTCACATGTATTTAATCCTCACTTAAGTTAATTAATGTTTATTTACATTTTCCTGAATATTGTATAGCATTTGCAAACTTGCTTAATTAATGACACAATTACAATTTTAGTATATTTGATTTTCTTAAGTACCTCAGACAGCTGACATGACACATTTACAAATCTCATAAAGGAAATATAAGTACTTAGATGTTTTTATAAACCTAATAAGTCTAAACTTACTGATTTAATCAGATTTCTATTATGTATTTAAAAGTTGATTATAAACAGTTAAATTTTTATAAGTTTAATATATCAGAATCTCTTATATTTTTCAAAACTTTAAAGGTGGAAAAAATTACGCAATGATGATAAAATGTATTACCACACATACTTTATCATATTAACCTATCACATAAATTTGGTTGAGTTTTAAATCATGGCTATGTGCACTTGTTTTTAGATTGCAGGATCATGTAGACAAAGACTGCAGAGTATCATGGCTGATTTAGAATATAGATTACATGATACTGTATTGCTTGATGTGGTATAATGGAATTAATCATAATTTGAATATAGTGAGCCCATAATTGGATTGTTGGCTACATGTTATTGGAAATTTATATACACCTTTCCTTTAACATAGCTCATGTTTTTTGACCCTTTTAAATGTCATTATGAACTAATGGCTTTCCAAAGAATTACTTTTTCATTTTTAAGTGTATTTTGTGTTTTTTATTTTTCAGTGTTAAACTGTCCAGCTTGGACAGTGAAAGCTCCTTTAAACTGGCTCCTTTGTTTTATTACCACTACCCTAGGCATATTTGAATATGGAATCAGCTGCCTTCCAAGGAGTCCGGGTTTTTGTTTTTTTGAGGAGGGAGGATTTAAGTGGAGAATAATATTAGAGGTTAAACTCTGAATTCTAGATTACCAGGAACAGATAATGTGACACTGCTGTGTAGGCCAATATAAGAGAAAGAAAAATAAAACTTTATAGTGATATTTTCAATTTAACTCCAATTGCATGAAGTATTAAAATACTTTAAAATCAAGCAATTGACACATTGTAAACTGATTATCCTTCAATAAAAATACATATATACAAAAAACAGTGATCTAGATCTACCCTTATAGATATGAAAAAAATGTTCACGATAGATATTTGAATGAAAAAAAGTCTCTGAAACATCAGATATCATATACCATGTTTGTAAGCCCATAGAAATACTTGTATATACATAGAAAATAAAGTGATTTTACCCAGAAAAAAAGTCTAAATATTACCAGAGGTTATCTCTGAGGGTAAAATTCAAAACTATTTTCCTTTTTCTAATGAATGTGTATTCAATAAGTTAGTGTTTCAAAACTCCTCAACAAAAAAATTTTAAAATTAATTTAATTTTTCTGTTAGTGATACTTACATGAATTTACAGGTCAACCAATAATCTAAGATTTGTAACCAAAATAGTGGTCCCCGCACCACACTAGCAGCAACTGCTGCTCTTTTAAGACGAGATGGGGAGCTTTTACTCTTAATGAGCGTTACCTCCCACTGCTTCCCCAGTAACTGCAGTGACAGAACAGAATAGGACAGAGACAAGTACTGAAATAGGGAAGCTTGTTAATCATCATTGAACTATTTCTACCAGAATAATGTGTGTTTGGGCTGGCTTAGCTGATCTTATGAGGTTGGTTTTTGTTTTTTGTTTTTTTGTTTTTCGGTTTTTTTGTTTGTTTATTCATTTATTTATTTTTGATGGAGGTACTGGGACTTGAACGCAGGACCTTGTGCATGCTAAGCATGTGCTCTACCACTGAGCTATACCCTCCCCCTTATGAAATTTTAACACCATCCTTTCTTATTCTAAACTTTAACTGTACTTAACTTGTAGAAATTGGATTTTCTTTGGAGTTCACCTAGATATCCATGTTTGTGATATGCCTGCCTTGATGATCCATTATTTTTCTGTAAACCAAACCATTACACTTATTTTTCAGATCATTGGTGGAACTTGATATTAGCCCCATTATCATTTCACTGCGTTGGTTTTTTTTTTTTTTTGGTATTTTTTTTTTCTTCATGTTTCTCTTTATATATTAACCAAACTTCTCAACTTGGGAAAATATGCAATTACTGTATAAAAATGAAAAGTATTTGGAAATCACTCTTCAGTCTGATGGTTACACTTTCCTCCTTTTCAGATATATTTTTGTCGTCATGTATCGGTTTGGAGATATATCAGAAGGTGAAGTGGATCATTCTTTCTTTGACAGTGACTTTGAAGAAGCAAAGAAATGTGAAAGTAACTCAGTTTTTGAGAAGCAAAGTGATGACCCTAAAGCGAGAATAGATAAAGGTACAGAAAATGTAAACTTGGAATTTGGAGTACAAAGAAGGGAGAATGATCTTACTGAGAAGGGAACTGAAGGAAATGAGAAGATTCCTCCAGAAGAACACCCTGTAGAAAATGACGATATACAAAGTAGGAATTGTTTGACCACTTCTTCAAGGTCAGAATTGTGTGATGCTACAACAGAACATGAAATACACCTGCCCACTCCGGACAGAATTCCCAAAATCGTAAATGAAGGTGAACGTGATTACTATACTGATGGAGAGGAAAGCAGTGATGATGGGAAAAAGCATCATGTCAGGTCCAAGCCAGGTAAACCATCTAATCACTTTAAAAGAAGCCTAAGTAAAAAATATTCCAGAAGTAGTTCCTCTTCCTCCTCTTCCTCTTTGTCCTCCTCATCCTCAAGTTCTGGTACAGACTGCTCAGATACCGAGTCTGATCTCTGTATATCTGATTCATCTCCATCATTAAAGAAACGTCTATCTGGTGCAACCCAGTTGTCTCCAAAACAGAAGTATAAGCCTGGAGAAAAATCAACAGGAGCACAGCTTTCGAATACTAAGCCAAAAGTTGGTGACTACACCGAGGAATCTGAAGACACTGTGACGGATGTTACTCCTTTATCAACTCCAGACATCAGCCCTGTTCAGTCTTTTGAACTGGGTGCATCAAACGATCAAAAGGTGAAAGTTAAAAGGCAAGAAAACGTGAGTCAAGAAGTGTATGAAAATGCTGAGGATTTTAAAGGTAATTCAAAATCTTTGAAATCGGCCAAAAAAGGGAAGGAAAAACATGAGCCCGGCCTCACCTCAAAGTCGTCATTGTTTGATTCCGATTTAGACCACAGATATAAACAAAAAGTCTTGCACGACACAGTGGACCTGAATCATCTTTTAAAAGGTAATTTTAAAAACTATATATTGAATTTAAATTTTAAATTTAATGTTATATTGACTTAAGTACTAAATGAAGCAGTAACTATTCTGTGCCCTGGTTTCTTCACTTGTAGGATGAGGTAGTTGGTATAGGTAGCTAAGGTCCGTTCTAAATTCAAGGTTCTGTGAGAAATACTAGAAGAAGGGAAGATCAGTGGAGACTAGAATTATTAGACATCTTATTTTACAACAGAAGTTGAAAATTTAATAGAATTTCTGAATATGCAGCCTCTTTTGGCTCAGTAAGGTGGCTGATATGAGGGACTTCCCACTCCCATTCCAAGCCTGCCTTTGTTAGATAGATGTTGACAGGGTGTGGTTGGAATTAGTTCTTTGGCCTTGAGCTGTTTATCCCTGAATAGACAGAAGAGGGCATCAAAAAATGGAGTAATAGAGTAAACCCAAGTTAGGCATTGGGTTATGGCATGAACCGCTAATATTTGGAGAGCAGTCACATTGACTTGAATAGATTTTAGAAGTATGTTTCATGCTTTGTTACGATAAAATTAGGTCAGTTTAGGAAGAATCTGGGGGCCAAAATAGAGGTGGTTTAGAAATGCACCACCTGAAATTTTACTGCCTAGATTCTGTATGAAATAATTAATAAGATATCTTATCAGAGGTTGTATCCTGAGAAGAAAAACTAATATAAAAGAAAGAAATGGGATAAGAAAGCATTAACGAGCAGAGAAACCAAGTAAGCCTATTGCTAAACTGATACCAACATAAGAGATGAAGCAAAGTGCCTTACTGGAGGGGAAGATACAGACCCTGTTAAACCCTGTGTACAAGAGGATGCCCATGCTGGGACTGGAGGCTGCTGGCACAGCCTCCCAGCAGCATGTTTTGTCCCTTTGCTGGCAGGCCACAGCATACAGGATTCAGATAGACAAGTGGGAAATCTCAGATATCCTCAACACACCACTAGATATTACCAAACATTTGAGAAAAGCTAAAATCAACAGAGGCACCAAACTCAGGTGAAGAACATAGCACCTGAAACAGAATTAAAGGAGCAAGCTCAATGATTTTAGAGAGGATCTGCAAGGACAGAACTATTTGCACTGATAAAACTAAGGCAGGATTTGCTTTTTACCCTCTCCCATCACATGTGGAGTTTTCCAGGGCTCATGACAGTGACAGCACAACAGTGAGTGCAGAAGCCAATGTGAGATCCATCTGTCTTCTATTAAGGCAGGCATTAAGAGATTCTGAAAAATGTTAACTCTGCCATTCTTCTCACTAACTTGTTTGTTGTTTTTTGTAAAAATGTGATGTTCACATATCACTGGTTACTATTTTACTATTTACTATATTACTGTTTTCAGATGAATTAATAAATAACTAAATCTTCTCACTTTTAGTTTCTAACATGGTAAATATTGATAGATGTAACCCATATAAACATTCTTTGGGGTCCCCAATAATCTTTGCATGTGTAAAAGGGCCCTGAGACCAAAAAGTTTAAGATCTTCTAATCTAGAAGAATAGAATTGGAATATAGGATTTGTAGTCTATTAGGGGGAAAAAATTAGCATAGTCTTCCAAAATGGGGAAAAATAACAAAGAAAAAATAAGATTGTAAGAAAAGAGATCAAACAATATAAATGGTTTTAACTTATCAGAAGATAATATCAGAGGAGGTTAAAAATTTTTTTAATTAAATCTAATCTACACAGATATTTAGAATAGCATAGGAAGAACAAAAATAAGGACTGGAAAAAGATATGCCAGGCAAGTAAAAAGGAGAAAATAGAAATATCAATCCTATTAGTATAAAAAATAGAATTCAAGATGTGAAGATCACTAAAAGGGACAAAGAATGTTTTACATTAATAACCTGACCAAATACACTGAAGATTTAACAGCCATTGATTTAAAATGTATGATATAAACAGAACAGAACTAGATGATGAAATTGATAAAGCCCTAATCACTATGGAAGATGGATAGATCAATTAGACTAAGAAAAAAGCATTAACTGGCTGTGGGCTGCTTGTGTGCTGCACTTGGCCCACTGAAATTTTGTCTAGCACACTATTTTTTGGGGGTGGTGAAATACCAGTTACCATTGCTACGTAACAAATTACCCCAACACTTAGGGTATGGACAGTCTCAAAGGCAGAGGTGACTTGACAGCTGGGGACTGGAATCATCTGAGTGCCTGTTTACTCACACATCAGGTGTCTGGGCTTGGGGTGACTTGAAGACCAGGAGTACTAGGCCCTGAGTGCTCACGTGTGGCCTCTCCCTGTGACCTGGCTTCACATATGGCAGCCTCAGTATAACTGGCTCAGGGCTCCAAGTACAGTGTTCCAGGGAACAAGGCACAAACCTCATCACCATTTATGACCTAGCTTCAGAAGTCACATAGCATCATTCCTTCCATATTCTATTGGCTTAAACAGTTATAAACCTTCCCAGATTTGAGAGGAGGGCATAGCCCCTCCTTCTTAATGGAAGGAGTATGAAATAACGTGGACATGTTTCAAAACCTCTTCAGTCCAACCTCTGGCTGTACATTGATTTACATTCCTCCCAAATACAAAAATACATTCCCCCTTTCCAAAGATCCCCCTAGTCTCAGATCCAGGGTTTAAGTCAGTCCAGTTGCAGCTGTGGCTCCTCAGGCATGTTTCCTCAGTTACAGCACTTTGAGTGCTTTAGGAATCTTCTGCTGGGAGAGCCCAGGAAGGTAAACCAGTAGTTATACTTTTGAACACTGTGAGTCCTGACTCTTACATTCTGTCTGAATTTTGCTTGAAAACTGGCCGGTTCCTTTTTTAGTTCCCCTCTCTCTCTCCTGTCTCATTATTGTGGTGAAATAAATCATTGATACTTTCAAGATTCTGCCTGGAGATCTGCTTAGCAAAATCCACCAGTGGCAGTAGGTATTTTTTTCCACTTTCTTTGTCACCACAGCCAACAGTGTTAACTAAAATTCTGCCACTCCCTCTTCACTAACAATCTCCTCTAGACCTTTCTAGCTCTATTCACCACCTGGTCTCAAAGCTAGTGCCACGTATTTTAGGTTTTTGTTGCAGTAATACCCAACTCCTGGTACTACATTTTATGTTAGTTACTATTGCTTTGATAACAAATCACAAAACTTAGATGGTAAAGCAGCAACCTAGGATGACTCAAAGACTAGGATCATAGTGCCTATGCAACACAGAGCCCCTCCACTGTGTGGTGTGATTTCCTTACAGGGGAGTCAGACACCCAGGGTGGCTCAGGGCCCAAAGCACAAGGATTCCAGCCAACAAGAGGGGGGTGGCCTGCATCTCCGTTTTTACCTAGGCTGTGTCGTATTGGTCCACACAGTCATAGGCCTGCCAAGATGCAAAGGAAGGAGACAGGAAGAATGTCGCAGAATTTCTTATCTGACAAGATGTTCATAAAGAAGACAAAGAAATTTAGTAAATCTAGTTACTACTCCTTGAATTGCCACCTCAGTTACAAAAATGTTGGGGTTTTTTAAACCTTTAAAAAATAATTTAAAAAAGCAAATGTCATTGGTTTTTTAAATAAGGATCTATGAATGTGCCTACAGGATGAATTTTTTAAGAAACTAATTTTACGTGAATAAGAACTTAATATAACTTGAGATAAAATTTCCATTGATAGCATTACGCACAGAATTTCTAAATGCTGTCTGTATCTCAGTTAGCTTAGGTGCATGTTAAGTTCAGTAGAAGTACTGACTTTAATAAATGGTGTTGGATGACTCTAGAAGTGGCTCTGCTGATGGTGGACATATTGAAATACTGTAAAGAGTTCGAACAAAATTGTTTCATTAAAGAAAATTAGGGAGAAGCAATATTTTTTAAATGTGTGAATTTAAATATGTCCATATTTATATAAATGTTTGTATCCCTGAAAGTTTATTCAAGTTAAAACTTTTTTAGATCTTAATTGGGAAAACAATGGATCATATATCGGAGGTTGCCTCATACTGAACTATATAGCCACTGAGAAAAATGTGGTAGGGACACATGGCATCAGTATATATGCGCTCCACATAGACTTTCCATCAAGGAGAGTTAGAATGCTATTTTTTAAATGAATTAGATTGAAATTCTTCCTTTATTTTATTTTTTAGCTATTGCCTTCTTTTATTTTTAAAAACTTTTAAAAAATACCATTAGGAAAATAGCTTACCTTTAATTCCGTTTAGAATTTGATTGTAAAGGCTTTCATATGTGGCTAAATTAATCTAGAAACCTTATTAAATCCTATGAAGTGGTTATTTCTTGGAAGCAAGATAATTCAGTGATGTACCTATATATCTTTCTAAATGTGTTCTCATTCAGATTTTGTCATTAATTTGGTATGGTTTTCAATAGATTATCAGCCATTAATATCCTAATTTTTCCTTCAGGAAGCCACTGTTAAATCATTTTTTTGTAAGTTTCTGTAATCTTTGATAGTCTTTTAAACATTGGGAGGTAGATTTACAGTTTTTGTGACCTTGCTCAAATAATTTAACTTTTCTGCATCAGCCACATTGTAAAATGAGGTTAAAAATGCCTCTTTCCCTTATTGCACTGTGCTTTTAACAGCGTAAAATGCTAAGCGAGTAAAAGAAATTAATATAAAGGTACTCTAATAAAAACAAATAATGGTTACTTCAAAAAATATTGTTAAAACAAAACCAATGTACCAGTTTGTTAATCTGATATAATATATTCACTTTTAGTACAGACTTAAGCTGAAGCATTCAACAAGCTTATTTTTAGACGCTTCTAACAAATGTTTAGTAATAATTGTCACTTACTGAAAATTGTTATAGTAATATGAAAATTTAAGAATTACACATGTTGATAAAAATTTCATTTGATAATCATAGTATGCAAAATATTTTTCTTGGTTAAAAACTCCTTTTATATAATGTATTCATTTTGACTTATGTTTATTCAGGAATAAAAGTTTGACTTTTACAGTGAAAGTATTTGTTTTCATGCCAGTGTTAAGACCATAAATCTTTTGTATTGACTTCTAATAAATGGTGTTTAATGACTCAAGAAGTGGTTCTGCTGATGATGGACATATTGAAATACTGAAATATTTTCAGTTTAAGGTGACAGTTTCAGAATATTCCAGGTTTGCTTTTGCCATTTTCCAACCATTGTTTCCATCAGTCATTGCCAAGGATGTTTTATCTTCTGAAGTATGCCATCCAACTAATAAAATCCATCTAAGTATTGTGTTAGTGCCCTCCACTAGAAGTTCCTAACTATCAAGCTGTCTTAGGGGAACATAAAATGAACACAGCAAAGGCATTTACCATAAATCACACCTGCTGTGTACAACCAGTACCATGTACATTTTTTATTAAAATATTTTCATCGTTTTGTGTCTACTGTTTATTCCCGAAGAACCCGGTGAGCACAAAACTCAAAGCTGCCTCTGAATTTTTTCCTACACAGTTGTAGTCTGGATGTCGTTGACATTATTTCAGACATCCCTTTTCATGAGTTAACGTAGTTTCCATTTATGAGTTAAAGCATGTACCATCATATTGCTGTGCTGCTTGTTGGTTTAGCCATTTTTCCTTTTTTTGTTCACTTCTGTAGCTTTTCTGCAATTAGATAAAAAAGGACCACAAAAACATCACTTTGATCAGCCGTCAGTAGCACCTAGGAAAAACTACTCTTTCACAAGAGAGGAGGTGAGACAGATTGATCGGGAAAATCAGAGGCTCTTGAAAGAACTGTCGAGACAGGCTGAAAAACCAGGAAGCAAAAGTACGATTCCAAGAAGATCGGTTGCTCATCCCCCCAAGTTATATCACAGTGCTCTTAACAGACAGAGGGAACAACAAAGGATTGAAAGAGAGAACATGGTAAGTAACTGAAATTTTTACTCAGCAAAGAAAATGCAGTTGTACTGATCTGTAAGTCCAGCTTTCAGGAAACCCCAATACAGCCAAATTTTCAAATTTAACGATATAGAAGTCAGAATAGGTATGTATGGCATGAAATACATGATGAGCCATGAGCCTGGAAGGTACAATGTGTTTTTTTATCCAGCAAACTGTATTTTAAAGGATTATTAGATGAAAATACTGAAAGCTCCATTATTTATTTGACTACATCTGTTAAATCACTATGGTAGAATAGGAAATTACGTCCAAGGGTCAGATACTTATATCTTCTGTGAAGTATTCAGTCACTAGCAAAATCTGTTTCACTTTACTGTATCCTTGAAAGCTAAAATAATTTGTCATTTATTTTAAAGAATAAGTACATTCTTAGGTCAAGTTTGGTGGTCTGCTTGAATGTATGGATTGATTGTTAAAAATCATATAATTACAGTTTGACGTCCTAGGGAATATGCGTGGGAACTGTTGAAAATCTTCACATTAAAAACTATTATTCATAACATCATTTTCTTTATAAAATTCAATTTATATTAATTGCTGATATTTACTGAGCTCTTATTTTAATGTTAGGTTGTTCTAAGCATCTTCTAAAAATTAGCTTATTGAATTCTGATAATAATTCTTTCAGGTAGGTACTATTTTTATCCACATTTTACAGATGGAATAATTGAGACCTAAAAGGGTTAAATAATTACCTAGGGCAGGGAGCTGGTAAGGAAGTGGCTGAGCCAAGATTTTAAACCCAGGTAGTGTCTTAAACTAAAATTAGACCCTTAATGAGCACATAAATTCAGGGCTAAAATAATTGATAAAACTATTATTGAAATTATTAAACTTGTTCCCCAAATTCACCCTTATTATGTTTCATCCCCAGTTCAGTTCTATTTAACTATGTACACAACCTGACCTTGCAAGAGGAACACCTTGTATCAATTTCTTAATTACCATCACTGACACCAAGGGTTGGGAGCTGAGGTAGTATAGTTATAAAACATGGTAAAGTCTCAGGCATTTCAGGAAGATTACCCTGCGTGTGGCCAAGAGCAGACAACAAAACAAGCTGAAACGAAGTTGGCGGGTGGTGAGCTACGTGACAGCTTTCTGTACGTCACTGTAGCAATTTCAAGATTCGTTCATGATTTATGGAAATTTGGTATTACTATACATCACGAACATCTGGTTTTACATTATTTTCACTCTCCCATGTGGCTCCAGAGCTTTTTTATTTAACAAGCAATTACATAGTGCACACTGTTTTACAAATTTTAGGTCATTTAAGCCTCATAACAGCCTTATAAAATAGTTACTATTGTCTTGAAGGAGAAATGAGACACTGAGTGGGACGCAGAGACTTCCTCAAGGTTAAATAGCTATCAGATGCAGAATCATACCCAGGTTACCTAGCTTTGGGGTTACTTTTAATTTTAACAGCTTTTTTGAGATACAATTCACATACCATACCCATTTAAAGTGTATCATTCAATAGATTCTGGTACTTTATTCATTCTGTAAGTTGCAGTAAAAATGTATGTAACATAAAATTTGCCATTTTAACTGTTTTTAAGTGACTGATTCAGTGGCATTAATTACATTCACAGTGTTGTGCAATCATCACTGCTACTTATTTCTAAAACTTTTTTGATCACTCCATACAGAATCTCTGTACCTATAGTCAATCCCCACTTCCCCTCAGCCCTTGGTAACCTCTAATCTATTTTCTGTCTCTATGAATTTGCCTCTTCTAGATATTTCATTTAAGTGGCATAATAGAATTTTTGTCATTTTATGTCTGTCTTGTTTCACTTAGCATAATGTTTTCAAGTTTCATCCATGTTGTAGCCTGTATCAGAACCTTGTTCCTTTTTGTGGCTAAGTAATATTCCTCTATAGGAATGTGCCCTATTTTGGTTTTCCATTCATCTGATGATAGGCGCTTGGGTTGTTTCCACATTTTGGCTGTTGTGCTGTAGTGAACACTGACACATGAGTATCTGTCATGTCCCTGCTTTCAGTCCCTGTGGGGATACCCGAGTGGGACTGCTGGATCACGTGGTAATTCTGTTTTTCTTTTTGAGGAACCTGGAGTTTACTTTTGAAAAGTTGACACCATTAATGTCTAATGGCAATTCTATATATGAGTAGGATGAAAGCTGTTAAGAGGTTCTGTTTACAGCCTTTGCTCTCCCCCATATCAGTTGTACATCTCTGCTATTTTCATCAACAGTGGAAAATCACTATTTCATTCTTTTTACTTTATATACTTAGTAATTTGTATATATGAGCAATATTTTCCTCCATTTCATAGTAAGATCTTATTTGTTATACTGGAAAACAGTAGGACATAATGTGAACCATATGTATACTTTAAATTTTTCTAGTAGTAATATATCAATATTACATTGATATACAAGCAATATAAAAAAATTAATGATGAGATATTTTACTTTTTTATGCTCTGTTAGCTATATGTGGCTCATGGCGTTGGACAGTGCAGCTCTGAATCAAAACTTAATTCATACAGAAGTGGAAAAAATAGCTTAAGGCTAAACTGAGAAACATAATTTATTATAAAATATCATTTATGATGTTATTATAAGGAAAACTAATCTTCCAGATTTATGTTTTAACTCTGCATCCTCTAAACCAAAATAAAATAATTCTGTACATTTAAAAATTTTTTCTTGGCTATTCCTTTGCATTTATTCTTCATAATGACTGATTTTTTTTTTCTTTACAAAAAAAAGTTACTAGAAATTTTTGTTGGAATTGTGTTCAATTGCATTTTAATTGCAGAGTGTTTGGTACTCTTAAAATATTAACCTTCCTATCTAGAAATGTGATATGTCTCTCCATTTATTCAGGCCTTATGTTCTACCTTAGGTTTTATAGTTTTCTTCAAAATTATATATTTTACGCTATTGTGCATGAAACTTTTTCATTACATTTTTATTTCATTACGTTTTCTAATTTATAAACTATTGATTTTTGTGTGTTTATTGTATAACAATCGCCCCCCAAATCCTTAGAGCCATGTTGGCCCTAACAGTTCTTCTGTGTGAGATGGTATACTTTTTAACCTGTTTGCAGACTGTTCATAGTCAAAACACACATGCACGTGTGTACACACACACAGCACCCTTGTGTCAGATGTGCTGCATAAGCAGGGTCCATTATTTTATAATTTTATGCTTTATAATCCTTTATTTGCCCCATCTCCAGTGATAGAGACCAGTTCATATGGCTGACAAGTGTGATAACTCACACAGTTCTGGTCCAGTACTCTTACATGAGCTCGTTAGCAATCCAGAGGCTGTTTGAGACTGCTAAACTCAAGACAAAGAAGCAGTGCTGTGCAGAAAAGGGAGAAAAGGGGCGCAAAGATGTGTAAAACTGAGTCCTGTGCTGTAGTGTTAAAAGCAGACTGTTAATCTGGTTTTCTTTTGAAGTTTGAGTTCTTCATTATTTGTTTCAATGGGCAAATACTACATTTCCCTCTCATTCACAAGGGAAATAAATCAAAGGAAAAATAAAGAGAAAGTAACTATCCAGTAGAGGGCGTGCTTGCTACATAAATTCTATTATAGTAGAACTGTTATTTCAAAAAGGGACAAATGTGTTAATTCATGAGTTTTGAAATATTCTTGTTAGACCATGTCTCTTTATATTCATTTCAAGATTATATGAATTCTGTTTTTATGAAAGAGTGCAAGAATAACCTTAGCAGAAGGAGAAGGGGTCAGTAAGGATACTTAATTTGTAGTTTCACTTTCCCTTCTACGAGAAATGAGGTTATTTCATTCTTTTAACTGTAGGTATGTCAGTTTCCTGAGCTGTGAAGGAAAGAGGGGTTGGGAGTGGGAGGAATACTCGAATAAAGTAAACCATAATCTTCCCACTCAGGAATTCCTGTGTTAAAAATGTTATTTTTAAAGTAATATTATTGCATGTATGAATTTATAAAATTCAAACCATTCTTAAAACATTAAATGAAAAATAAAATTCTTCCTCTTCTGTTCTTTGTCTACTGGTCTAGAGAGGTAATTTTAGATAGAATGTGAAAAATGTTACAGAGAAAGTGATATGTTGTCGCAAAGTTGAAGATTTATAGCAAATCTGATACCTAGTGTGAGTATTAATCCGTGGAATAATCAGTACCTTCGTTCCAAGATCTTGAATTAGTTTATAGTTCACTATAGTTTGTTTGGTTTTCCTCCTCTGGTTATTGTCTGTTGTATTCTTCTATAGAAGAAGGAAAGGTAATGATGACTAAATACAACTCCGGCTATAGAAAAATATGCAGAACAGCCCTGTCTTTCCCTGACTGTTGGACACTTGTTAGTCTCTAATGTCCTTCACGATCTTTGCTTTTTCACTTTAGAAACAATAAAGCAACTCTCCTCTGCTGACAACTGCAGAAATCATTAACTCACTATTTGTCCATTAATTTGTTTTAACCTTTCTACCTCAGAAGGCAGGATTCAAGCTGGGTTAATTTTTTTTCCAAAAAGAGTGATACTTCCTGGATAGAAAAGAGATATTTAGACAAGCTATGTTGGGATTCATTATTAGAATCTGATTTGAGTAGCAGTTCTAAGATTTTGTAAACCATAAATTGGAACATAAGTAACCATTCTTACCATTTTTCAATCCACCATATAGATACCTGTTTAATGTCCACCATGAGCTATGTAAGAAACTGGAATAAATATAAGGAAAAATATAATTCAGCTAGGAAGATAATACTGTTGTGTGTCAGACAACTAGAAAATAATCAAAGCAGTGCCAAGGATAGCATTAATATTCAGTAAGTCCTTAGTGTGTGCCAGGCACTGTCCCGAGCACTTTATATGCCTTATCTCACTTCTCAAAACTAACTCTTTGAGTTTTATCTCATTGTTAAATATCTCTATTAAGTCATTTGACCAAGATCACACAATCAGTGGCAGAGCCAGGGTTTAAATCCAGGTCTTTCTGACTAGATAACTTATATATATTTTTTATCATTTGATTACAAGTGTTACAACATTTTTAACTATCGTTTTTAAGTTTTACTGAGGAGTTCTAAATTGATGACTAGATTGAAATGTGTATTCTTTTGATTTTAGGACTTACACTGTAATCAATCCTTTGGATTTTGATATTGTTTCTACAAGTAAGAGATATTTCTGTCTGCAATCATTCCTTTAGCTTTTGCTTAGCTTGTTACTACATTCATGTGACACACAGACACATGATCTGGTTCCATGTGATTTGGAGAGCTGAAACAAATCATGGCTCTCCGATTTCCCCAAGATTCTGCATGTAAACTTGCTAAGTGACACATCAAGATCACAGAATAGGTTTACTCTTTTGCTGTATTGTCAAATTATTTCAAAATGATTTTGACCATACTACTTTATGTGTTTTGTATCTGATAAATAAGCATTGCACTTTTCTTGAAGTTTATAAAAGGAGAATATACATACAGCCAAACGAATAAATTTAGGAAATTAGCAGTTTATCTAAAAACCATTGAGACTTCTACCAGGAAAAAAGCAAAATTAGTAGGTAACTGAAAGTATCAAGTTTTCTGTCCTGTCCATTTCACCCTGCAGCTCAATGGGTAGTTAGTAGGATGCTCAGATAAAAGAGCAAACATTGCTCTACCCAGTAGAATACTCTGATGATGTGATAAATAAGAAGCTTCTTACTCAGTTATAAACTGCAGGTAGAGAAGCTATGCTCTTAGTAGGTTTGGGCACCTAAATCATATAGTTTCTCCATCTACAAAGAGAAAGAGACAGTATGTTATGATGGAAATACCGCAGCTTTACAGTCAAGTGGAACCGGGTAACTTTTATGTATATTCTACCACAACAGAAAGAAAAACACTAAGTTGAGGAAGAAAGGGAAAAGATTGTGCAGAGAAAACTTGTCCTGTGACTGAATTCATGAGGCTGAGTTTTTCATGTGAATCTTAAGTGCAGAACAGCATTCTCTTTTCAGATAAAGCTCAGCTTGCTACAGAAGTTTAAATCAATAAAGAAGATACTGAAACACCACCGTGGATCAACTCCCTGATCCATTTGGTTCTCTTAAACATTCCTTTCTCACCGAAGCCTGTGAAAATCAAACAAAGGAAACTCTTTCACCTTCTAATTTGTGAAGAAAGGATTATGAATAAAATTAGGGACATTATACATTAGCCTCTGTTACTGAATCGTATTAGTGCAAATACCACATTACTGGATATTATGTTACCTTGGCTAGTTGGTTTATATATCCTTTAAAAAGTTTTATATTCTATAGTAGTTGGTTTTCAAACTTCTTAAGAGCAAAAACTTTTTTTTCCCAAGTAATTTTATGCAGAATCTGCAGTATGTAAAACAGACAATACAGAAAGCACAGGTGGGCTGGTGGAAATTTAGGAGCGGGGACCGGAGAGTCCGGCTCCCCTGGCCTTTCCTCAGTGTACTGGGGGCCCTTGAGGCACTGCTGGGAAGTAAACAGGTTCTGTAATCAAAAGCAGGCTCTGTAATCATATACAGAACTTAGAGGAACTCAGAAATGCTCATGGCCATTTCTAGGGTTGAACACTGGGCTCTTAGCATTGTTACTCCCATTATGTCATTCCAATGAGAAAATCAAGTTTAATGTATTTCAAGTTACAGCACTTTCCCTAAGATTGTAACTAGACATAAAAGAGATACGTGCCTACAATCGGTTGTTAAAATCCCAGTGGTTTTTGGTTAGCTAAGGGAGAGGTGAAAACCCTTAGATTTTCCTGGAAGAACATTACTTAAAATATTTTTTCACAGTGACCTGAAGTCTTTTCTAATTTATTCTGTGAATTTCAGGTTCTAGAAAGTATTTGCCTTTTGCGAAACTCTTGCTATTTATCTGACATTGGCTTTTAAATTGATTGTCTTTAAATGAAGGCTTTACTGAAAAGGCTGGAAGCTGTGAAACCAACGGTTGGTATGAAACGCTCAGAACAGCTGATGGACTATCACCGCCACATGGGTTATCTCAGCTCATCCCCGGCCTCAGGGCGAGTGAGGTCCACTCTTGGCCAGTACAGCCCATTAAGTAAGCATATGCAAAATTATTTTGTGCTTGTGTGTATCTTTTGTCCTTTTAAAAAAAATGTAACAAGTTCTATGGCATTTTAAAATACTGATTTCTGAAATACAGTCTGTTGTTTTTCACTGGCATGCTTTTTATTTATTTGTGTTAGGTCACGTAATTTCAGGTTTTGTCTACAGCGTATAGTGGCAGCATAGGAAGGAAACCAGGAGATAAAACAATTGAAAATATCCTCTTAGATAATGAAGGAGAGACTTTTAGTTTCAGTGTTCATTAAAAGAAGAAATGAACAGATATGGTTTAAAAGTTGCCGAAACATTCTCTTTAGCTAATTAAGAGTTTTTAGTAACATCTTCCAGCCCTTATATATGCTTTGTCTTCCTCATCGAGTAACTAAAAGAAAAGGTAGCTATCTGTAGTCATCAGATGTAATCCTTCTCTAATGCTCAATATATGATCCATTACACACCTAGGTGTGATGTATCCCAGGGAAGGCAGGTGTGGGTGACCACTTAGTGTTAGGGTGTGCGGCCCAGGGAAAGGCCAGACTTTTCCCCTACAGGAGTCTGTGCTGTTACTGCATGTATGCATTCCAAACTATAGAGAATAAAAGCCAGTACTAAGAGAAAGTTGGAACCACTTATAATGCCACAACTTCCCAGTTCTCGTGTGAGTCTTAAACATTCAGATAACTAGTAATTCCATTCTTTCATCCTCCAAGCATCACTTCCTTGATATAGTTAGAGACTAAAATAGGGTCTTATACCAGTAATTCACACTTAGTATTATGCCTTGAATGTGATAAATTATTTGTTGATATTCAACAAATATTTGTTGATATTTGTTGATATTGTTGTATAGATGGTTATACAAAGAGTTTTTTTTCCTACTTGAATCCTTTGAGAAGCTTTTAAAAACATTGATTCTCACACAGAATCTATTGAATCAAAATGCCCTAGTGTAGAGTTTGGGCATGTTTGTTATATTTTTAATTTCCACAGGGAATTCTGAAGTGCAGTCCTGTTTGATAATTGAATTAGACTATTAAAAACACATGTGCACTGGGGAAGAACATTTTATTCTGGGCTTAAAAGTAGGAGAGGAAGTTTATCAGATGCGGATTTAGATATTCAAATTACTTCTTGTTCTTTGTATATTTTCAGGAGGAGCTTCAAGGACATCCAGTGCTACCAGTGGTCTCAGTTGTAAGAGTGAGCCATCAGCTTTTGACACATCCAGTGGCCTGTCGCTAAGACCTAAGCCCCCTAATGTCCGTACAGCTTGGTTATAATAACTCTTTTTACTTTAAACATTGTTCATTCAATTCTTATGAAATCCTCTTGTATATTACTATAATTCTTTGTAAACATCTATAATACTGTTTTAAGCAATTGAAGATGTACAGCAATGACTTGTAATGTAATTCAGTGCGAAATTGTTTTCAAAAAGACAATTTAATATAAAATCAGTGTTTCCTGTGAGATGTTTGTTTGAGAATGTATATGTATTTCACAGAGAAATGGTAGTCTGCATGTGTTTTCTCAACATAGAGATTGGTTCAGCTGTCAGACTGACAGAACAGTTGCGACCCAAGGTGTTAGCTATGTAGTTCTTGTTTGATGTGATTTTGTTGTTGTTTATTTCTTGTAAACTTTAAACTGTGAGTGTAGCTCCTGACTTTGTTTTCTGTTTGATTCAGAACTTGGGTGGTGTGACTTACAACTTGATTGTAAGATAGTTACACTTTCTTATCTGTGCAGTTTGCTTTCATTGGTGGAGCTAATTTTGATTTGATGAGCAGATTGAGAGAAGCATGAAATGGGGGCAATCCTTGTGATTCAGCAGTGGTACCTACTTCTGTAGAGGTGCATTGAGTTAGATCTTCAAAATTTTATCAACCATTCCAAACCATTTCAAACGGTATTAGAAGGTTTAACTTAGAAGCTCCTCCTTTGTGTTTTCATACATTCAGGTAAAGTACTATTAATGATTCGGAAAAATGAAGTTTCTTTAGAGCTACAGTTACTGCATTGTGAATAGTTTGTCCAAGGACCAGATCATCATAAGCAAAAGCAAGTGTTTGTTGATTCAGCAAAACAGCACCGCCAGTTTGAAGAGCCGAGAAGCAGATCCTGAGTTGTGTCAGAAGTGTTGTAAGTGAGGCTGTTAACAAGTTGTGTTAATGTTTATTGTTTAAGGAAGAAGAAAAATAAGAAATGCATTGTTTCACAGCTTTAAAAATTCCAACTAGTGTTTTTTGAGGGCTGAAAAAGAAAACAAAAGTATGAAGGATAAAGGAAAAAAATTACGTATTTGTTGAGACTACTTTAAATGCCATCTAATTTTCTTGCTTTGTTTTGGTTTGGGCTTTTGGGTTGAATCCTGGTAGTATCATTTTTGCCAGTTCCACTTTTAAAGTCCTAGTAATCGTAATGGAATTAGTAATGGTGAATAAGTTGTGATATAGTTGACTTTTAAAATTAGAGTATCTCCATGTCAATCTGTAGGCTCCCATTTTATGTAACAAGGTGTATGTCTTGGCCATGTTGGTGCTGCTGCCCTGGTTATCACGGTTTTTCATTACTGGCCTTTTCTGTTTACCTTTAGAATGTACTGGGAAGTTTCCATATTAAATGCCAGATCTTTCTTTTTTAATGTGAATTTTTGATCTGTAGCCACAGTAAGAAGATTTGTTTTTTGTTTTGCCAGGTTAACTGAAGCTCTGTAGCGTGTATGCTGAACTTACTTTTCTTAACACATTTGGCAGTAAGCCCAATCGCATTTTAGTAAACTGTCGGTTCAGAATTTCTTGGTCTTGGTTTATATTGATCGATTTTGTTTAGGATAGGTCACGTGAAGCACGGGAACAAGGGGTTAAAAAATTTGTGCGGCCACAGCCTGACTGGGATTTTTCTGCTTCTCTTTGAGCTATAATGTTCGTTTATTGTTATTTGATATTCTGTTCTGGTGAACAGGTTTCTACATTATTTAGTGCTCTGCTTTATATATAAAATTCAGCTATGCTAAACCAAGGTTTTGTTTTGTTTTTTAACTTATTGTACTTTTAATGTTTGTATAACAACCTACCTTTAAGGAGATAAAAGATAATGCCGAATTTAAAATACAGCTTTTGAGTATCTGCCCAATAGTGAGTAAGCCAATTTTTTAAAATTGATTTTTAAGTTGTTAGGGAAAAAATATGTATGAAACCTTTTGTGTAATAGCATTAGCCTCTGAGTACATTTTATATGGTCTTTGCTGCCATATGTCAAGATACAATTATAATTTCATAACTAAAGCTGTACTTTTATTTTTGATCTTTAAAAACATTTTTTTCTTTGTACTTTGATTTTAGCTACTAATTTAATGCCTTTAATTTTTACTGTTTTGACGGGAGTTTCATCTAAGTGTTACAGCAGGAATTCAGCTGGAAGTGAAAGGAAGAGCAACAGTATGCATCTTTTCAAAGTGGAATTTACAGTTCTGTTGTCATGATTCGTCTATATGAAAAGTATAAACAGAAGGATAGGAGTTGAAAATGTGATCTTCTCTGATAGAAGTCAAGGTACTTTGAAGCTGTTATTGTTTAGGGCACATTTTTATGAAGGAATCATAAGTATGCTCTTCGTTTTCGAGAACATAAAGAAGTGAAGGATCATCTAATGCTACTTTACATTTGGTTCACTTATACCTAAAATACATATTAGACAAGGTTTTTACTGAGAGTTATTTTCATATCTGTCAAATGTTAAACTAACATCACATCTTTTTTAATAAGATCTATAAGAGATTTTGAACATTAATTTCCTAAGGGGGATGGCTATTATTTCATACTTCCCCTATTTCCTTTTTTTTTAAATCTCCATAAAAAGCTGCTTTCTTAGCTACTACTCCAAATAAAGTGTTTCTTGTTTGCTTACAAATGTAGTGTAATGCAGTTGTTTTCAGCCTGCTAATCCAAATGTCCAAAATGGGTATCTTAGAGAACTTTAAAAAGAGGTCATTGGGACGCATATGATTGTGTGCTTCTCATTTTCAAAATCAAATACCACATACTATGAAAAGTATTATGACCAAAATAAAGTTGGAGACACAAGTTTTAGTCAGTCTATTTTAATAATTAAATTCAAAAAATGTTTAATGTCTTAAATGCCAAATTCTTAACCTATAAATGATTGTAAACCATCCTAGAAAATGGGCTTAATGTTCATGGCTACTTTATGAATAAAGATAGTAAGAAACTGAAAATCAACATCCTTTTTTAATTTTCCAGGCCACCGTAATGTCTTTTAGGCATGAAGAACTAGCTTGGCACAGTGAAGAAAGAAAGAAAAGAATTAAAGATAACTGAGTTCGGATCCTATTTATCTCTCAAATGCATTGTCTTGTTCCTATTTTGAAAATTAGAATAATAACTTATGAGCCTTATAAGACTAAGAATTAATGAGAATGAAGTTGGAAAGAGGATATTAGTTATTTCTATCTTTGAAAGTATGGCTTTTATGTGGGAAAGTGTTTGCTTAAAATTACATTCTTGATCATCATCTCTAAACCACATCATCAAATTTGTTCTGTAAAATTGTTATGCTACAATGGATACCCTTTCATACAAGCTTGAAAGAGCGTTTTTTTAAAAAGTGTCTATTCATACCAACATTTCACATGTATTATATGTATTAGTGATAAATAGTTTTTAAAACTTGCTGCTAAAGTGTTAGGAATTTTTTTTTATGAGGGTTAAATACAACAGTGCCATTAGAATAAATGACTAAGTAGTACTGCTGGAGTCTATTTGAGCTCTCAGCTACAAAGTTAAGGGATGCTTATAGCAAATAAGATTACTTTATAGCAGAAAATTTTATTTGATTTTAAAATTCTGGTGACTTTTTTAATCCACTTAAAGATATTGCTGGAACCCCTATTAAACAATCTTAATGTTCCATGCCTTTATTTCAGAATCCACTTTGTAGGTTGCACTATTTGTTCTAGAGGTTTTTTTTAAGGTTTTTACTGCTTTATAAAGTAAAATTTATGAGGTAACATCAGTATTTTACTATAATGAAACATGGGTTTTTTTCCTATAAATCTATAATTTTGTATCCAGTATTATAAGATAGTAAAAGAATTTGGGTAGTCACCAAAAAAATGACTTAAAACTATGGTTTGAAATTCTGAGAGTATGTATATTACAGTGATAGTCTTCACCAAAAATCACACATCACACTTCTTTCATATATTTGGGGGTTATAGCTATCTCCAAGTTTGGAATGTGCTTTGTTTTCTTTATTTCATTCTGAGAATCTTTACATTTCATGAAGAAAATATCCAAATTAAGCAAATATATCTGCTAGTTGTGAATACAACTAGAAAAACCTAATTCTACCATCAATTTGAGAAGATTTCATTTTAAATTACATTTTGGGGAATGTGAGAGGGTTGTGGTCTTTCAGGTGAATGAACAGCTGCAAGAAAATGACATTCCATAGATTTTGCTGTTAACTGTTCAAAAGTATTACAGAAATACAGAAAGGGGGTACAAAACAAATGCACAACTCTTATATTGTCACAAAGCAAACACCTGGGTCACCACTAACCAGATTAAGAGTTAGAATACTGCCAAGAACCATACGATGCACCTCCTCTGCCTTTTTTTTTTTCAGACTAGTAAGATTTTTAATTTGTCACCATTCAAAGTCTGAATTTTAAACAGTTCTTGGACCAGTGGTTCAGATCCACCAGCTCGTTGGACTGCAGTACCTCTCTCATCCCCAAGCTTGTTCAGGAGTGCTATTTTCACCTTGAAGCCCCGTGAGTGTCCCAGTCCAAACCTGGCCTTCATCAGCATCCTTACTTTTCTGACAAGCGGATAAATAGGCTGGCAAGCCTCTTCTGTGTCTTGTCCAGGGTTGTCTGGAATCAGTTTATCGACCACTTCGTTCGTCTGCACCTCTCGGTTGTGATTTCTACCATCTCCCGGATTCAGTGGACCTGTAGGTGCCGGGCATTGGCGGTGGTGCCAGCACTCATGAGGACCCATGGGGCTCCCTCCCCGGCCCCTCGCTCTTCGCCCTCCAGAAGGTAACTACCAGCACTGTTGTGTTGAACGTCATATGATTGGGATTATTTTCTTTTGTGTCTCATTGCTTTTGCTGAACATACTTAATGTTTGTGAGATTCTTCCACGTCGTCGTGGCGTGTGGCTGTAATTCATTTGTTCTCGTTTCGGTATAGTGGTCTGGTGTATGACTATACCATGATTCAGTTATGCAGTCTGTGGTTGATGGACATTTAAAGTGACGTCCAGGTTTGGACTGTTAACAAATAATTCTAATAGGATGATTTTTGTAGATGTGTCTTGATTAAATATAAAAGTTATTTTTGTGTTTTTGATTTATATGAAAAATTATAGGAAACACTTGAAGCCCTAGATCAGGGTTCAGCAAGTTACAGCCCACCAGCCAAATTCAGCAGCTTTTACCTTTTTTATTACCTGTGTGTGCATTTTGGTTGGGCATATGCTTAGGAGTGGAGTTTCTGGGCAGAGTCTACATATTTAGTAGGCAATGCCAGCATTTTCCAGAGTAAGGGTACCAATTTACTCTCACCAAAGTGCATTAGTTCCAGTTGCTCCATATGCTCACTAATATTTAGTGTCAGTCATTTTTAAAGTTTAACCATTTGGGTGGGTTATGTAATGGTATCTCGTGATTTTTAATTGCATTACTCTGGCTGATAAGATTGAACATTGGCCATTGGAGTATTTTGTGTGAAGTATCTTTTCAAACTTTCTGCCTATTTTTCTATTGGTTGGATGTCTTTTTCTTTTCGATTTGTAGGAGCAGTTATATGTTCTGGATATGATCAATCCCAGTATGAGTTGTGTTATAAAGAAATTTCCTCCCAGTCTGGTTATTTTTTTAACTTCTTGAGATGGACGTAGTTCACTGATTTTCAGCCATTCTTTTCTAATATATCCATCAAAGGCTATAAATTTCTTCTGAGGATAGCGTTAGCTGTTTCCCAGAAGTTTTGGTAACAGGGTATTTTTATTTTAAGTCCAAAATATTTTTGTGTTTCCATTTTGACTTCCATTTTGTACCCCATGGCTCTTTAGAACACATTTTAATAGTATTTTTAAAATTTTGTATTTATTTAGAGGGAATTATATTTATTTATTTTTAACAGGATATTTTAAAGTTTTATTTGTGTTTTTGGTTTATATGAAAAATGGTAGGAAAAACTTGAAGCCCTAGGTCAGGGTTCAGCAAGTTACAGCCCATTAGCCAAATTCAGCAGCTTTTACCTTTAAAAATTTTTTTGAAATAAAAAGAATATTTTGTGACAGAAATTCACATTTCAGTGTCCCTATGTAAGTTTTAGGGAACAGCCACGCTGGTTCATTTACTTGTCTGGGGCTGCTTTTGCAATAGGGCAGAGCTGTGCTGTGTCAAAGAACATCTGGCCAGCACAGCCTAAAATATTTACTATTTCGTCCTTCAGAGAAAGAGTTCGTTGACCCCTGCTCTGGGTGATATTTTCTCCCAGATAAGATTTACTTTTGCTACTGGCAGGCACAGAGGTGCTCGCAATCACAGATTGCCGTGATCCAGTTAAAGGGATCCAGATGGCCTGAAGGCCGGCATCAGCGGCCACAGCAGCCACGTGGTTTCCGGTTCACTCTTCCTGCTGCGCTGTCACCCTGTGGGCCCCCAGTCCGAAACAGGATCCCCAGGGCTCCCCTCCCTGGGCTGCCCCGGGGTTCCAGCTTTTGTCCTCTCCCTGAGAGGGCTTTCGGACTCTCTTTCCAGTTCCTCAATTTTCCAGCCGCATTTCCACAATTTTCAGACACCTCAGGGGGAATTGGACCCCAAACACCAGACTCTTTTCTCTGGATGTCTTCTCCCAAATCTTGGCCGATTTCCCATGCCCTGTCAGCTCCCCAGTGCCTTCCTGTGAATTTTTATTTAAATATTTTATTTTAGCCAAAGGGCTGCAGTGGAAACTTGACTGTGTCACTTCCTTGCTTTAAAAGCTCAGACTCTCTATAGACTGTTTAGAAAGTTGAAGTTCTTCAGAAGAGCCCACTGAGCGCGTCATTATTTAGCCTCACCTCTCATCACTCCCCCGGGCTCCTTGAGAATGACTTTCAGCGGGGAACACACGTCAGGCAAGGTTTTTACTGCTCTGCGCATGCCCACGAATGAACACAGAGGGGTTAGAAGTAAGTTTTAGGGAGCAGGCTAATTTGCAAATACAAAATCTGCAAATGAGGGCCAACCGTACTTTTTCATGCATTGATAAAAACTGATATTCAAGAGAAGCAGAAAAGTTAAAGGAATTTATGGTGTGGCAGTCTTTGAAAAACTGTATTTAAGGACTTGAGATCTAAATTTAAGACAGCCATAAGTTTTCATCTGTAACATTACACACCACCCCAACATGCTTGTCCACTTACTACCCTCCACATGTTCAGGATTCCACCTGACTAGGGGACTCGCCTTTCCCCAAACAGTCTCCAGGTTCTTTTGGTTTTTCAGATGTGCCTTTTCATCATTCATTCTTGCATTCAACAAATCTGTATTAAACCCTGTCCATGTCCCAGGCACAAGGTGGTGAAACAGATGGTCACTGCCCTCACCAAACTTACAGCTTACAGCGTAGGCTCCCTCACAGCCTGGCACGTTGGAGGTGGTTGTAAATTTTGCCTCGGCACAATTTATGCTACATATTCTACACAAAGTAAAAAGGAGTGGAAACTTACCCAGTTCATTGAGGTTTAAAATACAGACTGAGGCAAGCCTTCTTTTACCTTCTCCTCTCTCATCCTAAATTAAGGTGGCTAAAAAGACAAGATGCCTATAGGCGAGGCTTTTAAGGAGAACACAAAATATGAAAAAGGCTTACTAGGGGTGGTGGTGAGAAGTGGGCTGCATTTAGGGAGAGAGCTTTGCAGGACAGACTGAGAAATCCCTGGGGGCTGGACACACCATTCCCAGTTGTTACTTTAACTTGTACCTTTCTCATTTTCCCAGACTTTTAAGCAGGACAGCTTTGCACAGGGAGAGGGTTGTAAAGATAGGACAGTAAAGCGAGGTACTGCCTGTCAGAGGCTTGGAGGTCTAGGAGCCCCCGGTGCATTAAGGAGCCAGAGTGAGGACCAACTCAGCAACTCAGCAAGCTCTTGAGACAAAGTCCATTCCCGATGCCGCAGAGGTAACATTAGCAGGAATGGGGGAGGCCAATATCTGGGTCACGTGCAGAAGGGAGATAATCACACCATTTAGTAAACGTTGAATCCTCTTCTCCACTTCCTGTTCCATGCCAGGGAGGAGCCAGTTAAAGACTGGAAAACAATGCTGGTTCTGGGGTGGGCTGGGAGGACCCATTGTTCACTGACCACTCGCAGTTCACCCCTGCTTCTCGTGGCCTCTCCCCGTCCCTCTTAGGTTTGAAAATACTCAGAGGGCTGGCCTTCCTTTGAGATCCACATCACAGAAGTATTTGTCCTCCAAGCCTGCCCTGCTGTTTTTTCTCTGCATCAGCAATAGAACTTGGACCGTTCACCCTTAGGATGGAAAGCCACATGAGGACAATGTATCCAGATGGCCCCTAACAACCCGTGCTGTGGCCTGGCCTTGAGATGGGCTTGAGAGAACCTCTTTTTAGCTTGTTAGCCTTTTCCATGGGCAGAGCCATCTACTAGATCAGGATGGATGTAACCTGGATATGACAAAACGCAGACCTTTGTTATTGTGGTAAAACAAGGCAGCTGGTTTTTGCCCGGGAGGCAGGGGTGAAAAGGTGGAAGAGCTTTGGAAGGAGGGTGAAGAACAGAGGGTACAAAAGGACCTGTCAGGAGAACCCTAAAAGACACGTGCCACCCTTGAGGCTTCACCTGGGATACAGGGCACGTTTCCTCCAGGTCACTCCCAACAGTCGAGGACTATAGGAACTGTGTGGTCCTCTGGACCAAAAATGCTTAATTCCCAACTTGAGACTGTAATTACTTTCCTCTTGCTCACAAATTTATGAGAGTCAAATCAAACACTGATTCTTCCTCCAGGTCTTGATAAATTGTTACAAAAAGAAGTGCTGGCAGATACTTTCCTATAGCGGGTGTCTAATATGAGAAAATACTACTTTCTATACCCACGTATCTAAATCTAGTTACCTTCTTTCAAGGCCTACCTTCTACCACCCCCCCCACCCCAGTTCATCTCCTGCCTTCTACTCCTACTCAACCAAGATCCACTGTATTAAAACATTATTTAACAACGCCATTTTGCTCCTCTCGCCTAACCTCATTTAAGCTTTTTTCAGAATGGCTCGTGCCTTTCTGTATCTTCCACAGGATGGAACAGGCATTAAGTACTAGCTTTCTGACTGATTTTCAATGAATACTGTCCATCGGTCACAAAGTTCTAAGTATCACAATTCTCTAAAGGCACTAATAATACAGAGCACTTCCCAACCATGCAAAGCTCTTCAAACTGTGATTTAAAGCTTTTAGCGGAACCTCAGAATTCCTGAGGACTATGAAGATACATACAATACGCTGAGATTATGGAAGCCACAACCCGAGTTACCACCCGGAGCCTACAGGAGACAGTACGAGGGAAGGTGAAGAGAGAGCATTTCAGTTTGAAAACCGGAACTTTAAGTACTGTAGGTACTCACACGATACACAGGATAATAGCTGACATTTAGAAGCTTGGCCACTGAGTTACAAATGAGTCATGCTAGAAAATAAGATTTATGGTCTTATTTTTTTAATCCATTTGTCAGTTAATAAGAATTCAGTAAAATAGAGAACGTGCATTAAGTGGTCTTTATTGACATTTCGCATTCAGTTATTTTATCATCAGTTCTTCAGTTAATTGTGTCAGTACGATAAGTTCTTTTATATTTGCTATGGGAATTTAAATGTAAAATAAATACAAAATACATCTGTGGTTTCATGAACACTCAATGAAGCTTTTTCTGAGGTATTCCTTCCAGTCTGGTTTTATGCCAGATCCTGCTTTTTACTTCCCCTAGGAAGAGTCTCTTAAACCACACAATGAATCTGGAACCAATGAACTCGAGTTTTAATTACATTAGACAAATTTTTTGATCTCGTCATACAATACCAATACAAAAGCACCGCCCATGCCTCTCAGTACGTTGGACCAGGCACCTTTGAAGAAAGCCTTGGGTCCTTCATCTTTTGCAATCTTTCTCCAGCAGTCCACTGTCCCGGTGTACATAATGTCCGCTGTGGAAACAAATGTTGGTAAGGGCTCCATAATTCTGGAGGAAAGAGACTTTTCCTCTGGAAGACACCTGCACATGGTGTTACCAGTTTTACTAAAGGAAGGTCCCTTTAGCCTTACACCCAGCTCTGGACATCCCCTCCCCTTGCGTAACTGTTGGGCAGGGTCTCTTGTCTTTCCTACTTCAACTGAAGATCAAGTGAAGAACTGGGCGATTAACCAGCTAATTCACAGATGTCAAAATGTGAAATAGGAAGGGAATGGGGTGGGGAAGAAATATTAAGCTGGGTGGTGCCCTTTCTTATGGAGAAGAAAAGTGAGGCCTAATACTCAGATTATGCCCAAGTTTATAGACTTAAAAAAGATGCAATTATTAGGTTGAACAATATGAAACCGCTAACATTTCACTATTTTTTGATTTTAAAAATGGCAATTCCATATGTCTGAACCTGTGGAAGCCAAAACTTTTTCTATCGCAACAGACTGCTTCAGACCATCTCTCCCCCAGCTAAATCACCCTCCCCAGTAATACTGGTGATAACTAGATAAGAGAAGTAAACAAATTAGCTAATTACTTCAATTCTTTCCCCTTGTTTCTGTACCCAGGCTCTAAGGGAAAAAGGCCTATGGCCTCTATGATGCTAGATACCCAGTTAACTTCACTTCTGAGTATCCCACTTTTGATGTTCTTATCATTTCTTTGACTAAAAAAAAAAAAAAAAGAAACCTTTTCTCCAAAGGAACAGTTGAGAATGTTAGGGAGGAGTCATCATAATCTTTCCTTTCTAAATTCTTATCACATAATTTTAACTTAGAATAACAAAGGCTGAAAAGAGCACTGACTAGTATTCTCCTTGGGCCGAAAATAAGATTTAGATAGGTCTGAGGCTTACCCCCTTTTCGGCCAGACTGCATCATCATCCTACGGCGAACAGTGTCAAAGGGGTAGGACACCAGCCCTGCCACCGCCGTCACGGTCTGGGCAATCATCCAGCTCACGATAATGTGCACATTCTTGGGGTCAGGCAACATCCCTGAGGGCAAAGCCAAAAAGCCAAATGGCCATGATGTCATTCCTCTGAGCCACTCAGCAGAAAGCAGGTGAGGATGGAGAAGTGGCCCCTAAACTTCCAACTCCCTGCCCCACCCTCCCTGAAGTACCCGTCCCTCATTAGGTGTCTCACAAGTAGCCAGGCAGCCAACAAAAGTTGGTGGCGCCCTCCCTGGACTGGCAACATCAGAGCTGTGCCCAGTGTACGGGGCAGGTTGAAGCAGCTCCAAGTTAAACTTGGTAACTGATAGAGGGAGCCGGGCTCCTTCTGTCCTCTCTGAATAACTCAAGGCCAGGGCTTATTTCACTAGAGGACAAGGAGAACCCCCTGGCTGTCGATCCACAACTCACAACCTCCTCACCGAGAGGCCTCAGTTAAAGCCCAAGGACAAGGGAAAATTGAGATTAACAAATGTAAAGTTCTTTATGAGTTAGAGATCCCTCAGGATCTTCTCTGCACACACCCTCCTCCTGCCCCCCACCCCGACACCCTTCTCTCACCCTTGGCAGTATCATAGACTCCGAAGTAGGCAGCTCTGTAGATAATGATGCCCTGGACAGAGACGTTGAAACCCTGGTAGAGACCCCTAAGGCCATCAGACTTGAAGATCTTGGCGAGACAGTTGCCCAGACCAGTGAACTCACGCTGGGCGGCACCCTTGCCCACGTCGGCAGCCAACCTGGTCCTAGCAAAGTCCAGTGGGTAGACAAAGCAGAGGGAGGTGGCCCCAGCTGCCCCGCCAGAAGCCAGGTTACCAGCAAAGTAGCGCCAGAACTGCTTATGCCGGTCCACGCCCCCCAGGAAGATCTGCTTGTACTTGTCCTTGAAGGCGAAGTTGAGAGCTTGGGTGGGGAAGTAACGGATCACGTTGGCCAGGTTACCCCTCCAGAAGGAGAGAAAGCCCTGCTCCCTGGGGATTCTCACCACACAATCAATGATCCCTTTGTACTGCTTCTCAGCACTGATCTGTTTGCTGGCATGCTGGACCTGTGGGAGGGGGAGAGGGAGGAGTAGGGCGGGAGAGGACAGGAAGGGCAGAGAGAAGGAAAGAGACAGGAGAACAAGAAGGTTTGCACTTCTTTGATTTCCTTTTTTTTTTTTTTAAGTACAGGGAAATCAAATGAATATAGAGTAAATGTAAATGTTAAGCTACTTGGATAATGAGCCCCCCAAATCCAACTTTGCCTCAATTATCAGGGCATTTGAGAGAAAAGGTTCTGCTCCAAACAGAGAAGATGATTTAACTGTGAAAAGGGAGTCGTTTATTTGTTGCAGTTTCCCTAGATGCCAGAACTATACTAGGGGCTTACAGGAGATAGAAATGATTACAAGTCCCTGCTCCAAAGGGCACCTGCTCTGATTTAATAAAGATGATGGGCAGGAGATGACGATTCCTCTGTCTGTCTCTAGTCTCCCCGAGACCAGGGTCCCTTAGTAGATGTTCTAACAGAAGGAGAACGAATCCACTAGGCATTTAAGCCTGAAATTTTTAAAACAGATTATCCAAGTAATCAAGTTTTGAAGGGTTTGTTGCTGTGAGCAGTTTGTTGGGGTTTCTCTTGTTACTGATCATTTTGACTCCCAAATTGAGGACACCCAATTCCTCATTGAGCTGCCTTTGCCTTTAAGGCAAGTGGAGGAAAAAAAGATAGATGGGATGAAGAGGACAAGCCATTCAGAGACCAGGCTGGGAAGAAAAAGATTTTGGGAAAAGATGAGGAAGGCGATCTGAGTGCATTCTGAAAATTGTTTCTTAGTCTCTCAAAACTTGTTTCTTCATATGTAAAATGGAAACAATACCTATGTTACAGAGGTCATACAAAACTGCACAGGCATGTCAGCATACAGCACAGCTGATGCGACACCGTAATAATAATCTTGAGTACCAATTATTTAGATGTCTTCATTGTAAAAGGTGGATGCAGGTAAGAGGGTGCAAGGGACATTGAAAATTAAGAGTTGAGGCCGATCCAAGAGGCCTGAGTGGCGTGCCCGCACTGTCCCCGGAGCAGGATCTGGCTGGCCGCAACCTACTAGGAGTGGGTTTCCATATATAGACACCCGCACGCGGGGCGCCATCCGACACCAGGAATCCGCTACTGACGCTGGCCCTGTATCTGCGCAGAGGGCACCTTACCCTCCGCGCAGGCCGTGCGCCGGGCCCAGGCCTAGCGCGGATTTTCCGCAGCTCCGGGCCCCGCTCCCTTTCGCCCGAGGCTCACCGGGACCCCGCGCGCCCGGCACCGCGCCCCGCGCCACGCGCCCCGCTCGCCGCGCCCGCGCCGCCCTCACCTGCAGCAGCAGTTTGACCCTCTCTATGGGGGCGACGGCGGTCTTGGAGACAGCAGCGGCGACACCACCGGCGAGGAAGTCCTTTAAGAAGCTCAAAGCCTGATCGCTCATGCTGACAGCCGGGCGCACACCGCCTCCGGGAGCCGCGTTCTTGCTCTCTCCGCCCGGCCAGGAACGCCCTCCCTGGCTTCCTCCCTGCGCAACGCGAAGGGGCCGCTCTCCTAGCCCCGCAGCCCGCCTTATATCCCCCGCCCAGCCTCTCGCGAGAGGAGGAGGGCCCTGGGGCCGTGCGCGCCCCGCGCATTGGCTGGGCAGGTGCGCGGACCCCCCCGGCCGGCCCCCTCCTCTGCAGAGGGCATCGGGGGCGAAGGCGCTTCCGGGAGGCAGGGGTGGGCCGGGGGCTGTGCCTTCGCTTGGGACGTTTAAAGGGCAAATTCATGTTATCTGTCCCGCGAGCAGAGGGAACACCGTGTCTCTGCAGCATGTGGGCCACTGTATTTATAGCACAAGGAGGTTTAGGCTAGGCCAGACCTGGACTCTGGGCCCTCGGCCTCGAGCCCGGCTCGCTTTAACTTCGGGCTTGCACGAGACCCACTCCTGGCCAAGGCATTTCGGCCCATTTTCCTTCTTCTTTGTAACTGTGTCCCTCACCAAAGCTTCCTGCCTGGATGTGGGCCTCTACAGAGTTGTGTGCTGTCACAAATCAATTAAGATCCGCCAAAGTAAATACACTAACGTCATATGATGCTGTGATTGCTTCACGTAATCTGGCAACCTGCTGAATCTCCTCTTCTCCCCATTCAGTCGTTCAATCATTCATTCTGCTATCAAATGTTTATGTGCCTAGAACTCACTGCCACCAGGACAGGCCGAATGCAAGGGGCCACTAGGTGAATACTTGTCTTAGCAAGTTGAGTGTGTGTGTATGTGTCTGTTGCTTTTTTGTTAGGTCAGCCTGTCACCCCATGACGCACAGCGCCTGGTAACTCTTAATAACAAGGACCTTATAGAACACCTTTTGTGTGTGTGTGTGTGTGTGTGTGTGTGTGTGTGTGTAAATCCCTTAAGGGCTTAATGTTCCACTCTGCTCTCAATGGAATCTCAGCACACATTCTGAGCAGAATGTTCTCAGGCAGCTGGCGGCTTCTTGAGGGTCAGTGGTTTTACCCTTCCTGTCGGACTAGCTGAGTGACTGGGATGTTAAGTAAGACAAGGTCAAATCCTTAGCTGTATTTGCCTTTTTAATAGACACCTGGGGTTGGGGCGATATATGCTATCTAGTCCTAGGAATTGATTGCAATTTTTTTTTTGATATACATTACTATGAGCTTTGATTTTCCTTAACTTATTTTTAGGCAGTTCCTATAATCATACAGGTTTTCAAATACAGCTGTTACTTCCCCTAGAATCACTGCACTAAACTGTTTACACTACTCAATTCTCTTGCCAGGTTTGTTAATGTTCCTTTGAACGTTGGACAAAGTTTATTCATTTTTTTTCAACAGGCTTGCTGATGAATGCAGATAGACATCATGATAGGCACTGAGGGAGCTGCAGTTCAGTGTCACCCAGGGTCTGAAGGCGTCAGTAGAGCAGAGGTCACTTACTTGGGTGCCAGGACCACAACAGGTATGCATTTATCTGAAGCTGGAGCAGGCTTGTGGTCAGAAATCCAGGTGAGCTGTAGGAAAGCTAGCAAAGTGCAAATTTACCAAGGTCATTGCTGGCAGAAGGTCGAGAATTCAGCATAAAGAGGAAAGATATTTATGTATTCATTCAACAAACCCTTAAGCACTTATCAAACACCAGGACCCCAGTTTGGCCCTGAGGATTTAATATAAGATATGACTCAGCCCCCCAGAACCCCAAAATATTCCCACTACTCAAAGAAGTTCAGCAGTGGATATATTTGTCACTTGTGCAGATTTATCACAGCTTCACATACAGATTTTCATAGGTCACCATAATCCACATGTTCGTCATTGTAATGATCATAGTGTACTGAATTCCATCCTGTTCATACAGAGCAGCTGCCTACACCATTTCCCTTTTAATTGTGCATGAGAGATGTGTCTTATTTTTATTATGAAAAGTAATACTTCTATATAGATACTTATGCACAGATTTCATTTCCCCCTTGTTTTGCCTTCTCATGTATTCCCAAAATGGAATGAATAGATACAATATTTTAAAAGTTTTTCAGCTCCTGTACAGATTGAGAAATTGTTCTTCAGAAATACTGTATGATGTCACTTACATGTGGAATCTAAAAAATACAACAAACTAGTGAATATAACAAAAAAGAGACTCACAGATATAGAGAAAAAACTAGCGGTTACCAATGGGGAGAGGGGGTTAAGATTACAAACTATAATGTATAAAATAAACTACAAGAATATATTGTACAACACAGGGAATATAGCTAATATTTTATAATAACTGTAAACTGAGTATAACCTTTAAAAACTATGAATCACTACATTGTATACCTGTAATATATAATATTGTGCATCAACTATACTTCAGTTAAAAAAAAACATAGTTTCTTGAAAAAAAAAATGTGGAGCCCACCAGCTATGTAAATAGGCTCTTGTTTTCCACAGATCCTCCTCCAACACTGGCTTTAAAAAAAAAAAGGATCTTTAGTTATTTGTGCCATTTTATGTGTTCTAATTTGCACCTCTTTAATTGCTATGAAACTGTGCGTATTCCATATGATTCAACCTAATTTCTCAGCATTTTCCTTTTGTATAAATTTTAATCTTCCTTGACCACTTATGGAATGAAAGCAGAGTTATCTGCCTGTATTTACAATTCTTTATACATTTGGGACAATATACATGTACTGAGTATTTTTCATTTTTGAAAAATATTCATATTATTGCATTGCTCTAACAGCGTTATTTCTTTAAATACACACAGATCCAGAATATGATGATATACGTCCCATACTGGTGTAACTATATCTCTTTGGTAGATATACTAGTTTATTTGCCCTAATAGATAATTAGTCTATCTTCTACTTTTTTGGTATTTTTTTTAAGTGTAGCACTACGTTATATATTATAAGGAGGTATGGTCCAATTTCATTTTTTTTCACACCATTCTTGAGTAAGCCAACACTAATTCTTATGTAGATATTTTCTTCTCTCCATTATTTGTCTTATGTTATTAATTCTAATTTGTCATATAAGTGCTTATAATAGCTTTAATTTAAAAAGTCACCATACTATCACTTATTTATTTGATCATCACTCTTAAAAAAAAAAGAACGTTTATGTGATTCCACAACCACTTAAAAAATAAGAGTTTTGTCTGCCTATATGCCTGGATTTATTTTTACTGTCAAGTTGTTCAATTATTTAAATATCACAAGAAAAAAATTTTAACAGACATGTAAGTTAAATGAAATACTAACATATTAATTCAGGAAAGTTTATCATCTTTGTTACACTTAATTTTACCGATCAGAATTGTTGGTATTTTCTAACTAGGAGATATAATATTTCTTCTCGGCTTCTGTCCAATTATCCTGTCCCCTCAGGGGAGCTGTAGCTGGAATCCTCAACAAGAGGTTTTCCATGGAAATCCATACACTGTTCTCACCCTCCATGGACTTTCTCAGAAAGGAGAGGCCTCAGATGCCCTCAGGGGCACGAGCTGTCTGTGATCACAAGATCTGGGTATCACTTACACAGGCGGAGAGAGAATGACCTGCAGCAGAGCATATGTTCACCAGCCAATCCCAGTACTCAGTGGCCTTCTGCCAGCTTGAGAGTGGACAGGGCATCTGAGATAAGAAAGAAATTTCTGCTTTCAAATGCGGTGTGGTATCCTGGAGCCTGGAGGAGTGGGGGGCGGGCAGGGCTGGGTACAAGTAAGAGTAGGGTATTGAGCTAGACTTCTGGATTTTTCACGGCAGCTTTTAAAGAATTAGTCTCTTTTACCAAATTGGGACTGGAGAATGGGAGCTGCTAAAGAGTAAAAGGATAAGAAACACTTTAGGATTTGCTGATGATGGAGAGAACGCACTGCCTGTGTGTAGGTGACTCTAAAGCTGCTAGGATTTAGAGCACAATCTTGTGGTTTGTTCACATGGTAAACTCAGGCAATAAGCAAAGAGGAATGAATTTTGAACTTTGATTTTTTGGGGTCATATAAAACCACATATGAATTGCTGAATTTCAATCAAGGGTATTTAGTAGACTCATTCATACTCACGCACTGATGCATTGTTTCCAAAAGACAAAACAAAACAAATGCAATATTGCTCCACAATTCTTGTTCAAGGTAGCTTAATTAATTAGAATACCCTAATTAACAAATTCTTTACAATCAAGCACCTTAATAGTTAAGTCCTTATTAAAGCTCACACACACATACCACATGCCTTCAGAAATCATGCATATTCATGCAAAACGCTCTAACTTCCAGCTCCTGCGTAGCTCATGCCAAGCAAAACTTTGAAACTAGAAAATCTATTCTCTTTTTTTTTTTTTTTTTTTTAACCCATTTGTTCGTTGTAGACTCTTCTTATCCTTTAGTGATCAACTCCTTTGGGTATCCACTCTCTTCCTGCTCGTATGCATCAAAACAGAAATTACCTGAATCATTCACAATTCATTCATTCATTCATTTCTTTTCTTTTTATCTTTCAGCAAGCATTATTGAATGCCCGCTCTAGACACCAAACACTCTGTTAGGTACCAGTGATACAAAAATCACGAAGGTTAAGATCGCTGCCCTGGAGAAGCTCACGTGGCGGGAACAGACACACTGGTGTTGCCTACAGAGCCCTTCCAACGTGGTGAGACAAGGCTCCACGCAGAGCTGTGGCTGTAACTTCCCGCTGAATGACTGTCAATGTGCTACCCTAGTCAGAACTAGTATTTTTAACATTTTATGAATGCTTATGATAAAGACGTTTTGTTAGAAGGATTTTAGGTGTGATTATTTAAAGGGGGTGATTTCTGGGAAGATGAGTCGCTGAATCATAAAAAAGATGGTCAGATGGATTTCTTCTCCCAGAAGGCCCTCCTCCCCGGAGAAACTGGCTCAGCAGTGCTGGAGGCAGGGAGCCTGGGTACTTTCAGTCCCTGCAGCCTGTCCTCAACTAACAGAAGTGGACAGCCCCTTCCTAAAGGAGGTCCAAACCTCTTCTCTCCCACGTAGGAGCCCCCTCTTTACTTTATCCACGACTGCAATAAGTATATTCAGATTCTACAGTGCAGTTAAGGTTATGTTTATGCATGTGTAAGAATGTCTTCTGGCCATAACCACCCACCCTCCCTGTTTCACTGCCTTCTGGCTTCAGTGAATCGCAGCCTCCGTGAATAAAGCCATTACTCACCTGGAGCTGACTTGACTGGTTTTCTAAGTACATTTTGAACTGGCTTCCCCAGGATTTAGTATTTCCTTATCCTAGCAGTTGTTTTATTTTTCTTTTTAAAAAACACTTGCTTTATTCCTGTTATGAGTTAAATCAATGTTTAATAACTGTTATCAGAGAGACCATTTTTGCTCACCTGTGCTGTTGAAGAGCAGTATATTGCTGTTTTAAGGCACGGAGTCTTTTTCCCCATGTGCTGGCTTTTACCCCATGACCTTTTCCTTTTTCAGTCAGCTAGATATCCTGTGGCACTGCCTCAGAAAAAGAAAACATTCCGAAAGCAAAAAAAAAATAAATAAATAAATAATAGAGTCTGTTCTCGGCATTTGGATTTCCAGAGGAAGGGAAAGAATTCCAGTCTACACAGGAGATTTGGTGGAATACGTGAGGGAAAGCAGAACTTCCTGCCCAGCACACCCTTCCAAAGATTGATTCAGGTTTTCCCAAACCTGGGGAGAAAGAAGGAAGGCTAGAGAGAAAGCAAGGAGTGAGATGTTAGTTTGGGTCTTGAGAAGATGGGGTCCCCTAACCTCCCCAGCCCTGGGGAGGCAGCGAGAAGCCAGAGGAGATAAGGCTGGGTGGCGTTTTAGGACACAGGTCAGAGAGACAGCCTCCCAGAGTTCATTCATCATGAAAAAGAACAGGAGGACAAATCTCAGTCACCTGCAGGTCAGCCTGCTTGGGTGAAGGACCCTAGAAAGCCCCATTAGGTTTCTCCTGCCCCTGTGTGATGTGGGAGCTGTGGGATAACATTTTCTACCCAAGGACACCAAAGTCAGCCGAGGGCGAGCCAGACCTGAAGAGCCCCGTGGTTGGAAATGAGGCCAGTGTCAGGCGTGACCTGACGGAGCAATGACTGAAGACGGGACGGGGAGAAGGAGGGCCCCGGCAGCTGATGCCAGCACGGGTAGATCCAGACCACACGCCTCTCCCTCCCCAGCCTTCGTACCAGAACCATCCTTGGAATGCAGATGGAATCCACCGGAAAGCAGTGGAGAGAAAAGGGGACCCAAATTGTTTCCACCACGTGGCAGAGTGGAGTCTCTTCATAGAAATTAAATTGCTTTGCACAGCTGTTTGTGGACCAATATTCGTGCTTGCTATAGTATTTTCTTAGTTTTAAAAAACAATAGCTAAAGATTTGTCATAACTTTGGAAACTCTTTAGTGTTGCTCATTCCATCAAGCACATTTCTTTAAGAAGGAGAGGCAGCCGGGGTGGGTGGCTATCTCTTGGTAGGGTGCGTACTTAGCATGCACGAGGTCTGGGGTTCAATCCCCAGTACCTCCATTAAAAAAAAGGGAGAGGAAGTCTTAAATGAGAATGTGTGTGTGTTTTAGGGGAGGGAGGACCTTCAGGGTCGTTCTCTATAAATCACTATGAAACTCCAGCTTGTGCATTTGTATTAAATGGCTAAGTAAGTAAGTACAACAAATGACTCTTTTAACACATAAGCTCCATGGTAACTTTTTGTTGAATGACAGGGAAATACCATGCTTCAATTTCTAGTGCACTTATTCTTAAATTTTTCCAATAAGGGAGCACCTAGAACCCACCCTAACTTTTGTGGACACTGAGAAGTGCAGGTATATGGGATTTCATCATATAAAGTAGGAGTAAATATACTGGCAGAAATATGACTGTCTGTGATGTGCATCTGCCATATAAAATCACAGCCACTTCAGTGCTGGGTTTGTCCCGTTTCTCCTTACAGTTCTGTCAAATTTTCCTTTATATATTTTAAGGCTTTGTGGGGTTTTTAATATTTTTTTATTGAAGTATAGTCAATTTACGGTGTTGTATCAATTTTTGGTGTACTGCATAATGCTGCCATCACACATGAACATACATATATTTGTTTTCATATTCTTTTTCACCGTAAGTTACTACAAGATATTGAATGTGGTTCCCTGTGTTATACAGTGTAAACTTGTTGTTTATTATATCTGTTTGCTTTAGACTGGTAGTCATGTAGGTTCAAACACATCCTAAAAAGAATGAAGAAAAAAGAAAAAAAAAGAAAGAGAAAAAAACCTATGTTTTCTTGCTCCCTTCTCCCACCTTTCATGATTTTGATGTCCTTTTTTTTTATTGTTGTTATTTCACATCTTCATGTTTATTCCCTTGCAACTCATTGTAGTTATTGCATTTCCAATTATGGTCTTCTCATTTCTATAGCTTCCTGCTTCTTTTCTATTTAGAGTAGACCTTCCAATGTTGCTTTTAGGATAGGTTTAGTATTGCTCAATTCTTTCAGTTTTTTCTTGTCTATGAAATTCTTTAGCTCTCTTTCTACTCTAAAGGATAGTCTTACCAGATAGAGTATCCTAGGTTGCAGCTTTTTCTCATTCAGGGCTTTGAATACATCTTGCCACTCCCTTCTGGCCAGCGATGTTTGTGTAAAGAAATCAGCTGAAAGCCTATGGGGGATCGCATGTAACCAACTCTTAGTTTTTCTCTTGCTGCATTTAGAATTATTTCTTTATCTTAAAGCTTGGCCATCTTGATTATAATATGTCTTGGTGTAGGTCTGTTTGGGTTCTTCTTGTTTAGGACCCTCTGTGCTTCCTGTACTTGGATATCTGTTTCCATTTTTAGGTTTGGAAATTTTTCAGTCATGATTTCTTCAAATATCTTTTCAATTCCCTTTTCTCTTTCTTCTCCTTCTGGGACCCCTATTATGTGTAGGTTGGCACACTTTATATTATCCCATAGGTCCCTTATATTGCTTTCTACTTGCTTTTCTGTCTAATGTTCTGATTGGGTCACTTCTGCTATCCTGTCTTCTAAGTCACTTATTCGTTCCTCTGCATTATCTAGTCTGCTTTTGACTGCCTTGAGCTCAGCTCTTATCTCAGCCATTGAGTTTTCTCTTTTTAATTGACTCCTCTTTATAGTTTCTATTTCCTTGTCATAGTATTCTTTGTGTCTATTCATAGCCTCTCTTATTTCCTTCAGTGCTTTTATCACCTCCTTTTAAAGTCATGATCTAGTAGACTGTCAAGGTCTATCTCATTGTTCATTCTTTCAGGGGACTTCTCTTGTTCTGTTAATTGGGAGTGGTTCCTCTGCTTCTTCATTTTACTTATATCTCTCTGGCACTATGGATTATGGAGTATCAGTTTATCTACTGTGGTCTTGAAGGGCTATTTTATTTTTTGTTTGTTTTTATTTAAAGTGGGAGCATTCCTTTGCAGACTACGTGTATCTAATAGTTTTGTTGCGATGGCTGTTCTCACTATGGTCAGTTGCCATGTCTTTCTTCCGTGTGTGCTGGCTGTTACCCTTTGATTGGGGGTGTGGTTGGTGTTGTGATCAGAGCCTGCCCTGATTGTTGTTGTTGAGCGGGGCCTCCTTTTATGTTCTGTGGTTTTCACAGCCTTGACAGGGGCTGGGTATGTTCCCCTGATGCAGGAATAGAGGCTTCTAGACCCATTTCTGATCTGTGGTGTGTGGTAGGCAGGGCTGGAGCACTTCAGCTGTGAAGAAGAGTCCACAAGAGATGTCCACTGGGCAGTGCCCTCTGTGGTGTTGTCTGTCACTTGTCATGTGGGCTTACAGAGTACTCTTTGATGATGCTGCCTTTGTTCCCACCTTAGCTGTGGGAATGTCTGGCACCTGCTCTGGTGTCCCTCAAGTTCTGGGCTCCAGGAAACACCAGTGCAGATCCACCAATGTCAGGCACTAGGACCCGCCTAGCGAGTGTGCAGTCACACACCTGAAACCACAGGGAAGCGCAGACCCCAGCCCTGCCTCCCCGTGCAGTACAGTACACCTGCCTGTTGTAAATACCGGTGCTTGTACTCACCCCGCTGCATGCCAGAACGCTGCTCACTGCAGGCTCTTCCCAGAGGCACGGGTCCACAAAGCGTCCACAGAGAGCGAATCTGCCCTCTCTGCCTGGGGCTGTAAACAAATCCCACTCCCGCCTGTGAAGGTGCAGGGCCTCTGGGTATGGATTCAGCTTGCAGCCCCGGCTCCAGGCAGCAGCAACGGCTATGACCGAGCCCCACCTCTCTTCTCGCGAGAACACGCCAACAGTGGAGCCACTGCGGAGGAAGCGGTATGGCATGGCTGTGTTGCGCCCCCCTCACACACACAAACAGTGGTGTATGTTTTTTAATGGGGGTCCAGACTGTTCTGTTCTGCACACACCCCCAGCCAGAGCTCACACCGCCCTCCAGTCCCGAGGCTGCCTCTGTGCAGTGGGCCCCTGCCCTCTGCCTGGGCTCCTCATGGATCTCCAGCAGCGAGTCCCAGCTCGTCCCTGCCAGCTGGCTCTAAGGCTGGGGTCGCAGGGACCCTCCGTTTCCCTTGGTTCTGTCTGCCAAGCGGTGCTACTTTCTCCTCTGAGCCTCCGAAGCTCCGCTGACCTCCTGGCTGGAGGGGGCATTCCAGCGTGAGGGCGCCTTTCTTCCTATGCCGCTCCCTCCCTGCAGGACTGGTCCTGCACCGATTTTTCCTTTTCTCTTTTTTCCGTTACCAGATTTTGTGAGAATCCTCCCATATTTCGAAGGGAGAAACACTCTCCCAGAGTTCAGTAGGTGTTCTATGCCACTCATTGGGTTTGTAGATGTAATTCTTGATGTATTTGTGGGAGAGGGTGAGCTGTGATCTCTCTACTCCGCCATCTTGGCACTTACAGCTTTGTGCCTAAAGGCGGACAAGATTTGAGTTGCTATACCTTCATGGTGAATTTAGCTTTCATCATTAAGTTTTAGTCCTTTTTATCTGTACTAATGCTTTTGCCCTAAAATCCCTAAATGAACAGAGCAACGCCTGCTTTCCTTTGGTTTGTATTTGCCTAGTTTATCTTTTTCTGTTCTTTTACTTTCAGCCATTCTACATGTCTGAGGTATGTTTTCCATGAACTCTTATATTTTCTTTTTCCTTTTTTAAAAAAATTCTAAGTTGATATGCTTCTTTTAGCTAGAGTTTGGATCCATTTCCATTTGTTGTGACTGCTGATATTTTTAAAATTTTATTTTTAAATAATTATAGATCAAAGGAAGTTGCAAAGGAATCACTACACATGGTTTAAAATTTATTTCTGTCATTTTATTTTATGCTTTCCATTTGTCCTCCTTCATGTTCCTGAAAGTCACCATTTATATCACATGTTTACCATGTCTATCCTATGTCAACTATTACATATGTTTCTGAATTACATATTAAGGTGCTAGTAACACTATAATAATTGTTAATTATTTTAGGTGGCTACCATTTTGCCACCTAAAGAGAGTGCCACATTTCCCCTCTTGGCCTGTTTCGGCACTGAGTATCTCTCTGGGCTGTGATGCCAACTTATTTGCTGCTTCAGAAAACACTAAAGTCAAATTAATAAGGAATTGACGCAGCTGTCGAGTATGTGCAGCTCGCCTTGGATTAAGTTGAGCTCTGGAAGAATTGTTTGGATTTCATAACATTATTCAATGTGGCCACTAGGGGGAGATCACATATAGCGATCCTCAAAGTAGGAGGCTGGGTCTCGAATTTTTATTAAAAAAACCTGTCAATAGTACACTAAACTAAGGGGGGAGGGAATCTTCCTACTTTTAAATAAAGACATACTAATGCAGCCTCAAAATAGTAGACAAAAAGAATTCAGTCAAAGCAGAGACTCCTATAAGAAAAGAAAGGGAGCCCAAGTATGTGATGCCCCCAAGAAATGCACTTTATTTTTGGAGAGGAGAGGGAGTAATTCACACTAACTCCTTTCAGATAAATAAATGTCTGGTAGGACTTGAGAAAATTTCCAAGGCTGAGTCTGGGCTCAACAGAAAGAATGATGTGATGAGTAGAATTGTCTGGTAAGAGCTCAGGAGGGGAAATTGGTGGCTCACGTGTCTCCTGTTTGCGATCTCAAGATCGGTACTTGTCAGTTTTATAAAACGTATACATTCCATCACATGTGTCATCTCGACTAATGCAGGTACGATGAGAACAGAAAAGGCATTCTCAAAAGAGACGGGGCTCTTAAAATACTGGGGATCGAGGATCACAGTGGATCATCCCAAAATGCCAAAGTTTCAGGTGAAAACTAAACAGAGGAAGAAAGCTTCCTTTATTGACTCTTTGACACTGTAAACTATGTGCATATAATAAAAATCACCTTTCTTAACAGAACAAAACCAGAACTTCCAAGATGAAGCGTGAAAAAAGAATCTCCTGGTGGAGTCAGAGACTGTTTCCGAGATGCACTTTTGTAAGGGAGTCTCGTGAATTCTTGCTGCTGCCAGCACGCCCACGGTAGGGACTAGTCTCCCCAGCGGCGGCCTGAAGTCCCCCTAGGATTCTCTGAGGTGCAGCTGACACTAAGCTGACGGTCCAAAAAACTTTACCAAAGGTCGAGGATTACGAAAGAGAAGCAAAAAGACACAGCATAATTTGAGCATGCCTCCTCAGGTAGATCTTATCTCAGGAGTTCAAGGTCCCCTCCTTCTCTACATGGAATCCTGTGGAAATGGAAAGGCCTCTGCTGGGTCCTTTCTTCTGATTTCTAGCTTATCCTCAATTAGGGCAGAATTAGCTTAATATGTACCATTTGGGAGTGCCTCCGACACCCGGGCCCGTGGAGAGCACCTGAGTCCCCTCCCACCACAGATCTGGGTTCTTATGTGATGACGTGTCGTTTCCCTTCGGGACTGATTCTGGGGGTGATCTTACCGGGACAGTCATACCTCAACCTAGTAATGCAGCATCCACCAAATACACAGGACCAAAGGTAAGAGTTCATGGCAACAAGGGAGTCATTTACAAACTGCAGTTAGTCTAGAAAGTAAGTGGGAGAGATACCAGGAGCTCTGGTTTGTGTACAAAATGATTATCAGGACACAGGTTAAAAAGAAGGAATGGCAGTATTCTGACTTAAGAAATAATCTTCTAACTTTTACTTATACATTCAGTTGTGTCTAATTAAGCCTGCATTGTTTTTCACCTATTATTTTTCATCAAGCTTTCTTGGATTGCAGATGGAGTAACCACCATCCTGGTTTGTCTAGGACTGACGGGTTCCTAGGACTCAGGACTTTCTATGCTAAAAACAGTAGTGCTGGGCGAACCAGGACACTTGTCACTCTTATTGCAGACACGATTTAGAACCTGCTTCAACTCTGAACTCTCTTCCTAGGAAGATGCATGTACACTTGCTATTTTGTGTACAATTTCACTACTTCCAACACGTTTGTGAACCCCTAGCTGTTCATGGAACCTGGGTTAAGAAATTCTGACTTATATAAATACATTTTGGATTTTTTTAAAATGTACACTTATTTAAATCTTTGTTTCCTGAGGTAAAAATCCTACTTTATGCAAAGGGTCAAATTGAATTATCTTTTTGAGATTTTCATATAATTTTAAATCAAGATTAACTTTGGTACTTTTCCTTTTCAGTCATAATCTAGAGGCCATGTTGGAAGAATAGCAAGTGAAGAGGAAGAGCAAGAAAATTCACTTGGTGTAGAGAAATGACTGAGAGACAAGTTCAGAGAAGGATTCCGAAACGTGAGAAAAGAATTCAAAAAGTATGATCCAGAAAAAGCAGGTAAGGTAAATGTATCATATTAGACTCACATTTAATTATTTTATGCTTAAGGATAGTTCCTTTTGAAACTAATACATATTCAACATGAAAAAAATTAGAACCTACAGAAAAATATAACCAAGAAAATGTAAATCACCTAATAATTCCATCACTTGGTGATCACCACCATTATCATGTCGCTATATTTCGAACTAGTCTTTTAAAAATTAAACAAATAAGACAAAAATTAGGATCATCCCTTATCACTTTTATTTTGTGGACATAGTTTTTATTATGTTGTGAACATTTCAACAAACCATTAACTAGAGCTTTAACATGAATTTTAATGTCTGCTCAAGATTTTATCAAATGACATGCCATAAAAGAAAACTATTTTTTTTCTACTTTGTTCTCAACACTCTATGCTCAGTACTTCACTTTTTGTCACCAAATGTGTGTGGTTTTTTTCTCACATCAACCAATTCTCCAACTCTCTGTGGGAGCCACCAACTGAGTGTCCTACAGTTTAATTCAGTTCTGCTACCTGAAGATGGCATCCCTCAGGTTACAGGCTCAGACCTGCAAGAATGCCTTTCCTCATTCCAAACACCAGTTGCACATCCAGGTTGTCATCTGTGCCTCATACCAACTGGCTATGAGTTGGAGGGTCCACAGTGAACCCCTCCTCAGATACAAGAATTTGCTAGGATGGCTCACAGACCTCAGGAGAACAGTTGACTTATTAGATTACTGGTTTATTATAAAAGGATACAACCGAGGATCAGGCAGGTGGAAGAAATGCACAAGACAAGGTACAGGGGAAGGGGTTCGGAGCGTCCATGCCCCTTCTGGTCATCCCACCCTCTCAGTACCTCCATGTGTTCAACCCAGAAGTACTTCAGGGATTTTTATGGAGGCTTCATCATGTGGGCATAATGGATTATTAACTCAATCTTCAGCCCCTCTTTCCTCCCCAGAGGATGGGGGGTGGGATTGAACAGCCCAAGCTTCTAATTATGGCTTGGTCTTTCTGGAGATCAGCCTTTGTCTAGGAGACCACCAAAACTTGCCTCATTAGAACAAAAGATTCTTGTATCACCCAGGAAACTCCAAGGGATTTAGGAGCTCTGGATCAGGAACTGGGGTCAAAGACCATGTATTAAAACAAAAGATGCTCCTAGGACCTTTATCACTTAGGAAATTACAAAGTTTATAGGATTGCTGACCAGGTGCCAGAGATGAAGACCAAAATATGTATTTCTTATTATATCACAATGTTACTATTCCCCAATTAGTGTTGGGCATGTAAGTTATTACCGGTTATTCACTATTCTATTTATTATATTTAATACTTCAATGAATATACATCAACTTTTGTGTATGATTTATTTCTTTAGGGGAAAAAAAACCCCACTGTGAATATCTTTAGAAATATTGCCAAAATTGCTCTCTAGAAATTTATGCCAATTCACTTTCTTACTAACACTATATACCTCCACCAGCATTAGCTTCCCTGGCCCACACTGGGTATATTAGTTGTCTATGGCTGCATAACAGATTACCTCCTCCCTAAATTGTCAGTTTAAAATGATAAGCATTTATTATCTCCGAGTTTCTGTTGGTCAGGAAGCTGGGCTGGGTGTCTCTGGCTCAGGGGCTCTCACGAGATTGCAGCTCAGCTGTCAGCCAGGACTGCTGAATGAAGGCTCAGCCTGGGGAGGATCCACTTCCAAGTTCACTCACTGGCCCTTAACCAGGCACATTCATTCCCTGTTATGTGGGCCACTCCACAGGGCAGCTCACAACCCAGCAGCTGGCCTCCCTAGAGCAAGCAAGTGAGAGACAGAAAGGACCCAAGAAGGAACCTCGGTCTTTCTAAAACCTCATTTTGGAAATGATCTTCCCATGAGGCTGCCATATTCTGTTTGTTAAAGCACGTGGCTGGGTCCAGCCCACGTTCAACGGGAGGACATTATACAAGGGCACGCGTACCAACATCTAGAGGCTGTCTATCACAGTATTTTCATTTCCAGATCAAGCTTTGCCAAAACTCACAAATCAATTTTATTTTCCTTTGCTCACATCTGATTACCCGTATACTTGAACACATTGTTTTTTTTCTAAGTTAATATTTTATTTAGTAAGCTAGTATTTATTGAGCACTTACAATGAGCCAGACACTGAACTAAGCATTTTATATACATTTTCTCATGCATTCTTCCCAACAATCCAATAATGTGGGCACTATTATTAATCCCATTTTACAGATGAGGAAACTGAGGGATTTTTTTTAAGATTATCAAAGATTATATAACTGGTAGGCAAGAGGGCCCCCCAGTCCATGCTCTTAACCACAATTTTACCTTATAAGCTTCTTATGCCCATATAGGTATTTCTACTTACACATACGTATACATCCATAAACAATATATACAACTTTGTTTTTAAATTACTCATAAATATCACACTGTACAGCTGTTTTTGAATTTTTTCACTGAACATTGTTTTAGAGATCTATCCAAGTTGATATATGCCGATACATTAGTTCGGTCATTTTAACCACTGTGTAGTATTCTATAGTGCGAATGAATCACAGTTTATTTAGCTAATGTCCTGCTAAGGAAAGGTTAGTTTTAGCTTCTTCACATTAGAGGTAATGCTACTCTGAATGACTTTCTGTACATTTTGGGGGGCACATTTGCAGAACCTTCTCCAGGGTAGACACTTCAGATGGAAGTAGTGTCCAAAACGTTTATGCCAATTTATTCACCAACAATGTATGAAAATTGCACTTTGCCTTGATCCTTGCTGTGTTTGCTAGGGCTGATGTAACAAAATACCACAGTCCGGGTAGCTTAAACCATGGAAATTTATTTTCTCATAATTCTGGAGACTGGAGTCAAAGATCAAAGGGTCGGCAGGGTTGGTTTCTTCTGTGGCCTCTCCCCTTAGCTTGTGGTTGCTGTCTTTTCCCTGTGATGTCATTTTTTAGATTTCCTCTGTAACAGTCTGTGTCCTAATTTCTTCTTAGGAGGATACCAGTCATATTGGATTAGGGCCCGCATTGCCAACCTCATTTTACCTTAATTATCTCTTTAAAGATGCTGTCCCCAAATACAGACACATTCCGAGGTACCGAGGGTCAGAGCGTCAGTATCATCATACGAGCTTTGGGAAGATACAGTTCATCTCATGACACTCGTATTACTTGGATTTATCAACCTTAATAGTCTTTCTTAATTGAAGCATAGTTTGTTTACAATGTTGTGTTAGTTTCAGGTGTACAGCAAAGTGATTCAGTTATATATATATATTCTTTTTCAGATTCTTTTCCATTATAGGTTATTACAAGCTATTGAATATAGTTCCCCGTGCTATAGAGTATGTCCTTGTTGTTTACCTATTTTATATATGATATTGTATATCTGTTTATCCCAAACTCCTAATTTATCCCTCCCTTCCCCCTTCCTCCCTTTGGTAACCATAAGTTTGTTTCTATGTCTGTGAGTCTATTTCTGTTTTGTAAATAAGTTCATTTGTATAATTTGTTTAGATTCCACCCATAAGTGATATCATATGATATTTGTCTTTCTCTGTCTGTCTTACTTCACTTAGTACAATAATCTCTAGGTCCATCCAATCTTAATAGTTTTAGAAATGCACTTAATGGTTGTAAATGGTGTTGTGTCATTTATCCTGTATCAATGTGTCTATTTTCGCTACTAGACAGTAGTTCTCAAAGCTAGGGCCTTTGTGTTACTGATCTTTGTGACCCCACTGGGCAACAGGTATTTGGCATTTAGTAAGTACTTACCATTTGAATTACATTTTTTGATCAACTTGAAGACAAAGAGGCCAGTAGGTGCTGTCGGCTTAGCTCTGTTAGAATTCTTATTTTCTTTTAAATTGTTTTGATTAGTTTCCTAAAGTTTTATTAAATTATTTTAAGTTGTTTTTATTAATTTCAAGATTCACAAGGTACATAGTTGCCGTTCACATAAATAATTCCGTCTTGATTCTCCAGTTTGCATCTTATCAAGGCACTCTGCCTTCTTCTTTTACTGTGAGTCTCTGAAAAGCACTTCCCTGATTTTTAGAAATCCCAGTGAATGTAGGTGAGGCGGGGGCATAGTAAGCAAAATACAGAATTAACCTAATTTGCTTTGGCTTTTAGTTCTGCCAAAGGTATGAATCAGTTGAGTGAAGGGAAGATTGAGAACGAGCCTATAGATTAAGTTACCAATTAGAAAAGATGCTTGATTTAAGTGTTAATCACGTATTTGTATATATTCTTTCATCATTTTATGAATGGCATAATTTTATCAAATTTTAAATGAAGTTAAATATACAGGTTCTAATTAGAAAGAAATGTCATTTCATTAAAAAATTTCACTGCTACCTTCCTCTTCCTAGATGTTTTATCAGGGAACGAGCCCTCCCTCTCCTATACCTTTTATGTAATTGTTACCTTGTATAAATGACTAGTAACATGGAGTTTTAATTCTCCAATTATAATGTAAGCCCCAAGAAGATAGCCATTATACTTTACAGCCTTATTGTGTCTTATAGGTACCTAGGAGATCCTCTAAAAAATACGTGGAATACTTCCTTTGAATTGTTCTCTGTCATCCTCCCCATGACTCTTAACAGGAAGAAAAAAATTTAAAAATCCAAACCTATGATTTATGTGGAAACTGCAAAGTAGCAGTGTGTGATGTCTCTTTCCCTTGGAGTTTGGAAAGGAAGATTTCTTTTCATTCCTGAAAAAGTTTGACTTGCACCTGAAGGAAGAATATTCAGATGATATCCCATAGAGATGCAACCGTATAAATAGTCCAGTTGGCATTAGTTATTTGGATCTTCTGAGAAACGTACAGAATCGCAGCAGTGAAGGGATCGTGCACAAAATCCTCCCTAAGCCCGCGCACAGCTGTATGGACCCTCTGTATTGTTATGGCCATTCTCCTAATCCACTAAGTCCTACCAACCATTGATAAACTTTCAGGGAGACTCAGCTTTTTAGCCTCCTCCTCTTTGTAGTGCTATGTCTTCCTGGAGACCTTGAATTATGGACAAGGGGCAGCCTGGTCCATAGACAGTCCATTAGAAGTTGGCCTTTAGGAACAAAGGTATTACAGTAATGAAACCACTCTGTGTTGTTACTAAAACTATTAGTATTATTATTACAATGACTTTCATGGAAGAACCAGTCTGCCTTCCCTGGCTGAGGAGGTTACCACAGGGCATGGGAGGATACAGATGTGCTAATTTTGGTCTGACTCACTTCCCCTTCAACAGCTCCTTAGTTTTCCCAGTGCCACACTTTATTTTTAGCTTTGGTCTTCTGCAGTGCTTGACCTTTTGCCTGGATGGAGCAATGTACTGTGGAGCTCAAACCTACAGCCCTCCCTGTTATGTGCAATGTAAGGGATATATGTGTGAGATTATGCCTTCTTTGGAAAATCTGCAATCCAGAATGGTCTTTTAGGATAAAGTAAAACTGTTTATTTACACACACACACACACACACACACACACACACCCCTCTTTGGTAACACTGCCTTGCACATCTGGATTATAATCTTTTATGTTTCTTCTGCTATCTGCTGCAAGAGATTAGTATAACCTTAACATTTATGAAAATAGTTCTAAAATGTGGATAGGATCATGTATCAAAATTTGCATCCTACTTGTTTTAGAATAACAAAAACTTACAAACAACTTTCAAAAATAGAAGAGTAATTAAATAAATCATGGAACATCCATGCAACACGATACCATACAGCCACTAAAAATGATTACCAAGACTTTTTTTTTAATGAAATAGGAAAATACTAATTACGGACTATTAAGAAAAACAACTTAAGTCCAAAAGTATAAATACAACATGACTTTGGCTATTCCTTTGCTTGTCTCACCAAACTCACTGCAACAGCCCCCTAAATGGGCTCCTGTTACCAGATGTGACCTTCCCTTCAATCCATTCTCTACATTGAAGCCAGAAGGGTCTTCCTGAATTCGAATCTAGTCTTGTTCATTCCACCCTTAACACTCTCCACTGACTCCCTGTTGCCTTCAGGAAAATTCCAGGCTCATTAACATGAGGTCCAGATCCCTTTGTGCTCCCGCCCTGGTGGTCTTCAGCACTGCATCTCTGGATGTCTGTCCTCTTCTCCCATCTCAAGCACCAGGCTTTGCATTGCCCAGACGCCTGCCTTTGTTCTCTCTGACTGCGATGCTGTTGCCTCCTTTTTGCCTTCATATCTTCTTCTCGGCTTTCACATCTCAGATTACCCACCGTTTCCTCCAGAAACTTCCCCATCCTTACCGGGATTGGTTGCTCCTTCTCAGTGCTTCCATTGCCCTCTGTATGCCCCCTTATGGTAGAACGTATTGCCTTTTAATGTAATTGCTAATTTACTTACCCATGAGAGCTGGGTCTGTCTCTCAGGTCCATTATTTTGTTCCGTACCACAGTGTAGGTACTCATTAACTGTTGAAAAAATCACAGTCAACCGTCAAGTGGTTAATAGAAATTTTGTCTGAGTGATTGAATTTTGGACGGTTTTAAATTTCCTCTTTTCTTATTCTAAATCAAATTTTTTTATTGTGGTAAAGACACATAATATTAAATTTACCATATTAACCACTTTTACGTGTATGGTTCAATAGTGTTCATTATGTTCACATTGTTGTGCAACAGATCTCTAGAACTTTTTCATCTTGCAGTGCTGAAACTCCAGACCCACTGAACACTGACTCCTCCTCCCGCCTTCCACCATCCCTTGGTAAACATTTTTCTACTTTCTGCTTCTAAGATTCTGGCTGCCTTAGATACTTCATATGAGAGGAATCATACTGTATTTGTTCTTTTCTGATTGGCTTATTTTGGTTAGCATAATGCCCTTAAGTTTCATCCATGTTAAAACACATTTGTCATATGAAATCTATTACCTCTATAACCAGAAAAAAGTTCTGTATAGAATCATAGGAGCTAGGAGTGATGCTAGAATTTATTTAGACCAATTCCCCCCACCCATAATGTTATTTTTTTCTAGATGAGAGACCCAGAAATAGAAAAGTAACTTGTTCAAGGACTAAAGGTTAAATAATGGCAAAAGTGAGCCCAACAAATATTAAAAAGTAAGGAATAGAGGTAAATGTTTAGTTTTTCACATGGTTTACAACATTTTCAATGCTTTTATCTTCTACGCAGTATTTAGTTGTTTAAGAATAATTATGTCTTCCAATATTCCATTTCATCTTTGAAACAAAAATCATCTGCCTGGGTTATTTCTTTGTTTGGAAGGTACCCAGCACTTTGCTTAGTTAGGGACTGTCCTTCTTCAGTTTTGTTTGTAAAATGCATTCCACATGTGGTCAAGAATTTCCATTCTGGGCACGGGGATCCTGTTGGCAGGGTTTAAAGGATTCTTTAGGTTTGTGGGGGAATTTGATTCCCAAGCCACAAGGACCTAACAGGGTGGAGTTACCGGCAAATTACCAGAGATATGTTAGTTCAGCTGCTTGCTGTTATATAGTATTCTCTCCTCCTAGTTTGAAAAAGGCAGATGTCATTAATTATAGTTTATCAAATAATTGCCAAAGAAGAACCTCTTGTTCTTAGTGCCCAAATTAATTACTTAGTTCAAAAAGCATGTGTTATGAGTTTATCATGTGCCCTGTTGTCAATTAGAGAGACTTTAGTACACATGCTTCCTGAGTTGGTGGGAAAAAAAAAAATCAGTGATTTTTTAGAGCTAAGGGTAAGGGCTCTTAGTAACCACGTAGTCAAATCCCCTTTTTATATGGGAAAAATGGAAGCCCGGAGAGGAACTCAGAGTCAAACAACTAGTTAGTAACATGCTAGAACTTGAGATGCCTGCTTCTGAGTTCCTGACCAGGGCTCTGGCACTGATCCAAGCAACAGCACATCCGTCAAAGAGGATGTCACAAACTCTTGGACGGTACATAGATTTGGTTTGAAGAAGGGCACAGAGAATCTCACTCAGCTTGCTTTTTATTAATACTTTATTCTTTTTTCCTAATTTACTTGTCAACATGATTTTCAGTCTTAATACCTGCATGGGTTTTGAATCATTGAGGAGAAAACTCTGGAGATATCTAGTCCGAAGTGATGTCAAGCTTGACGGTCTGTTCCAACACTGAGGGATTAATTTTCTTCCCTCCAACAGGTAGAACTCCGAAAGGAAATTCCAAACCTCAGCTGAGACTGGGTCCTGTGATATATAATCCACGTCCCTTGGTTTTATGTAAAAGAATGACTCAAACCTGCTTTGGGAGGGACCTTTTGCTTGGTGCTTTCAGTTTTGTTTATGACTGGAAAAAGGAGTTCTTTTCTAAGTGCGAGGTTACAGTACATTTTGGCAGTATTTCTAGCATAAACACAACGTTTTATATGTTAGGATTTGAGGGTGAAGAGACTCCCCCAATGTTTTACGTGATTCTCCCATAAAGCACCATAAAACACTGTGAAAAAACTTGAGGAATTTTTGTTCAGAGGTCGACTGCTTCACACTTTGTCCTGCTTTCTGACTTTGTAAGCTTATATTACTGATCTGAAACTTAGTGGATATATGTACAAACAAATGATCAGAATTCTTTGAAAGGGAGGAAAAATTACGTCATTATGACACTTTGTTCTGGAGGGTTCCAAAAGACCAAATAATATTCTTTGGACAAAAAAGTACCCCAAACTATAATGCAGAATATTCATACTAAAGAGGAATATGTTTATATTTATGTAAGGAGTTTAAGGAAACATAGGCTGTAACATTTGTTAAATATTATTCTATAACTAGTTCTACAGATTTAGATATTTAACAAAGGAATGCAAGCCATTGATAGGGCTTAGTGCCGGAGTCCCTGCCATCCTCAGCTGCCCCTCAACAGACGCTGTAGCTTCAGAATCCCCCAGAATGTTCTTTTCCATGGAGCAGAAATTGTTTTGTGTGTGTGTTACTCTCTGCCACACAGGCTATCCGTTTCTCAAGTATCATGGTCACCAGATTGATCTCATGCTCTGTCAGGTACGTGCTAGGTTCCTGTTTTCTGAACAATTCTCTTTCCAAAGATAAAAGCTGACATGTATCTTCGCACTGAGAACTAGCCGAGGGGGAACCCACCCAGGATCACTCAGTGAAAATCAACCAACCAAGCTAATGTAGATGAGCAGGAGGTCCGGAAGTGAGTGACTGAGCGGCTTTTAACAAATGTCCCCAGAAGACAAATTAATTATTAAATACATCTGATTGATGACCCCAAAGGAGTGAGGGGATTTTAGCAGCATCTACTTTCTACTTCCAATTTTAAAAGGGAAGTCAACTTACTCTAAGGTAATTGACCTTTGCAATTACACCATGCTGCGTGTTCTTACCTGCCAGAGTTCTGGGTAGGCAAAACAGTGGTTAAACTGAAGTGACAGATTTTTAGCTGCACTTTAGCTTTGTTTTTAAATAAAGCGCTATTGCTTATATCTTTCAGAATAAATAATTCAGTTCTTTTATTCTTTTGAGTAGATCCGGAATCAGAAAACATTTGTGAATGTTGGCTGTCTCAGAGGGTCACAAATTCAGTCCCTTCATGGGCCAAGCAAGTAATAGAAATGAAGCAGGCTATAGTTCAAAGACTAAACATGTAGGACTATTAAGAATATTTTGAGAATTTATTGAATGATTTTCAGGAAGTTGGAAATATAGCTACTTGATCTACTGTGACCATATTTGATTGTTTTGCTTATTTTTTGATAGAAAGGTCAACAAATTAAAAGAAAACATCATTAGTCGACTGGCATTTCGAACAGCCATTGAAAGTAGGTAACAAGAATTTACATATATGCTTTTTCAATAAAGTACTAGAAAGTATGGAATCTTTGATAGTTTCCCACAGTGCACGTAAATGGATCAAAATTTTTTTGTTTCTCCACAATAAAATGACAGATGAAAGTTTCTTTTTCTTAAGCTCATAAAAGAAAACTGTATGAACTATATTTTAAGAATTTCTGAAATTAGTTGATCATAGGTGAGAGATTTTTGACATTTTCCTACTGAGTGAAAGAAAAATGATGGTAATTTCCTGGATTTGCAATGATAATATTCAGAATCAGTCATTTTATTTCCTTCTTTATATCCACGCATCTTGTAATCAAGTAATTCACCTCCCTGATTCTGTGCATTAAGAATCAGTTCACCATCATGCTTGGTTGGACAGGTTTTTATTCCTGCTTGTGACCATGAAAATTTCGCAGCCACCAGGTGGCAGAGTATCCTTGACTTAGATTGAATAGGTTTGCATTTTTCCCACTGATTGCTAAAGGTAGCTTATAGCTAATGGGAATGGACTTTAAACCTTTCACTCATGTACACCTGAAATATTTTTAAAGTCTTGTACACCCTCCACAAACTTTGAAGTTTATGTATAAAATTATTCAACAAAAGTTTAAATAACTGAAGAGATATAACTTCTGGCATACTGTAAATACTGAAATTTAAAAATAAAAATTATATCATCCTTTTAAGTGAATCTAATTGAATATAAAATATCATAGGGATTTGATGTCCATCATCATATTTTTTTATAATTCCAGAATCAGCTTCTCTTTTTACTGTTGGATACTTTATATCACTCCTATTTCTCCTTGGCATCTTTTTTTTTTCATTTTATATTTTATTTCCTTTACAGAATTTTATACTAATATAAAATGTTTTATGCTTAAAAGATTTAATCACTCTATTATTTTCTCTGCCACAAAAGTCTGTGTATAAATGTAATAAATTGTTTTATATTTCCTGTGACCATAAAGTTCTAAGTGTCAAATTCTTATATTTATAAACTTCTAATATATATATATATTTCTAGTATATGGATATATATTTCTAAATTTGCCCAGAATACATTTATTCTTCCATTAATTTGAAAAATTCTGAAAAACATTAAAAGACAAAAATGACACTTAATCATACCACTTAAATATTTATAGAGAATAATTAATGGAAACCTTGGTTATCTTATTTCTTCCCATTTTGCCTAGCTTGCTCCCGTTAATTAGTTGGTACTCATTGTTCCATATATTTTCTAAGTTTATAAAGATCTGCCTGTACCTTTAAAATCTGAAATACAAAATATTAAGGTGCTTCCAAAATTATCTTTTTAAGAGGTTCTTTGTTTCCCAGCATTAAATGCACAGTGTTCCATCGGGGGTATGTGTGTGTATACACATACGCAAATATGTACATACATGTACATACAAAGTAGTTGAGGAAAAAGGACCATCTTTTTTTTAAAATCACCTTCATTGAGATATGATGTTGCTAAAGTTTAGAGCTAACTCCTTGGGAGTTTTGGAAACTTCAGAGTTAGCTGGAACACAGTTCTCCACAAGACTGCCCTCACTTCTGACACCAATTGCATGTTCCAGGGAAGAGGAGGTTCCAAAAACCACCCTCAGTTTCAGTAATTTGCTAGCAGGACTCAAAAAACACTTTGAAAGCTGTTGTGCTCACAGTTATGGTTTATTATGGGGAAAGATTTGGATTCAAATCAGCCAAGAGAAGAAGAGCATAGGGCAGAAAGTATTAAGTGCAGAGCCCTCACTGTCCTCTCTCCATAGAGTCCTGTATGTGTTTTTTCCTGGGACCTGTGTGTGACACATGGAATATTGCCCCTACGGAAGCCCACCTGAGCCTTGTGGCTCAGAGTTCTTATTGACGTTCCATTACGTGGGCATGACTGATTGCCTGTGTGGCTAACCTCAGTCCCCGGTCTCCAGCCCTTCTGGTCAAGCTGATACTGTGTGACCCGAAGTCCTGACCCTACATCACATTGTTGCTCTTTCTGGTGTGCTCAGCTTCAACTCACTTTGTTAGGCCACTGACATAATCCAAGGCCCCTGGGTAAGCAAAGACACTCCTATCGCACTTGGCATTCCAGGGGCTTAGAAGTTACTTCCCAGAAGCTGAGGGCAAAGGCCGGACCCCTTTGTGGTCTTTTTGATGAGGAGTGAGGTGATATCTCATTGTGGTTTTGATTTGTACTTCTCTGATGATTAGTGATGTTGAGCATCTTTTCATGTGCCTGTTGGCCATCGGTATGTCTTCTTTGGAAAAATGTCTATTCAGGTCTTCTGCCCATTTTTCAATCAGGTTGTTTCTTTGATGTTGAGTTTTATGAGCTGTTGATATATTTTGGATATTAAGGGTCCTATCATTTGCAAATAATTTCTCCCATTCAGTAGGTTGTCTTCATTTTGTTAATGGGTTTCTTGCTGTACAAAAGCTTTTAAATTTAATTAGGTCTCATTTATTTATTTTTGCTTTTGTTTCCTTTGCCTTAGGAGACAGATCAAAAAATATTGCTACAGTTTATGTCAAAGACTGTTCTGCCTATGTTTGCTTCTAGGAGTTTTACAGTTTCGGTCTTATATTTAAGTTTTAATTCATTTTGAGTTAATATGTGTATATGGTATTAGAAAATGATCTAAGTTCATTCTTTTGCATGTAGCTGTCCAGTTTTTCCTTTATATAGTTTAAAATATAAGTCCTTTTCCAAACATATGTTGCTTTTTTCATTTCTTAATGATATCTTTTGAAGAGGAGAAGTTTTAATTTTGATGAAACTGAAAAAATAGTGCTGTGAACTCTATTTTAAGGCTGTTTTACTGCCATCCAAAAATTCTACAAATGTCATCCAACTCGCAACTGATGAATTATGAGGACATAGCCACTTACAAAGCCTTTTTCTAAAATGAAGTTATGTGGTATTAATAGTAGTATTACACAATATCCCATATGTCATTATCAGCAAAGTCCTTCTTTGGTGGAAACGGCAGGTGCTTTTTGAGGATTAGGTATTAATTCTACCTTCTACTCTACTTTGTGTGTGTGACATAGCAGACGTGTAAAGACCGTTCAGAAAACTTAACATTAATGATTCTGGTATGTATTATTCTGGCTGCTACATTCTAGACACTGAACTAAAATAATTACTCCTTATAATGGCTCTGTGAAGTAGATATTTTTGTCCTCTATTCAGATATTCAGATGAGGAAAATGAGGTCCAGAGAAATTAAATATCTTGACAGAGATCACACAACTAGTAAGTGGCTGAGCTGGGATTCCAAGGGCAGTTTGTCTAACTCCAAAACTCATGCTTTTCATTAGGGATCTGTACATGTCCTGGACTCATTTGATTTGAAATATATTGAGCATAGATTTTGGCAGGTCGTGGAGAAAGCAGGGGCTAGGGGCAGGAGCTGTTCATGCCTCCAGTTCCTGATCCCCTAGATAGACTGGCTGACTTTACCTAGAGTCCAGGGTAACTAAGCCATTTGGACCAATATGAATACAAATCCAGAAGCATAACTACCTCAGATAATCTAACCAGTTAGTGGGCCATTCAGCTTACCACTTGCCACTGCCAACATTTCATAAGATCTTCCTTTTGTTAAAGAATATTAGAGAGTGACTTCCTCAACCCTTAATCATGTGAGGACTTGGTTTCTAATTTTACAAGTAATCTGTTCTTTCGTTGGTATTACTTATTTCAGATCTCCTCATTAAAGCCATGTAGTTATTTGGAAACTTATCCTAGTGATTAAACTATTTACACTCAACTCCCTTCTGAAATCTTTAACACACTGTTATTTTCCGATCTGGCAGATGTGAAGTTCCTTTAGTTTCCTGGAGCTGTAAGTCTGGACTGCAGTTAGCAGCCTCACGTTACTAGTCACACATGCCTTCTGCTTGTCTACTCTGTTGTTGGTAGAGCAAAGATGAAATGCTCAGTGGGATCATTACATTATAGTCGCTTCAGTCAGCAATATGATGTCCACTGTTGTATAGTTCTACTGAATTCTGGGTCCCTGGGCTTTCATTTATGACAGTGAAGTGTTACATTTGAAAAGTCAAATGATCTTGATTATTCAGACTGACATGAGTATGAGGTTGTGTGTAATCTATTAGAAGTTATGTACTTATTAGTAAAAAGACAAATTTGTATATTCCCCCTTAAGAATCAGAGGCCAAAACAACAGTTTATTGTTAGAATACATCAGTATGGTATTAAAATGCATTGGGGAAGGAAGAACTAATTTAGAGAGGAAGTGATAGTAACGTATGCTTAGAAATATGCTGTTTTCAACTAAGAAAAAAAAAGAACCCTTGGCTTATGTATTTAAACCGAGGCACTTTCGGTTTTAAATTTAAAAAAGTATTTCATGATAGTTAAAACAAACTTTCTCATCCTTTTCTTTTACCATAAACTATGACAGGAGATGAGATCAGCAATTTTCTGGAATTTTGTCCCACAGAAACTCCTAAAATGTTTCTTTGTTTTAAACCTGAAAAGCATTAAAACACCTTTCTCTTCAGGAGTTCAGTGTCATTTAGATTTGTTCTAACAATTTCACAATCCGTCATCTGATTATTAGAAGGTAATGACTTTGGTGGTGGTTTCATATATATATACACATCTATCAAAATTCATCAAATTATACATCTGAAATATGTGTAGTTTACTATACACAAATTATACAATAAATTTGTTTAAAAAATAAACAAAAAGCTGCAAAATGAAAAAAGAAGGTTATTGGCATTTGGCATCAAAGTTCCACCAATATTAAAGTTGGAAGCCTCAGATACAGACAGATTAAGACATTGGCCCAGAGTCAGTCAAATACCAAGTTGGTTTAGAGTTGTGGCTTTTCTAACCAACTTAACTATGGCTTAGAAGAATTATTCTAATTTTCTAAGTACCTAACTTACTATCAGTCAGGAGTTTAGTCTCCTGATAAAGTTTTTATGTTTATTTGAAAGTTGCCACTTAAAATTAAGGCCTTAATAATCATTTAAAAATTCCAGAGAATGTTTCAGATACAAAGTAAGTTTGAGCAACATAAAAAAAGATAACAAGCATATCTTTCTCCCTCTCTGAACCCACCCCCCCCCAAAAAAACAAAAACCTCTGTTGAAAGAAGGTCTCACTGGAAATAAATATAAATATATTATCTATATTTCATAAATAAGAGCTAATTTGTGGAAAGGAATAGGTACATACAGCAAGAGAAACCTGAAATTATTTGCAGATATAAACAAAGGAAATCAGTTAAAATATATGTACAAAAAAGGAGAAGAGACATATCAAATAATAAACTGTTTCTTTGGGAGCTTATCTTCAAAATGTTTCTAAGATTTCCATGCTTATAGTATTCTGTGAGTTAAATAGACAGTTAATTTTCTTAACTGATACTTAATACCTAAGAGGTAAAATATACTAATCTTGTCCACAGCCTCTGAGCCGGCGGCTGAAGTAGTAAGAGAACCTATGTCCTAAGACTTAGACTTGCACTTCGTCCTTGCTCTACCCTCTGCCTGTGGCATTCTGCCTAGGGGGTGGAGAGAGTCATCCCACCCTACAGGGGTGAGCTGGGCCCACTGGGAAGGGGCCATGATGAAGAATAGCCTGGGCCTCACTCCACGTCAAGCATAGAAAGAGAACAACTCATGGGTAAGAAGAGTCAAGTGATATTGATCGGTGGCTCCCCAGGGTTGAATTCAGAACATGTTCTGCTGTCTCCTGGGTGCCAAGATTTGACAGAAAGGGCAAAGGACAACTTGAACAATGTGGAGTGGGCGGGTGAAATCTCCATTCATTGTTGTTCACGTGGGAATGGAGTGCTCAGAATGAGGGAGATCTTGACAAGTCTCCCTGCCAGTAGCAGCCTCTTGTTTCTTATCAGAAACCTAATATTCAATGCCTCTTTCTCTTCACCGCTGGGGTTGGAAAGAGTGTGAGGAGAGCACACTGGTACCAGAGAGGCGAGACTTGGTTTATAAGAGGATCTTTGTCCTTAATGGAAAAAAAAGAAAAAGGAGAAGAAAAAGAGAAGAATCGAAAGGAAAGGACAAGACCTAAAAGTCAGAAAAACATTTCAGAAAATAAGCTAAATGAAGAAGAATTAAAGTGGTCCTGGGTCATTAGAAAACATCAAACTGATGGGAGGGTGGTCTGCAATGGAAAAGCAGAAAGCCCTAGTACAAGAGGCTGAGCTGTAAGGAGAAATTAGAGACAACAAATACATACAGTAGTAAGGGGTTGGTTTTAAATTATGTTACATCCACACAACGCAGTACCATATAGGCTTTTAAGAAGAATTAGCATACAAAATACAGGTATCTAAGTTTGAGTCAGTAAAAAAAATAAAGTGACAGAATAATTTTTCAAATATAATTTTATTAGAAATAATGTATGTTAGTATATGTATGGTAAAAATCTGGAAGATGAAGCATAAAGCAGCCAAAGGTAGTTATTTCTGGGGGAGGGAGGGAGCCTTTATTATGGAAGGGTGTTAAGTTTTATGAGCCACACTTTTTTGTTCAAAATATTTTTTATAAAATTCATATAATTTCCACTGTGTATTAGGAAAAAATCAATAACAAGTATAGAAGTAAGTTACATTGCAAAGAAGAAACAATACATATAAAGTTTAAAAAAGAAAATTTTATTATTTACAGTAAAACTCAACATTGAAGTAATTTATACAGAGGTGTGTCTGTATCTATATCAATACATGTATCTATATCTTTATCTATGAAATAGTGATCCCAAAGTAAATGTTTAAATTTTATTTAAAAATGTTTGTCAGTTTAAAATGACATGTGATAGACTTTCAATAGGTGATGATTATGATTATGTGTTCTGTGTTACACTGTATTCACTTTAAAATAGAATATTAAACATAATCTATAATAACATAACTTACCTATTGATGTAATTAATATTTTTTCAATGATTGAATATTTTTTCTGATTAACTTAAATTATGCCCTTCAACTCTTCTGCTGTTTTTGTAAATCCCATAAAGCAACTCTAATTGCTTTTAACTTAAAGACAGTCCTTCCCACAAATCACAAGGCACTAAGAGGAAAGGGAAAGCAAGAAACGCTTTATAAGTAACTACACTTAACAGAATATTTTAAATCATATTTTAAGAAAACAACAAAATTTGGAAGCTAACTGGATCGCAGTGGTCAATCTACACAGATGGATCTAATTGCCCTCAATCTTAAACTAACTAGATTAGGTTATTTATGAAAAAGAGAGTAATGATGATAATTCCACCTGGGAGTTAGCATAGTCTTCCACTTATTACTTAGGAAAACCTCCAATGTGAAATTAGACCAAGAATCTACCCAGCGCATTGTCAATCTCAGGCACAGTTATACAGAGGAAAAAAAGGGAGGGGTGGTGGAGACAGAGAGTAAGTAGAAGAGAGAAGAAAAAGGGTAAATCCTCTATCCTTTATGTGTTGAAAATGACACAGAAGCTGTATTCCAATTTGTTTGCATATTTCAGTCAGGTCCAGTAGAGTTCTATATAATAGGATTTCACGTATAATCCACTCACACAGGGCTAGGGCTCTGTCCCAAATTAATACAAGCATAAGATTAAATTGTCTGAAATGAAAAAAACTTACACTGGGATTTAAAGTATGATTTTGGAAGGCTTTGAGGGCCTGTATTATCTATTTCAGGTGGAAAAGTAAAACTTCAGGGACATTTCTCCCCGCAGTATTATACAAAATTAGAATCCAGGCAGAGAGGACTTAAAGAGCCAGGATGAGGAAGTCAGTACAGGTGGGGATAGTTAACATTCCGAACAGTGGGACGAGGCCACAGGAAACAGTTCCCTTTGGGCGATCTGGACCAAGCTCCGGTACTAGGGAAACCCAAAGAGGGAGCCACATCTTTGGAGAAGAGGTGCTAGTTGTAAACAATCCAAGCTGTCTTGTCTTGTAAGAACAGCTCTAAAATGGACACGACAAGGGCAATTTCCCTTCTGAGTAACTGAAGACATTCTCTGCTCCTGGGCCACCTCTGTCCTGGGAAGGTCCCAGAGACCTGCATTCCATTCTTTCTCTCTCAGAGTGGTCAGCATGGCAACTTCCCAGCATGCCCCGCACCTTCCCGACATGCCCTGTGCCTTCCCGACATGCTCCACACCTTCCCGGCGTGCCCCTAGCTTCCCGGCATGCCTTGCACCTTCCCGGCATGCCTCTCTGCCGCAGGCTCTCATGCAGCGCCTGTCCGTAGTTTAGCGGCCGCAGGCGGTAGTTCGCTACAGACTGGAGTTGTCCTTCTGCTCCTTCAGGAAGAGCCTTTGTGTGCGGTAACAAGAGTTCTTCGAGGTAAGATTTCCACCCAGGCCCTTAAAACTTGGAAAATCTCCCTGACCTCCTCCCACAGGATCTCCGGTGACTCTCACGACCCTGAAAAGCCGATGGCCCCGGCGATTACACACCTGGGAACAAGCCGCATTTTCCAAACTCAGTCAACCTCAGGTTAGACAATCTAGGGAGAACACCTGCTCAGGATCAAACATCTCATCATTCTTTTGTGCAAATCTTCAGCTGTATCCTGCCTGGACTATTACTCATTGTCTAATTGCTTTGTTTCCCAGTAACTCAAATTAAATCAAATTCAGCAGAAACCGGGTTTTACTTTGTCTGGAGGAACAGAGAATGCAATGGGAGTGTGAGGGCATTAGCCACCCAACTTCAGTTATAGCATTGACGTGAAGGCAGACGTGACTTTACCCAACTGTATTGTTAATATTATCAGTGTCTGGCATCAAGAGACTGCTTTAGAATTAATAGGGTAGTTTTACATGTTTATTAACCGTTTTGACCCTAGAAATAATCCTGTAGGTTGGTAGGTTGAAAGTGGTTATTTTGCTCATTTCACAGATAAAGAAGCTGTCTGTCAGAGATTAAGAGACTTGCTAAAGTCTAGCAAGAGGCTGAACTGAGGACTGAAACCCAGTACTTCCCACTTTATTACTTGTGCTGAGATTTCTTAAAAAAAAAAAAAAAGCCATTATTCAAAGAACTTCACTGGTGTTCATTTTGGTTAACATAATAAAAGACTACCCTACAATATCAAATATCCTTCTCTTTGATTTTTTTTTTTAAAACAAACAACAAAACCTTCCAGATATATAGATACAGATTTTCTTTCTTCCTTCCTTCCTTCCTTTCTTTTTTCTTTCTTTCTTTCTTTCTTTTCTTTTCTTTTCTTTCTTTCTTTCTTTCTTTCTTTCTTTCTTTCTTTCTTTCTTTCTTTCTTTCTTTCTTTCTTTCTCCTTCCTTCCTTCCTTCCTTCTTTCCTTCCTTCCTTCCTTCCTTCCTTCCTTCCTTCCTTCCTTCCTTCCTTCCTTCCTTCTTTTCCTTTTCTGTCTGTCTGTCTGTCTATCTGCCTATCTATCTGTCTCTATCTATCGAGGTGATACGGCCCTAAAGGCAGTTGGGAGATCCTCTGGGGGTTTGGAGTGACCCTGACTACTTGTGGTTGATAATGCCAAGATCACAGTAGTAATTCTCATATCTTAGGCTCAGTTCCACCTGGTCCGCTAGAACCCTTCCAGTTAAAGCCCATGGGATCTCTTAGGGTAGTTCAGCTTGACTTTGGAGCACAGGATGGAGAAAAGACAATACATATTATTCAGGACAGGTAACAGCTATGTCTTGTGCCAAGAGATCTAGCATATGTGTTATGGGTTACTGGGTTTTCCATCACCCTGGGTTTGATCAGTGTTTTTTGATATTGTGCTCTTGTTTTAACATCTAATAATGTTAGAACAGTATATGCATGGAACATTAGCTTAAATTATTTCTCCACTTTGAAATAAAGGCTGAAGATACTTTTTCCATAGCCTGAGAATTTATTTTATAATGGAGCACAGATGTTATCTGAGAGAACAGGATATTAAAGATTTTGGCAATAATGAAGGGAACAGAAGTGATGAAAAATACTGTTTTTTCTGTGCTGTATATACTTGTCTATATTTTAAAGAAAAAGTAGTCTAGTTGGAAAAAGCTTGAATGAAGAAATTAAAGAACGTTGTAAAAACAATCCCCAAATACTTCTTTAAAGAAAAAAGTATCATTCTTAAATACTTTTTGAATATTAAATATGATTTAATCTCACACTAAAATAATTTAGGTATCCAAATAAACATAGATTAATCAGGAAAATATATGGTCCTGTCCTCAGGTATTTGGTTGAAGAATAAATGCTAAAATACAGTGAAACAAACCTGAATTTATGATAGCAGGCATAGTATTGTCTCTATTCAAAAATACATTTAGCTAATATAGATTGTATTTTTTTGGTTCCTAAAGAATGTAATTTAATAAAAATTACAAAGTCATTACCGAAGAACTCAAAAGTAATTGATACATAAACATTTCAGTTTTAAGCTTTCCTATTGTACTTACCTGTTGCAGTAAATAAAATAACCTTCATTAAATATGAGTCCTTACACCACATTTCTATTTAAGTCTTTTAGATTCCTTGGAAGTACCATCCTCTTAAAGCAAAGTCTAACTGCTAAATCAACATTAAGATAGAATCCAAATGTGGTTTGTTTCTTTGCTGAATCTTTATTTTTTATTACTTCTTGCATTCTGTACACAGATAACAGTAATTCCCCCTTTATCCTTAGTTTTACTTTCCATGGTTAGAGTTACCTGAAGTCAACCTCAGCCTGAAAATATTAAACGGAAAATTCCAGAAAAAGCCAAAACAAAACCAAGACATTGTCTGTTATAGAATTTAAAGTAGCAAGCCTGACAGTTACTTATTTTTTGTCCTCATGGAGAAATATCAGAGGCTAGTTTCCACACTGAGGATTGAATAAAGTTATTATGTAACAGACAATTTTTAAACACTAGATCTGTGCTAAAATACTATCTTTGGGCTATATGCTTTAAGACTATCTTCTAAGTAAGGGGTGTCTTTGGGTACTCAAAAATGTAAGCTCTCTTGGATAAAGTCCAAGATGAACTGTCCTTATTTCAAAATCCACTTACAGAGTATAGTTTTAAAGGTTAGCTTTGGATATACTGACATTGTCATAATCTGTCATACATTAACATTTAAGTTTTTCTGGAAAGATTGTGGAGAGACCTTTTCTGTTAGGGGAAGTGTATAATATAGGAAAGACAGTTGTAGGGAGAGAAATGACAGCCCTGCTCAAGCAGTAAGAATAGCAACATGGAAAGCTTTAGGGCTCCAGAGTCAGTGAGCAGGGCTCAAATTCAAACTCTACCAGAGACTAGCTATTTAATGTTTCACTGTACGATGGAGGTGATAATAGTACATACCTCATAGTGGTGTTGTAAGGATTAAGTAAATTAATACACACAATGTGTCTGACATGTAGTAAACAGTCATAAATTTTGGCTATTATTATAGTCTGAGAATTTAAGTAACTTACCCCATTGCCTGTAGAGACAGAATGAGATATGAGCTAAAAATAGGGGCTGGATAGTTTTGTTTGAAGGTTTCTTCTAAAATCTAAATCCACGTGGCCTCATTCCCATTTTCCTTGTCACATTGCCTGTGAGGTAACCCCCTCAACTGTCTCACCTGTATACCCTCTCAGTGTTCTCTTATGCTAATGTTCACCTGGGCTTCTTGTTCCCTCTTCTGAACTCTCACTCCTTGCCTCCTTCTAAAATCCTCCCACTGTGCCTGTCAGAACACCCAATCCACAAGGAATAAATTTTGCTACATCCTTAACTTCTTCTAAATGTTACAGTCTAGTTTAACTGTAATCTGGTCCCCCACCAAGGACACTGCCTCCCCAGAAGCCCTTTCAATAGGAAGCTGCTCATTGTCCTCTCTCCTCAGTGCCAATTCCCGACCATTTTTCTTCTGCCATCTTTAGGCACCACGTATCTCATTGACCAGGACGGTATTAGAAACAATAATAATACTTAATCAGTAGTTGTGGGGATTATATGGGAAAAATGCATGTAAAATGCTTAGCACAGTGCTAAGAACATACTAAATTCTAAGTAGATACTAGTTTTTACTCATGTCTATGTGTCTGTCCCAACAGAGTATGTCATTATCCAAAATAACTACAACTATGAAATCATACTTTCAGCCTATTCCTGACTAGTATCTTCTATCTGTTCCCATTCTTTGACCCCTCTGCTTTTTCCCGAGTCCGTCACTGTTCGCACTTCCTGCTCTAAGCTCGAACACAGATTAGATTTATTTTTCCACATGTTACTCATTTTTTTTTGTCAATATTATAAATTCTCTTGCTTTGCTGTCTTTCATTCACACCCATCTGGCAGATTCCCAGACCTTGATGAGCCCAACTGTCCACCTTATCTTCACCTGCATCCGGTTGCTTGGGAAAATCACAGTACTGAGTAGATTTATACCACTGTAAATTCAATGTCACCAACCTCACCTGGGCTGTCAACATATTCTGTCACTCCCTGCTATGTTCTCTTAGTCAGACTCTGTATCCCATTCTCCACTATATTTATTTCAAACCTTTTCCAGTTTCTTCAAAACACATACCCTCACCTTCTTTGCCTGCCTCACTCACAGTAAATAACCTTGCATCTTACTTCACAGTAAAAAGGGAAGAAAAAGGGAAGCCCCTGATATTTAAAAGCCTATAAACCCATTGTTTCCTCATTTCCCCATTTTTGTGAAAGGTATTTTTTTCTCCTTTCTACCTGTACTCTTGATCTTTCTTTCACAGGATCTATCAGTAATTCCTTATCTTTTTTCTGTTTTTAACCTCTACCTTCATATTGCCCCTGTCAGCATTTAACAGTTTAACAGTGCTCATACTACTCATCTTAAAAAAAAAAAAAAAAAAAAAGACTCCCTTGACTTACCTCTCCTTCCTGTTTGTCTTCTCTTTCTTTTCCCCTTCTTATCTAAGCTTCCTGAGAGAGATCTGCATTCCCAGTCTCTATTCCCTCAAGTTCCCCTGACTCCTCAGTCCATTACAATATGGTTTTGGACCCCATCACTCTACTAGAACTACTCTCCCCAGGGTCATCAGCTCCATATGTCCAAATTCAGTAAAAATTCATAGTTTGCTTAACCTTTTGACTGCTTTTGAAATGGCTGACCACTGCCTCCTTCTCAAAGCCCACTGAGTTCTTGGCTTCCATTACCATTTCTCTTGGCTTCCTTTCTGTCATTTGTTCTACTACTTCTTAAATTTTCTTGCCAGCACCTCTTCCTCTGTTCATTCCTTAAATAGGATCTCTGTCCTAAGTTCTCTTCTCAACTCAATTTATGTATTTTTCTTTACAATCTCATCTAATCCTGTAGCCTCAGGATTTATATACATGTCATATAAATTATATAAAAGTGACTCCCAAATTTATATCCACAGCCAAGGGCTCTCTTGAGCTTCAGACCCATATCTCTTAACTACTTATTGGGCACTACCTCTTGAATGTATCATAGTCCAAACTTAACATGTCTGAAAATGAATTCATGATCTTCACTTACACCATCACGACCTGTCCCTCTTCCAGTGTTCGTTTATCTCAGTTAATGACACCCCTATCTACCCAGTTACCCTAGCCAGAAACCCAGGAATTATCCTTGACTACTTCTCCTTACTTCCTACATCAAACCAAAAATCGAGTGTTGTATCTTTTACTTCTGAAATATCCTTAATCTGTTGCTTCTCCTATCTGTACTTTTACTGTCTTGATTAAGCCACCATTTTCTCTAACCTGGACTGTTTCAACAGCCTCCTTCTGAAGTGTCTGTTTGACTTTAAGTATTGTTTCCTCTCAGATCCCTCTAAATTAAGATAAAGTGCCTTTAAAAACACAAATCTGATGGTCACTACATGCTTTAAATCCTTTAATGGTATAATTAGTCAGGGTTCGACCAGAGAAGCCAAGCCCACAGGAGATACATACTAAGAGATTTATTGTAAGGAATTGGTTTACACTGGTTGAAGCTGGCTGGCCAAGTTCAGACTCCACAGGGCAGGCTGTCGGGTAGGGCAGGGTGGAATTTTCAGGCATGGGCTGAAGCTGCTGTCCACCGGCAGAATTTCTTCTTCAGAGAAGATTTGGTTCTGTTTTTAAGGCCTTTTGACTGATTGAATCAAGCCCACTCAGATTGTCTGTGGTAATCTCCCTTACTTAAAGTCAACTGATTATGAACTTTAATCATGTTTGCAGAATACGTTCACAACCAAATCTAGCAACACCTAGATTAATGTTTGATGAATAGCTTGGGACTGTCAGGTTGACACATCAAACAACCCATCACAATGGCTTCCTGTGCCTTTCAGATAAAGCCCTTATTTCTTAAAAGTGCCTGTTTATAGTGCCTGTCCAGCCTGGCATTCATCTTTCTGTCAAGCCTGGTCTCTCTCCCTTCTCTCACTTGAACTCTAGGCTTTAGTAAAATTGAGATCCTTTTATTTCCAGAATGTACCTGTTCTCTACCTGAAATGCTCTTTCTCTCTGGTTCTCTGCTTCACCTAGCTAACGCTCAGCTCATCCCTTCCTTAGGGAGCCTTTCCTCACCTTAGTCTAAATTAGGACATGTTGTTAAAAGTTCCCTTAATATCTTGTATTTCTTCTATCATAACATTCATCACATTTTATTGCAGTTTCTTGTTTATTGTCTGTTTTCCTTGCTATAGAGTAAGATGTCTTATCTCTGTATTTCAAGCATTTAATATAATGTCTAACACAGTAGGTGGTCCTAAAATATTTGTTGAACAACTAGAAGAATGAATAAATGTGGTTTTATTATTTTAATAGAATTCAGGTTAAATTTGTGAATATAAGATACCCATATTTAATTAGAAGTGTAAAATGTATTCCAAATCAAAAATATCTAACTTTAATTTTTCACTGTTATGGGGCATCCAGATATCTTCTGTTAGAATGGGTAATAGAATGGTAGCTTTTAAAAGTTCTTTTTATAAGCACACATACCCTTGTAGAAGACATGAGTTATTCATTTGTTCACTTATTAAATATTTGTTATGCACCTTCCAGACATTGGTACAGATTCTAGGGATACTGTGGTGAATGAGATAAACAAGATGCCTCCCTTCATGTAGCTTACGTAAGAGGTGGGAACAAAAGGCAGTCAATAACCAAGAAGTCAGTAAACCGGTAAGATAATTTCAGACCGTAACGAAGAAAGTAATAATAAAAGTAGTGTGGTATGACAGTGACTAGGACACAGGTGGGATTGAAGTGAAGTGTTAGGGAGAGCCTCATTTTATCCACCAATAGAATGAAAGTAGTTTAACTATTAAGAAAATACATTTCCTGTTCAAGAGAGCATGTGCATATTACATGTATGCATACCCACTTGTTCAATTTTAAAATTAATCTTTCTTTTTATAGATATAGAAGCTGAGGCTCAGGGAATTAAGTAAATCACCTAAGGCCACAAACAGCTACTAAGTGGCAGAGCTCAGATTCAGCTGTTGGCATAGTTAATCTGAAGCCGTGCTTTTCTCTCCTACAGCATACCACCACCCAGAGAGACGGCCTCTTGAGGAAAAGGGCCGCTTATGTCCCTGTTAGGTTTAAGCAATCTCATCTAATATTTTTTGAAGATTCTTTTTAAAACCTGTACTCTGTATCAGTAATAGTAATACACAATACATGATATTTCTATGATACTTTCTGTTTTTCAAGGCACTTTTATTTTCATTATCTCGTTATCCTGTGACTACTGCTAATTAAGATAAAGAGACTTTACAGACTATTGGAGTGTTCAGAAAACTGAAATATGGAAGTTAAGTGATTTTGCCATGATTACAACTGTATAATGGTGGATATAGACTAGATTCAGTTCTCTTAACTTTTAGTCTGGTATTTTTTCCAGTATGTCTGTGAAAAAACCTGCTTATTTTCTTTTTTAAGAATTTATGAGTAAAACCTGAGAATTAATTTTAATTTCTCAGGCAAAGTGCCAAAGACTTATTCATTAGTACTGGTAACTTCACTGTTAAGAAATGAAAAAGAATAAAGTGTAACAAAGGATAAGATAAAAAGTGTTATGTGTCTCATTAAATAGTTGATTCTATCCTTTTTTTCCTAACTTCATGCAAGTGACAAAAAGGAACCCAAATGCAAAGTCCCTGAGACGCTATTCAAATTCAAGTACTTCAAATACAAATATGTGACAACTTTATTCTTTGCAGCTTATGAGAGAGCCATTTTTGCTTGTTGCATTATTCTTGATGACATATGTGTTTGTTTTATAATTATCAAGAAATTAATAATGAAAATGGAAAAAACAGTTTTTCATGTTTTCACCGAAAGAAAATATATTCCCCTCTTTTCCAAAAGTCAGCTGGGTCTTACCAGCTTTGCAAAATGATGAATGAATGCCTTGTTCATTATTATTGCTCAAGTCATTCTTATTTATGCCAGTAATTCAAGGATTATGTTTTGATTGTTCTTGAGAGATGAAAACACTTTCTTGCTGATGAATAAACACTGCCACTTTTTAAATATTTGTATGCAAAATATCTTTAGAGCCATTATGAAATGCTTTGCAAAAGCATTAGGAAGCTGTTTTTCGAAAGGCACTTTTTTTCTCTACCTTTTCTTTCATGCTAAGCAGTCCAGTTGAAAGGCCTTTCAGAGTTAACTTGTTTAAGCAATACCAGTGTTTTAGTGTAATGAATAACTTTTTATAGAAGACAATCACACACAATTCAACGTGCTGGTATTTCTATTTCTGTGCACCACCAATGCAGGGATTCTGTGGTAGAATCTCTTTCTTTGAGAAAGCTGAAACGATCAAAACCCTGATTAACCTCTGATATTCACGTGGTGCTCTTGATCTTGAGGACTGCAGCAGTAACAAAGCATTAATGGCAGCCATATGCTTAGGGTATTGTGGGTATGGGTGACCCAAATGTGAACTTGGGGGTGACTGATGCTAACTGCTATTTGTTTCAGGTTTGGTGTGGAGATTACTGATGAAGAGTTTGAGTTGCTGTTTGACAGAATCCCCCTTGATGAAGATGGAAATGTCAGATATCTCCAGTTTCTTGGCCATGTTTGATTCTCGGTACTCCTTCACATTTTCTCATTCCTTAGTTGTTTTCTATTCTTGATGTTTTTAATTCAGAGAATGGACCTCCAAAAGAATTAGGATTATTTAAAATTTCTCTTAATGGATTTGTGTCTCATTTATTAGTATTTTACAAGTGACAAAGATTTTCAAAAAGCAATGTTAACAAAAAAAGTAGAATCTTTTAACATTGATTCATGGCAATTCATTTAAAAATATTTAATATCTCAGTATCTGAAAATGGACATGAGAAGGGATAGTGTGACAGAGATGACAAGGGAGAGGAGTATAAATGGCAGAGTTAGAAAGAGAATTGTTGTGAGTGGCACAAGTCAAGTCCTGGAGATGAACTTTCCCAAGTTGAATTAAGCACCCTCTCACACACACTGACCTTTTGCCCACTCACTTACCTCCCAAGTACTATGCATTTACAGGACTCCTTACTGCTTCCTCCCAGTGAGTTCTAGTTTGGACCTTACATGGCTATTGCCAGTGGTTGTGTTAAAGGTAGAGCAAAAATGTTTCCTAAAATATTCCCAGTCTGTATTTCTCTATCATGGAACCCAGGTTTTTACTCTTTTATGGATTTCACAGAGTAGTTCAAGACTTAAGTATTTAAAATTCTGATCAGTATTGACCATTATTCCTCAAACACCTTAAGGGATATTACAGTCCCAGGCATCTGCTGTTTTTGGCTGAGACCACTGAAATGTGATCTCTTCTTCCTAAAGATACTTCTCTTCAAAGTAATTTCAGGAAATAACCATCTTCATCCCGTACAGCTCCTGCACTGTCCTCCAAATCACATACTGAACTTTTTAACCATGAAACTCATCTATCATTTCCTGTTAGCTCTTGATAGCAGAGGAGACCTGATTTGATTTGAAGGATATGGCAAGACACATCCCTCCAAAATTATTTTCCATCATACCTATCATAGAGACTGAAATTCTCACCTTAACAGACCCAGTTCTTGTAGTCAGAAGGTACTGGTGTGCAGAAGAAACCATTCAGATACTGATATCTCTGAGATGGGTAATACTTTAATTTGTCAGCCATTAATGCTTAGTTTAGCATTTCCCAAAGTGTACCAGAGGAACACTAGTTTCATAGGATGGTCAGAGCTCTTACCCTTTAAAAGTTTCCCATGGCCAAATAAGTTTGGGAAACTTATTAAATAAAGTTTCTAATGATACAAAAGTCAAATGAATCTTTCCTAAAACACTTCGCATAGCCTTTAACATTGCTAGCATGTGTCCTGAATCCCCAAGAGAGAAGAAACAGATCCTAAGACAAATAGTTTATGTCAGTGATGATCCCAGGAAGTACTGGTAAGGTGTCAGGAAAGTGTGCCAGGGAGGGGAAGGAAGCCAATTTAGGATTCATTAATGAGCAAGTTATTGGTGTGGGCATCTGGGGCTCTCTCCCACCGACGACCTCTGGGAAACTGTGCAGAACCACCTCAGAGCTGTGCCAGCTGAGGACAAGGAAGCTGGAGTAGATCTCTGTCAGCTCTCATCAGCCATGGGTTGAGGGTTTCTCCTGGCAGCATAATACCCTGGCTCTGCGCAGAGGCTGGCACAACATTCTCCCAGTCAGAGAGTGTCCTCAGGCGGAGTCATAGATGCTTACAGTGGAAAGCCCTCAGAGTGAAAGGGAGCCAGGGGTGTTGAGGAGATACTGGTAGGCCTTATCTAAAGGGGGCCTCTGCTGCAGTGAGATTTCGTGTACAGCATTTCCCAGACTCACCTGACCTTTCATGGAGCATCGCAGAGGCTAGTTACTTGGGAAAGCTACCATAGTTAGATAAATTCATCCACCAAGTAGTCATTATCTTAGAAAGTCAAGGTCAGGTGCCTGAGAATGATGTGAAGGAAAGCAGAGTTTTAAAAATATGGAGCCTATAGAGAAAGAGAAACACAAGCAGGATGCCGAACACTCAGAGGCAGCAGTATCAGGGCACTTAGGCTGAAGTGTCAATGCCAAAGGAACGGTGAGGTGGCGAAGGAGTGAGGTAGAGGGGTGATAAAGATACAGCTGGTGTCAGCCTGGCCTGTTCCCTTCAGTTTTTGGGTGGGTTAGTGTTAACGACAGGAGTCAGCTCTCTTAATTTTTATATTCTTGATTTAAGATACCATGTAACACTGTAACTTCACTGTTGATATCAACTAGTGCTTGTACTAATCCGATATTTGGCATTCCTTACCTCATTATTATTCCTGTCTTGCATGTGAGAAAACAGATGTAGAGAAAGATTAAGTGGTTTTCCCAGATTACATAAACCAGTGAGTGGACACTGCCAGTAGAACTCAGGTCCATCCGATTTGGAAGTTCACAGGGTTCCACTTTTCACAGTGCATCTCTGAATTACCCAGCAAGAGTGGTTCTGTTTAACAGCATACCCCACATCATGCTAAGAGCTATGCATGCATTATTTCTTTTAACGATAGGGACCATTTGTCTAAACTCTGCTTAAATTCACTGATTGATTGCTACCTGTGCATCTCCTCTGCCAGCCAGGATGATTATATTTATTTCTTGGTGTTGTGGAATAAGGGGCCCTAAACTGGGTTTCTGGAGACTTGGGTGACAGTAGTTACAGTTTGGACTTTTGTTTAATAACTTTATGACATTGGTCAAGTCTTTAATGTTCTCTTGCTCTGGTTTTCTCATCCATAAAATGAAAAGTTTAGATCAAAAGGTCTCCAAAGTGCTTTCTAGGTCTAAAGTTTTACTTGAAGCAGTTTATATTCTTATAAATATTAACAGAGATTTAAAGAGGTCATTTAATATTCTTAAATGATACTGTAGTAGAAACATGTTTCCCTTGCAAATCTGAAGAATTAATAAAACATAACATTGAAATCACAGTATTTTAGAATTATCAGATGAAAATCAATACAATAAATATGTATTGAGTATTTTCTGTTTTCAATGAGCCAAGCACTCTTGATTTGGGAAAACAAATATTTCTTTTAAAGAAATTATTTCTTTGCTAATTTTGTCACAAAATCTGCATGTGACTTAGAACTTTTTTTTTTTTTAATATATACGTGTGGGGAGGAAAGGAACAGAGCTGTCAATAATTTAGGAGAACAAAGAACTGTACAGAACAGTATATAGAACAGTTAACGGTACCAGGAGTATTAAAAATACAAAATTCTGTATCACTTTAGATTATTTTTTTAAGCTTCTTTGTATGTGCCATCTTTAGTGCCCCAGTTTTTAAGGATATACAGAAATAACCTTCTTAAAGAACCCAATTAAAATTAGTATGCTTTGATCAAAATAGGTTGTTTGGGAAAAAAATGTGGCCAAAAAATGACCACATCCATTAAAAACAAATGAATGGTAGACTTTGTGACTTGATCTCACCAGTGTAATTCCCAAGGAACCAATGGAATTGTTTCTCTGGGTTTGTGACTTAGCTCATTCATTTTACAGGCAGCTGCCCCACTAAGATACCATCTCCAAGGGCAGAATTCTCCTTCCAATGTACATATATGGAGTTAGGGACCAACCTAAGAGCCCTTTGGAAAATGGGACTGTCCAGACTTTATGAAAGCCTCCATTAATTCTGGGAGACTTTGCATTTGCCAAGTTGTCAGTCATCCAACCTTGGCTGTTTGTAAGACAGAGTGCTTCCTTTTGGATAAGAACCCTATATTCGTTTCCTGGGGCTGCTATAACAAAGTACCATAAACTGGGTGGCTTAAAAATAACAGAAATTTATTCTCTTATCCTTCTGAAAGCTAGATTTCTGAAACTGAGGTGTAAGCAGGACCCTATTCTCTCTGAGACTCTGGGTAGAATCCTACCTTGTGTCTTCCTAGCTTCTGGTGGTGACAGGCAACCCTTGACCTTCCTTGTCTTACAGCTGCATCACTCCAGTCTCTGTCTCTGTTGTCACATGATGATCTCCTTGCATGTCTCTGTCTCTATAGCCACATTTTCCTCTTCTTAGAAACCAGTCATATTGGAGTAAGGGCCAACAGTATAACCTCACCTTAACTAACTGTGCCTCCAACTACTATATTTTCAAATAAAGCCTCATTCTGAGGTCTGGGGGTAAGGACTTCAGCATATACTTTAGGGGGACAATTGAACGCACAACAAATCCTGTTACAGACCCAATGTGTTTGGTGTCTTACAAATTTTGTTGGGGGAGGGCACAAATGAGAGTGAGTTCCCATGTGTTCTCTGATGACAGCAACAACAGGAGCTAACATTTAATGCCCCCCAGTTGTCAGGCACTAAATACTAACTCATTTCATTCTTACAATAACCCTAGTAAATATTTTACATGTAAGAAACCTGGGGCATAGAAAATCAGTGCCCATTGTCACCCAGTTAACAGTGGTGGAGCCAGTCTGCTAAGCAGACTGGCTGATTCCTAATACTACCCTGCCTCTGTGGACAGTAAGTACGAGCAGTTATATCTGCACTAACCAGTAAGGCTACTTGTCACTACTGAGCATGTAAAGTAAAAGAGTCAGAGATTCCAAGGAAATAATATTTTCTTGCCACTTATTGTTATTATTTTTTAGGCTTGAGTTGAACTTTTATGTAAGTGTAAAATACCAGATTTCTAAGACTTAGCATTGAAAAAGGAATGTTAAAATATCCCATTAATGATTTCTCTGTTGATTGCATGTTTAAATGATAATTCTTTGGACATAATGGGTTACATAAATTATTAAATTAATTTTACCTTTTTAAAAACCTTTTTAAAATGTACTATTAGAAACTTTTAAATTACTTTTGTGGCTTACAGTGTATTCCTATTGGACAGTGCTGAATTAGACAGCAAATCTTTCTAATTAGAGTAGGCAGCATAATGGAAAAAAGGAATTATTTTAGTCATTGTGACTCCAAGTAAATCAGTTCTTAAAATTTCAGTTCTTAAAGTTTCTCTATCTGTAAAATGTGATGGAAAACTTAAATTTTCCCCC